>NW_026126567.1:2607500-3207500 GCF_943737965.1 Phodopus roborovskii
CACATTGAAATGTTTTGTGTGAAACTGATTAACCTTTTTACAACTGTCACAATATTTTTCTTTACTTTGAATGTGATTTTGAAATTTGAATTTTCTTTTTTATTATGTTGAATTTTTATTTTTAAATTACATTTTAATCTATTTTGAAAGAATGAGAGAGACAGAGACAGAGATAAAGACAGAGAATGAACAAAGAAAAACTTGCAGGAAGTGGTTTTATCTTCCACCAAATTCCAGTGTCTAACTCAGGTTGTTGGATTGTCTGCCAATGCATTTACCAGCTGAATCTTGCCACCTGATTCTGCAATTTGAGAAGCCATCTTAAAGATTATTGCTGACATGTAATGCCTGTTTCTGTTAAGCAAAACAGATTACTTTAGGGATAAAGAGAAATTGATATCCTAATTCCTGTACACATCAGGCATTCAGGGGGAAAATATCTATGCTCTTGAAGGTGGTATTTAATCTATTTAGAATTTATCAGGCATTTATTTCTCATGTATGTTGGAGAAGGGCAGGTGAGAATGTAAATGAATAAGGTGAGATGAAATATATTTCTTTGGTTAATGAAAATTAACTGAGTAAATGAATGATAAAGCCACTAGAGTCAATAGTGTTGGGATGCATTTTGCTGAGGAGGGCCATGCACGGCAAGCCTTCCCTTTCCGCCAGCACACACTACTGGGTCACTTAGTTGTACCTCAGCTTCGAGACCCTGTTTTAAAGAGGAAGATAATGAATCGTTACTGTGTGACATACATGATCAGGAATGCTCTCTTGGTTGTGAAATGTTTTTACTATAAGCCAGAAATATCAATAATTTTATTTTGTAAAGTAATCTTACTTTTTACAAGATTGGAGTTCAAGTAAACATTCTATGCACTCTGAAAAGCAGACTATGTCACTCTCCAGGACCTGCCAACCTGAATTTCAGGGTGTAAAACTTTGCATGACCAGTGGAGGGTCCAATAAAGTACAAGATGTTCATTGTTCTCATATAGCCATATTAATGAAGACAGCTGTGTATAAAATGAGGTCTTACAGGAGCAGAAACTCTTGATTTATCAATACAATTATTTTTATAAAGGTATGTGCATATATTTCTTTGTATTTTTAAGAACATCTTAAATTTACTCTTTGACAATCTTATTCATGTATGTAGCATGCCTTGCTCATATCTGAGCTCTCGCATTCTCTTCTTCGGCTTTCTCAATGTTTCTTCCTTCCACCTTTACGTCACTTTTTAAAAATATTACTGAGTCCAGTTGATGCTGTCTGCAGGTGTGTGGGGTGGTGCCATCCGCAGGAGTGTAGGCAACCAACCAGTGGCCAAACCCTGAAAAAGACTGACTCTCTTCCCCAGCAGCCATCCATTGCCAATAGTGTGTCAGTTAGAAATGGAGCTGCCTGAGTCTGCCTCCTCTCTGGGCTGGATGCTGACCAGATTGATCCTATTTAGTGCATATAGCTTTGAACTCTTGATCCTCCTGATTTGACCTCCCAAGTGCTGATGTATGACCACCACCTGTACACACACACACACACACACACACACACACACACACACACACACACATACATGCATATATATATATATATATATATTAGAACTCTTAGTTCCCATTTCAGAATCGTAAATATTAATTTCTTCTGTGCATCTGGAAGTTCTACACTAAGTCCAGATGAGTAATGCCAGGAAAAAAATCACCCACAACAGGAACATGAGGCCCAGTAAAAGAAAGTGCAGAGTTGGAACTGTCACCCTCAAAGGCCCATTTACTGAAGTCACTGAAGGATAGCTTGTGAAATCGCAGTGCACATGTTTGTAGACTGCTGTGCTTGCCTGCTTGTGTTGTTCGTCGTTCAGTTTAAGTCACACATTCTTACCTGAGAATCAGACAGCGATGAGAGCATGCAAACAGGATTTTTGGTTCTATGACTGATTATTTTAAAAGACTGGATTTCCCATTAAACTTGAAAAATATTCAGCATGAGAAACTAATTGTTTTGAAGTGTCCCAGTGATAAACGGAGTGCAACATTTGGATTCAGTCTTAGTTCCTTGGTTCTGATCAGGCAGTGTTGTGCCTTTCAAGGTCACAAAGCTTTGATCAGTCTTTCTCATAACATTTTGTTTTCCAGGCAGTTTCTCAGTAGCTTTGGAACCTGTCCTAGAACTCACTCTGCAGACTAGACTGGCCTTGAACTCATAGAGATCCACCTGCCTCTGCCTCCCAAGTGCTGGAGTTAAAGTTATGTACCATCACCACCTGGCTTCTCATAACATTTTTAAAGGAGAAAAAAAAACATGTAAAATAATTTTTGAAAAAATACTGATAGTATACAATTTTTAATTATTAACCCTTTGAAATTAGTATCCACGGATTTGTAATTGTATTGTTCATACTATTGGGATGCATGAGTATTAGAGAGTTGGCTATTTTGGACTTGACTGTCTTTATTCTGTGGAGTCTGAGATATTTTGCTATAGAGTTTAATTCTTAGTAATGTGTATAATTCACCCCATCCCTCTTACTGTGTGCTGTACTATAGATGTAGAATTATGTTACTGAGCAATGACTACTCAGAATGTAGCATCTTCAGATAGCGTTAGTTTACTGTGCACATGACTATACGGGCCATTTGGCCTGAGATCTGTTGGGTGGTTCTTCCCTGCACTCCTCTTGGAAGTTGAGCTGTGCGCCTTGAGGTATCATCACTCAGGAGCTCAGCATTTGTTGCCAGATGCTAGCTGGTATTTCTCTAATATTTCAGTTAATGATCCCAAGCTGCAATGATGTCCTCGGGCCACAAGAGGGAGTGGAAGCTACAAAGCCAGTTGAGGCTGGTGCTTGAGGAAGCACAGAGCATTATTTCCTCGTAACAGCAACTCAGACACAAAGAATAGAGACATCATGTCTCCAGGAGAGCAATGAAGTAACATGCAGAACGATTTGCAAATAGGGGTTGATGTGTCTGTGTCACTTATGCAATTATGACATCCTATGCATGTCACTTCTGTCCAGCATTACAAACATGAATGACTTTCATCCCAGAATGAGGGGAAACATGGAAGCAACTGGTTACTCCTATAACTACGACCTCATTCTTGAAATAACTACCAGTTATTGTAATGTCTGAATAAGTTAGTGTTTATACGCCCCAGGACTTATCAGCCCAACCTTACCTGAATACACTGAGGATGAAACTAAAAATAACCGACACACCAAGTGCTTACCATATGTCAGAGGCAATGCTAGTATTGATCCACATTAACTGAATCCTCCTAACAATCCTATGGAGTGGGTATTTGATTTATTTACATTTAATCTATGAAGAAATTGGGGCACAAATAACTGAAGTGTCACTCCCAAAGTCACACAGACTGTAACCTTTTTATAAGGGTCCAGAGGGGCTTACAACAGAGAAACCCAGCAGATATTAGGAGTCTGGGAGTGAAGAGATAAAATGTTGAAAGAGGTACTAAAGGAAGCTGAAGAAAGAACTGACTGGAAAAATATGAAATATATATATACACATAAAAATAACAAGACTCAGATACTTCAGGAAGTTTATCATTATCATATATATATATGTATATATATATATATCAGAGAAAATATAAATTCTCAAGTCTAGACACATGTTCACAGTTACACTTGAGTGTGAAAGTGTGTATGGCATGTATGTGAGACCATGTCTGTATGCTAGTGTACATGTTTGCAGGTGCTTGTGGATGCCTAAGGATGACTTCCATTGAGTTCTCCATTCGCTCCTCCTATTTTTTGAGACAAGAGTCTCTCAAGGAACCAGAGGCTAACAGATCTCATTAGGCTGTGTTGCCAGGGAGCTCCCCAGATGGACCCATTTCCATTCCCCAAAGACTGAGGTTACAGACACATGTGGCCATGCCTGGTTTTTATATGAGCACTGGAGATTTGAACTCAGATCCTTTTGCTTTTACAACAAGCATCCTTCCCCACTGGGCCATTTCTCCAGCCCCATGTTCCACCTTGGTAGGTGTTTTGCATTTGGTTTTATGCTATGCATAAAACTGTAGCTACAGGGACATGTTTGTATTAGACTCTAATTATTAAAGCCTACACATGGACTACACATGGCTTGGGAGAACTATCGTCATTCTGGTGCTAGTTTTGGGTCTCAGATGGTGAATTCATTGCTGAAAATGTCTCCGGCCATTAGTACGAATAACCATTTTTTTCTTACATTATTGTTCATTTCTTTCACTTTGAGTTCATTTATGTTAGGTATGTGTGCTGTTTGGTTTTTGTCAACTTGACACACACCCCAGGTTAGCTGGACAACAGGTCCATACACGATCCTTGGCAGCACCTTGGGTCTGGATGACATCTTGGCTCTGGGTAGAAGGAATGGCTGCTCAGGTGGGAATCACTCTGGTAGCCATATAGCCACTGAACACCACCAAGGCCTCATATTGCAGCCCCAACCCTGGGCCTCTATGTGACCTTTGGTGGCAATGCATGACATGAGCTTCAGAACAGACCCTGGCCATATTAGGATCATGGACCCCAACGTGATCCTTGGCAGTAGCCGGATCTGAAAGTCACCACTGCCCCAGTGGCAGTATGGCGCTGAGAGACCAGCATGGCCCTTGATCTTAGGTGTCTGCATGACCTTGGAGGGTAGCAGGTGCGATGGGCATCACTGCAGCCCCCGGCTGCAGTGGGGCCATGGACCCTGACATGGCTCTCAGCTGTAGCTCTGCCCCAGATGTCACTAGCTCAGGCCGCTCAGGTCTAGATGCATCCTGGCTCCTGGACACCAACCTGGACTCAGGTGACTGGTCTGACCCTTAGCATCCTCATAGCTCTTGGTGGCCACAGAAGCCCCATAAATAAATCCAGACACTGGCTGCTATTGGACCAGGGAACCAGACATGGCCCTTAGCGGCAGCCTGTGCCAGATGACACAATGGACCCAGGTGGCACCACATGACACACATATCTGTATGGACTCCGCTGTGGCATGGCCCCCAGACTATAGCCAACCCGAAGGCTCTGGCCTAGATCCCAGGCCTCTGTATTTGCCCGAATGGCAACCTGGGCCACAAACTTCAACAGGCACCCCATCTGTACCTGTGTCACTGACCCATAGCCTCAGGCAGCAGCTCAGACTGGTTCACATCCTAGCTCCAAGTGGTAGCCCCATCCACTCACATCAGGACGGCTCTGGCAGCAGCAGGGCCCCTGAACACCAACAAGACCACAAGTTATAGCTCATACCCCAGGCTCCATGTGGCCTTTGGTGGCACCAAGGGACGTGGGTATCAGCTGCAGTAGTATCACAGACCCAGACATAGTCCTTGGCAGCAACCTAGGCCTGGTTGTCCCCATGGTCTCAGGTGGCAGCGAAGGCCACCCAGAACAGTATCACACCCCAGTGTGGATCGTGGACCCAAACACTGTCCAAGGAGGCTGTCCCGCTTGTTGGAGTCAACATGGCCCTAACCAGGAACAGAAGCCATGAAATGAAGACGTCCACAGACCTCACAGCACAGGAAAGCTAAAGCCAGAACTTAGAGTTGTGATTAGGATACTGAGCCTAATTAAGTTCATGCTTTTTCCCTCATTTCTCTAAACAGAAAAGTCAATAAGAGGTCTGTGGCCCCTTTAATAGAGATTAAATAAATGGCCAGAAACAGGCTTCGCTTGCTTTGGTGGCCGAGACACCGGTTCTGATGTTAATCAAAGCACTTATTGTCAGATCCTTTCCTTTCAAAATGCTGGCTGATGGGACTTCCATAGCAGCAGTTTCTGTGACACTTCACCAGATGACTGTGGTGGTGCACGATGCTGTGTCTCTGTAATTCACTCCTCCTCATGCCGTTTCCTACATGTCCTCTGCTTACAGTCTGTTTCTTCCTCGTGAACATGCTTTACTCTGCCACTCCAGTCCTGGGCTTTGCCCAACTGTAAACTTTCCCTTTATTTTTCCTGTTTCAAAGGTTCCTGCTTTAGAAAATATTTTCTTTATCATTCCAACAAAACTCTCTCCCTTGCCACTTTGCATCTCCTTAGGTGGCCAAACGTGACTTGCCCTATATCTTCTTTCTAAAATTTCTACATACTTCACTGTTTTTCCAGTAAACAATAGACATCTTGGACCCTCAGAGAAGTATTGAGTAATGTAGAAAGAACAAATGTTGCAACAATAAAAAGGACCTAACTAATCATTACTCAATGAGTTAGTCATATTTGAAGACCCAACTTTGTTCACAAAGCACATAAAATAATTATGCTAAGTTCCATTTTCATTAAGACCTATGTGTCGGCCCTCTGGAAAACACACCCCACACAGCTTCTCCTTGCACAGGTGCGTCTTGTATTCTAACCCTAACATATTCAGTGACCACTTTGTGATGGCTTGTTTTAATTCCCTTCCACTGAGAAACTTGGCATATGCACATCACTCATGCTGGGACTGCCTTTCTCTGCTCTTTGGTTTTGAGTTGTCTCAGTACCTAGAGTAGACTCTCAGATGTCACCAACGATGAAATGGGTGTGGTTACCTGACCTTCGGGTTTCTTTCCTGAATAATTTTCCTTTTGAGAACCAGTGAAATGCAAGTGAAGTTTTTAACTTAGCTGAAATCAAGCATACATTATTCTGATAGAAGCAGTCTATGTACTAAATTTGGGACGACTACAAGGTTTATATTGTCCCGTGTCCCTGCTTCTCATGGAAGAATTCTACTTCTCCAGCCAGATCAACAGAGAATGGCTTAACACTGTGGGAAATCTTCCATTGTCTATCCTCTGGGGTGATCAGTGTGGTTCGGTGCTGTCCAGCACTTTAATTTATGTAACTAATTAGTTTGGTCCTTAGCAAAACGTCTGAGGTACAAAAGCAGGTAACCGGTTTTATTGATAGTGGCCAGTAGAAAGTAACCAGTATTTTGGGATCAGGCTTTATCTTAGCAAAGGAGCCCCAGGCCACTCATGTGAGAGCCACCATAGGTTTCTGTGGTCTAGGCAACTAGATTTATAGGGGGGGGGGAACTGAAGACTGATCACAAAGTTTCTAGGCATTAAGGAGGAGACTTTCAATTATCAGTTACCTAAAATGGAGGGAATGAGTATCAATAATTCTGTTAATATAAGGAGTCTAATACATATTGACAGTGTATCCATTATTTTAATGACTGTCATTGTTCTAAGTTAATCAATATATCAAGGGGTGGATATTCTGTTCAAATCCAGGTAGTATGATTCTAGATATTATTGTTAACATGAACAATATTAATGTGTTTGTTTGTTTGTTTATATGGATATGAGTGTGTCGGGGGGGGCACATAAATATATAGTGTGTGTATATGGAAACCAAAGGACAACCTTTGGGTGTCTTTCTGTCTTTCTTTCTTCAATTTCTTCAGTAGGTATCTACTTGGAGCTTTTTTTTTTTTTTTTTTTTTTTTTTTTTTTTTTTTGGGAGTCTCTTACTGACCTAGAGTTTGTCAACTACAGAAACTGACCTATTTCTTCATCTCCAGCAGCACTGGGATTATAAGTACACAATATAATATTTATCTTTATAATGTGGGGGTCTTGGGGATCAAACTTATTCCTCATGAGTGCAAGGTAAGCCCTTTACTGATTTAACTATCTCCCTAACCTTGAAACTACTTTTAATTATGCTTGTTTAGTGTCTTTATTTTATATCAATGAATTTTCACAAGAAGTTTGGAATCCTTGGTAATATAATCCCAAGAAAATGGGTGTTAAACTCCTTTTCTTTTTCTTTTTGTTATTTTTTTGTGACATTTTGATAAAGAAGTTGGTGATTCAAAAAGGATTTTCTCCATATACTAACAAATTTGAAGCTTGAATACTTTGCGTTATTCAGGGGTAAATCACTAACTCAAATGGGGTGTAGACTTGAAGAAAGAATCAAATAGGAACCCAAACTGATCACTTCCCACATGTTTTCCATATGATGCTAATAGATCAACCATCATAAGAGAGTAGAATGATCAGTGTCCTTTTCAGGTAGCCAACCATCAATCAATCCCTTGATCAATTCTGCAGACTTACATAAATAACACTTATCTTTGTCATTTTCTTCAGAGTAATTATTATGGTTTTTCATCTCAATGAAAAGCTATTAATGTCAGTCTGTGGAAAAATAATTAAATAGAAACATTTCAAAAAATAATGTCACAACTGATTCTAGTTCTAATTGTGCTTGTTCCCAAATTTAGTGCATACTGTGCATTACCGGGTGGAAACAAACCATAAATTATCGTGTTTATGACATGCATTGCAGCATGGAATTGCATGCCAAATTCTTACAACAAGCATAAAAAGAATTATTCAGAAATACTGCCGTGTTTGGTGCCAAATTCAGTGATAATTTATCGCTGTCTGAATTTCTAAACTTTTCTCTTGGGTTTTTGGATTATAATGATTCCCCAGTGGTGGAATTTGTATCATTTGCTTGGGGGGAAATTATGACACCTCTACTATGACCTTCATTAACTAACCCCAAAGGCTTTTTGAAAATACTGTGTGGAAACACACTACTGTTAAATATGTGTGTGTGTGTGTGTGTGTGTGTGTGTGTGTTGTGTGTGTGTGTATACATACTATAAATTTATATATGTACTGATATATAAATTATAATATATATATTAAATTTAAATAGAGGTCAATATCTGAACATGATACCATACACTTACCATATGAACACCCAGGTACCAAGAAAGGGCTATTTGTTTTTGACTTTTTGACCAGTGGGATCTTATGGACTCCCCCCAAATTGCACGCTATTGACAATATTATTGATTATCATCCAGAACGTGATGGTAAGACACTGTTGCTTAGGCTAATATGCTTACATCTGTCAACAGAAACTTTGATAAGAATAGTACCACCCACACAGAGGGTGGATTTTCCATCTTCAGTCAAACCTCTTTATAAATTCCCTCATCAACTTGGCTTGAGAGTTTTCTCTTAGTTTATTCTAAATCTCAGCAAATTTACAAAGTACAAGAACTATCACACCTTGTCTTTGTTATATAAAGAAAACCGCTACTTTCCTTCCTTCCTTCCTTCCTTCCTTCCTTCCTTCCTTTCTTTCTTTTATGTGTGTGCATGTTTTGCATGCATGTATGTATTGCACCATGTTCAATTCCTGGGACCTGCAGAGATCAGTTCCCTCGAACTGGGCTTATGGAAAGTTGTGAACCAGAGTCTGGGGTGCCAGGAAATGAATCTGGTTTGTTTGTTTTTTGTTTTTGTTTTTGAAAATGCAACAAATATTCTTAACCGATGAGTAATCTCTCTAGCCCCCTAGCATCAACCCTTCTGATGTGGTTAGTTTTACAACTGAAAATCCAGATCAGAGTGGAGTCCTGGGATTCATTGCAAAGCTCGTAGCTGTGAGGCTCCTTAGCTTCTTTGGTCACTTCTTTTCTTTCCTTTTTTTCTTTATTGTTTTCAGCCTAATATTAGTATTCGGCTTTTTATTTACTTGATTAGATGATACAACACGGAGAATGTACATGGGCTCTCCATAGTCACAGCAACTCAGGTGCCATCACTGAACTATGTATTTGAGCACCAGCTTTTGAAACCTGCGTCTACAGTAGGTGTGTGGTCATTCTGCCATGTCCAGCAAGTGAGATTAGGACCACAGGAGACTGTTCCTGTAATACTAGAGCACGGGAGCAATAGAATGCGTCCCCAGGTCATGGTGACACAGATGAATGGTTGTTTAATCTCTATTATGCAGGACTTGAGGCTTCCTGGATTCACACATTAATTTCATTAATTTATTTGCCAACACTGCAAGAAGCCTTTCTATATCCCATGCACTGTTATAAATAGATTCCTTGTATATTTTATCTCACGCATCTCCACTTCATGTGTTCCTTTTGAGTTCAACGTATCTTCACTGCATAAACTTTTTCCTGTTGTATTTCTCAGAGCTGCATCTAGTGCTGACAAAAATAAATAAATAAATAAATAAACCATCACATTTAAGTGGAAATAAACTAGCATATGTAAGTTTACCATTATACATTATAAATAAATAAATTTATCAAGCGTCATTTCTTTTTTTTCCTGAATCTTAGTGTTTAATCAAGCATGGAACATAAGTAGAAAAGACAGAAAACAAGGATGGCACCGGTAGACTTGCTAACCAGAAAGGAGGGAAATCTCATAGAGCTCCCACCCTAGACAAAGAACCATGGGGAAATAAGGAACTCTAAGAGGAGAAATAATCTTCCCCAGAGAAAATCCAACCCCCCCTCCCATCCTGGCTATCCAATACCAAATGGTTAGCCCTGAAATCATATACATATAAGTAGTGAGCATGTGTGTGTATGTTTGTGTGTGTTTATATAGCAACAATTAAAGCAAAAGTGGCCAGAGGCCATGAATTTAAGAGAGGACGAAGTGGGGAGGGATGGACATGGGAAGGACCGGCGGGAGGAATGGAGAATGGGGAAATGATGTGTTTATATTTTAATTTGAAAAATAGAGGAGAAGCAAGATGATCAGAGCTGGCTTGGAGTGTCAAGAGCTCTTAAGTAAGCCCTACGTTGTATACTAAGGTACAGCAGAGGAGGCAGCACTCAGCAGAGCCACGGTCATTGAAGCCATTGAAGAGCCATGTGTCACTGTGGGGCATAGACGGGGCGTGGTGAGTAGAAGAATAGCAGGTACTGTATCGACTGGGTTAAACTGGACCCGGCTGGGTTGACCTTGCTGCTGGCGAGCTGAGAGAGAAGGCTAAGCTCAATGAGACAACTTGATGAAGTAGAATTTTGTATTGAAAATGCATGCTGTAGTGGAAGGAGAACTCTCTCTAGTGTGAATTCTGTATGGGGAGTTGAATAGACACTTGTTACTTGTCCCTGTATGTGGGCAGGAGAAGTCTTTGGTATAATGCGTGTCAAGGTCTACTTTATACTTATGATACTGTGATTCTTAAAAAAAAAAAAAAAACCTCACTAAATGTCAAGCACATGCAAAAAGTGTGGCTCTGTGTGATTTACCAGGAATACGGTAATTTATGCAGCATTCTATGTTTTATAAACCTCTCCTCATGAACCTCCTTATTAGAACCTTATCGCCCTTGTGAGTATTATCCTCTTTTGTAAAGGGACACGGAGTGAGTTTAATAAAGTATTACCTGTATTGAGGATGCTGCTACACTCACTGCAGGGATGGATCAGACGTGCTTAAGCTTCCCTCCGAGCTCCACCGGTTAACAGCATACCATTGCTTTCCCTTTTAGAGAAGCAATAAGGGAGGATAATCCTGAATGTGCCCAGGAGTTGTTGAGAGGATACATAAGCTGCAAACGCCTACCCAGTGAGGATCCTGACTTGTTCATTAATTCTGTCAATAAATATGATCGGTCTTGGCTGCTGAACAATCAGAAAAAGGTGATTGCTGTGAATGAAATAATAGAGCTTAGTAAGCTTTCAGAATTTGTTTGCTTTTAAATAAAGAGCACGTAAGAAGAAATGGACGAGGAGGTCCACAGGCGTGTGAAGAGGAGCCTGTGGGTTATGTAGAGTTCAGATATTAACACTCATGCCAGTGCCCACCGTGTTGTGAAGAATAAATGCAAAGCATGTCTCCAACAGCAAGGGTAGATGCTATTGCTACAGCAACCCCACTTACTATGTCCTTGGACTCTTAGCATGAGTGACAGTGATGGTTGCTGTTTAATTATGAGGGGATCCTGTGAGCTCCTCAGCAGCAAGATGCTTGTTTGTCCGATAGAACAGTTCAAAAAGTTTTACGTTAGGCTGAATGAGCTGGAAGGCCTTTGAGGAATTGAGCAAGGAAGTGTAATGATGATTAGTATTGCATGAATGAATCTTGCCTATCTTTTGCATGTAGGTTATAAAAATTGACTTTGAGCAAAGGAAAACAGTAAGGGGCTCTTAGAAGCAATTTTGGCAGTGGATTTGGACATTAGCAGTAAAAAAAAATGTCAATAAATGCCCTCATTCTAGCTGTATTTTGAAAGTAAGGAGAATTCATAGATATGTTAGTTTGTAGGGATAAGAATTAGATTGCACAAGGAGGAGCTAATGGATCCCCCTCCAGACTAATAGCTGGGAATCCAGCATTGGACTGACTCAGACCCCCTGAACACGGGTCTCAGTTAGAAGGCCTGGGCAGTCTCAGGGACCTCTGACAGGGGAAGCAGGATGTATCTCTGGTGCAGGAAATGACTTTGGGAGCACATTCTCCATGGAGGGACACTCCCTTAGCCTAGAGGCAGAAGGGAGGGTCTAATCCCTACTCCGAATGACTTGACAGAATTTGTTGACCCCTCCTGGAAGGCATCACCCTCCCTTTGGAGTGTGGGGGGGTATGGGATGGGAGGGTGGTCCGGAGGTATGGGAGGGAAGGAGAGAAGGAAGGAGGAAGGAAGGGAGGGAGGGAGAACTGGGATCTATATGTAAAATGAGAAATATAATAATAAAGAAATTCCAGCATGGGAAAAAAAAGAATTAGATTTATTCAAGATGATCTGATGTTCTTGGCTTTGTGTCTTATAGGAATAGAATTCAATCAAACTAGGTGAGAATGTAAAGGAGAGGCCAGTATGAGGACTGGATATAAGGATTTTTCTCTAAGACATGTTACATATGATGTTGATGATACATGACCAGGGAGAAGGTGCAGTGCACAGTAAAATAAAGAGATCAGGATTCCAGGAAAGTTGAAACTAATCATGATATCAATGTGGCTGAGAATAATAATAGACATATGTGCAAAGTGATAAGAACTCAGGATCAGATGACGCTGTGATACTTTTGTGAAATTAGAAAGCTAAGGAATTACTTAATAATGTAAAAAGCAGGTAGAAGGGGACCCGTGTGGCTATCGTGGTCGAAACCCATGTAAATATACATATAGAAAGGATGACTTATTGCTGGCAGCTATTGCTAGCAGTTCAACTAACATGAAATTGATATAGTAACCATTGGTTTTTATCAAAATGGTAATTACTGATGATATTGACAACAACAACGTGATAGAAGGGTATAAACCCGATCAGAGTAGACTTAAGGGTTCATCAAAAGAAACGGAACTTTTATGGTTTGTCTACTTTGAACTAATAACTGTAATTAGGTTACTTACAGGAGCATAAGTGAAGCATTATTCATGGAGCATGGGAAATATGCCAAATGCTACATTACTGGTAGAGAAGTTTCTCCTCCCCTCAGTAACTATAGATCCTAAGGTAGGGAGGAGCCCTGTGAGCCTCTCCTGACTTATGACATAATGCTGTCAGGCCCAGTATTGAATAGATGTTAGGTTAGTAGTCACAATGGCTGAGAATTTAAGAAAGTCATGCCTCCAGGAGATAACACTCTTCAACACTGTACACTGTCCTCCAGCCCTGACCTTCTTTCTGCCAAACAAAGTATATAATATCAACAAATATGGACAGGGGACACTGGGTGAAGGTCGAAATCAAATTGAGTGCAGTTGTTTGAAACAGAAATGATTAGAGTATGCTATTAGCTGTTGGAAATGATTCAGGAGACTGGTAGACACACACTTGAGTAAAAGAAAATAAATCCATGAGGCTGAATGTATATATTTATATGTGTTCATACATGTAGCAAGAATAATCAAAGGAAAAAAATTAGAGATGATACATGGAAGCAGAAGAAAGGCCGGAGGTAGAGGAGGATCATAGTGGAGGATGAGCAGGATTTTGTAACAGGAGACTGAAGTGTGTTTTATACATGTATGGAAAGTCATAATGAAGCCCAAGAATTTGTAATATTAATAAATGCTACAAAATGAAAAAATAGTGTACTAGATAACATTTCTGTAATGTTCTTGAGTAACTTGGACCACATGAAACTTCTTTGATTTTTTTTTTGTTTTGTCTTTTAATGTGCAGACTAAAACACACACGCATGTCCATACCTTATTTTACCATGCTGGTTATAATGTACCCCACTCTGAAAAGTTTTCTGTGCTGCAATTTTGTGACTAGCCATCAAGAATTGAACCCAATGAGCTGGGTTCTGTATTTTGCTTCCTAGTGGAAAGCATTGGAATTTGTGTTCTAAAGTCTGTGGGCATGGGCCTTAATTAGCTTGGCAGTATGTATCTATCTCTTGGAACATTTGTTCTTGGAAAGTTCTGGCTCTAAACCCAACCTTCACAGGGTGAGATACTCAAGCATGTCTCAGCGTGACATTCAACAGCCCTGGCTTGGCTGCAAGATGACAGCCGGTTCCAACTGTCAAAACACAGTCAATGACAGAGCATTACCACCTCCAAAACTTTCCATTCATATCTGAGTGACAAGGTAGGATAAAGAAGAAAAAAGAAAAACAGGCAAAATGAGCCAACTAGAGTCAAGACTGCCCGTCTGATCACGAGGGAGAGAAAAAAAAAGACTAGAAAGACGGGAGATTTTATGCCACTTAATTCGGGAGTATTTTGTTACACAATGATAGGAGATCAGAAGATAAATTGCTACTTGCATGTGAAGTGACCTGCTGTGTACCAAAAGCATAAACCAGGAGCGCGTTCAAGTGTTCAGTTTCACACAGGCTGTTTCTTCAGAGCGGCACGGAGGGGCATGGACCGTGTCTATGGTCTGTGGCAGGATATCCAATCGCACTGTGAACCCTGATTTTGAGTTCTTGTTAAATAAATAAAATCAACCTTGGGTGAGCAGGCTGAGTTAGCAGCTAGTTGGGAGAAAGTAATCAAAGAGAGTCAGAGGGTGTCTGTAAAATAGCAGGGAGGAACTTTTTTTGGTGTTTTTTTTTTTTGGTTGGTTTTGGCAGATTAGAAGGAGGCTCTCTTTCAGAGATACCAGCAAAGAGAGAAGGTCAGCTGGCTTCTTCTCAGCTTCTCTGAGCTAGCAGGCTTTCACCCTAGCGTTGACTCCTGAGACTCGCCGATACACAGAATGATACAAATTTAATTAAAAGCTGCACTTGGCAGCAGCAACATAGTCTGTGACTGCAGGAACAGAATTCCCTCCAGGTTGCGGCTTGATCAGCCAGGCCACTGCCAGAGAAGGCTGGTAAGTGTGGAGCACAGTTGCTGGTTTGAAAAGCAGTAGACTGTAACACAGCCTCTGTGCTGAAGAAAAAACGATGGGTCTTTCATCAAAGTGCTGGTAACAAGTATACAGCAGGGTTTCAGAACTGCTATGAGCGAGGGCTTACCTCCTGCTCTCTGATTCCCGTCATTTTAACAGAGACACGCACTGAAGCCACTCTACCTCCAGCCTCCTACTGAACATGCGTTGAGTTGGTAGCTGACTTCTCATCAGTTTCCAGTTCCTCCGTCCTAAATGAATTATAGTCTGGTTACTGGTTCAAATAGTCACACTATGGATGACATACAGGCGGGTGGGCTGTAGACAAAGGAGATCCTGCTTTGGGCCACAGTGAGATGAGTTGGGATTTTTATATTCCTTGGATGTAAAGGAAGCACAAAATGTATAAAGAGCGCATGTTAATTATTGTAGAGTGGAATATTTTCTTAATATGATACGAGTAGTAACCTCTATCTGCATACTTTTACTGTCTAGTCCCAAACTGTTGACAGTTACAGAAGTTTACTTTCTTCCCATTAAATCTAAACTATTATTGTTATATCAACACATCCAAGGAAAATGATATCTTGCCTCCTATTAGTCATAGACTTTATTGGCCTAGTAACTTCTAGTTTCCTAGTAGGAAGCTCACTCTTAAGCAATGGTTTTGCCTTGTTTTTCAAACCTAGCCATTAAAACACAAGATGCCCACACCCAAAGACCTGACATTAGCTGTGTATGGCAGCTCCATCTGAGATCCAGAATGATTCACATAAAAATCAAATCTCCAGGCATGAGGAGGAGCCACCTGTGGCTTAGCCTCTTCCACCTCTTGGAGAACTGGACAGATCTCTTACTGCCATGTGAAGGAGTTCCCATAAGGTCTGCCTAGTTGTGTCTAGTAAACCTACAGGGTTCTGAGAGAAACTCATGTATTCTTAGCCAGTGGAGTTGATGCAGTTTGCAACACAGCAACAGATAACTGATCAGTCTCTCTACTCCATCGCCATGGTGCTTAATGTGCAAATGGATGCACAGTGCCTAGAAAACATGGCACAGGACAGACAACTCACATGTTCATTCTCTCCTCTTCAGTTTATAGAGTTGAAATAAAATTGAAAGTGTCACTGGAAAAAGGAAAAAAGTCAGGTGTAAGTCACCTGAGTTTACTAGTGCCTAACTTTTCTGCATGTAATCCAGTGAAAATTTTCCCATGCTTTCAATAAAACAAAACATTGGGAGCAATTTCTCCAACATGAAATGCTGAATATTCAGGCTCAATGATGAGAACACCTTCACCATGTTCTTTAATGAAACTTCAAATGGTATGCATCCTGGGGAATGTTTTAAATGCAAATTATATGTTACATTCAATGGGAAATGATAATGAAACAAACAAGCAAACAAAAAAAAATGGGCCCTCTTTACAGCAGAAAGGAGGTTTGCTTGCTGCTGTGTTTTTGTTTTCTTTACACAAGTAGCATTTATTTTTATCAAAAGTAAAGGTCTGTTTATGACTATATAACTGAAACACAATTTCCAGATGGTGGTTTTGTCTGTATATGAACAGTTCTGTCCATCAGTCAATGTCAATATCCCTAAGAATGTATCCTCACATCAAATACCGAGTACTCAATTTGTTTACCGTTCATAGACATCTTGGTCCAGGAAGATGCAATCAAGATCAGTAAACAGTATCAGTGTAAATGGTTATTTGATCAGTTGAAGAAAGTATTCTTGTTGCTTATATTTTTATGTGGACAGGTTATATGAATCAGATTCTCTTAATTTAAAAAAAATTAAGAGGTACCAATAATTTTCCAAGAAAAATCAATATTCCTACATCATGTGGACAAGGAGTTCTGAAGAAACTTCCTTTCTTAAACTTGTGGATAAAAAGGCAGACGAGACTCCGTTTATTGCCAAAAAGGTTGTATGGAGACTAAACTGGCATGTAGAAACCAGCTTTTGAATATTCCTAGCAGGCGAAGCCACATGGGGGCGGTAGAAGGCCGTGTTCCTGAGCTTGAGCTGTGAAAAAGATTGAGACACTGGAATCTTCATTTCCATTTCTGTTCTCTCTGGGACTCCATTGTCTTAACGTGAGGCTGAAAGAAGTACTCGTCTGACCCAGTCTGGAAACTTTGTTTTCAGTAATCACAGTCGTTTTCTAAAGACTTTATCCAGAGTCTTTGTTCACCTATTCATTCATCACTCACTTTTCTGTTCTATGCTCTGTGTCTAGAAAATGCACTTGACAAAGTCCTCTCCACTGAGTCTCTGGTAATGCCTCGTGGTGGAAACAGTATGAGTTAGCGGTAATTGAAAGTGCAGAGGATCTAGTGGACCCCACCAGGTAGCTAACTATTTCTCAGAAGCTGAACTTTGGAGATACCTTGGTTCTTCGTACCTAGGTCATCTCATCTGAATGTATCCCTATGATGCACAATAAGGATGGCTACTTAAGATGATTATTAGCAGTCTCTTGAGACCAGGGTGTTGGAAACTCTCACCACACTTGCTTACTTGAGATAAGCACCGACCCTTGCCTTCAGTCAGCAAACATTGCTTAAAACGCCTAGTATGTGTTCAACCTCATTCTTGGTAATAACAGTGGTAACCAGGACAGACTGAGGACCTGTCCTGGTGGTACCTGTATCCAAGAGTTTAGAGCAATGTGCTTGGACAGTTATATATGTGAGAGAGATTTCAGATAGAAATGGCAATATTGGCAAAAGAAGCAAACCAGGTCAGGCAGGGTTGGAGGGAAATGACTCTGGCCAACTGTAATTATTGTTGCTGCATCTATAACTATCAGAGTAGATACAGCAGGAAGTGTGATGAAGTTTTCTCCTCAACCAGGAAAATGGGAGAGAAAAGGTAAACATTGCCTTGAAACCAGGCATAGAATATTATTAGGAAAATCTACTGATATGTTAATGTTAGGAAAGCCTGTGTGGTTGAGTGTGCATGCACAGCTCCATCTTGTCCCAGCTAACCCATCAAGAGATATGACTGATAATGCTTTGTGTTTCCTCAAGGGCTCACAATGTCCCTAGAATCTTCAGCATCATAGTTACCAAGGCCTGTTGGTTTTACTCCCATCTCCCTTGAGATGTCCCTTGGCTCACTCCACCTTGTAGCTGATCCTCAGAGTAGCCTCTGATACCCTGATGCAAAGGGAATCTTGATAAATCAATTCTTTTCATTCATAGGATGTAGTATAGCTGTTTTAAAGGGAAAACCAGAAACCGGTTCCTTAGAGTAAAGAGGATTAGAAGACAGCCTCTCTCCCACAGGTGGCTTGTTTTTTTACTTGTTCATTGTTTTTCCTGTTTTTGTGTGTGTTTAATAGATGGTTTTTGCTCAGGCCCCAGGAACATGGATGCAAAGGGACGTGAAAGACCATTTTGACATCTGTTTGACAATGGTTTCAACGTAATTTAAGATTCATATATAACTCAATACTGGGAGCTTGGGAAAATTTATTTAGCATCTTTTCTATTCAGTTGGCTTGATAACCAAATGGGAGAACAGTGGCAGGCAATCCAAAGTGTCAATCTGAACATTAAACCAGTGAATGAATGAAGTTCTGAGTTGGCTTTGTGTTACACCCACTGCTCAAGGAAGATTAGTCATAAGAACCGTTGTCATTAATGCCATTTAATGGCACATGCACATATGTCACTGCATGCTAGAGTCACAGCAGGACTGACCACACACTAAAACTTCAAGACAACATTGGCTTTTCACGATGGAGGTCTGAAACCAGTCTTGGGGAAAGATACCAAAAGAATTTATATGTAATATTTATACATTAAGTGAATTGTAAAGTCAATGGGATCGTATATTGGTGTTGATTTGACATGATAAATGCAAGAGTGTTAGCTATAGCATTATATCAAAATTAATTTCTTTTTGTTAAAAAATAAACTCATAAAGCATTGAGTAGAGTGTTGTAGGCTTGCTGCTGCACAAACTGGTCAGCCTAGATTGGTGCAAGCTTTGGGGATCCCAAGGCAGGATTACACAGAAATACTGCAGAAGGCTACCTAGATATATACAAAAATAGGGGATGCCTGGCCTGAATGAGAATGAAACAGAAACCTTAACTTTGATCCCCTCATTCATGTTAAGTTCCATTTTATATTCTTCTTTGTCTGAATTAACTTTCTTAATGACTATTGCAAGCATGCAGCTGTTTAAATTTGTGCCTGTCATATGAACTTTGTGACCAGCTCCTAGATATCAGCTACGGGAGATTTTGTACCTTGGGGGACACTTAGTGAAATACGAAGACACACTTTAGGTGATCATGGCTGCGGGGCTGAACATTGAGTAAATAGGGGCTGCTGATCTTGGTTGCCTCCTGCAGTTACAGAGCAGCCCCATAACAGATTGGCCAAGCCCTAGAGTGATCACCGCAAGGATACAGAAACTTCAATGTTCATCACTGTCCAATAAGTAGCAGGATCCTGTGAACCTTCTAGAAGCCGTCAATAGACACAAACTCCTTTGCCAAACCCCCAGTGTTTCCTTACTGCCATCTTTAACCCCTTCCTTAACATTTTATTAACAGTATTTTATGAATTAAAATTTTGGGTTACGGCACAGAAGGACCATTTCATCATGGCTTCTTCACGTGTGTTACTGTACTTTGTTCTCCCTTAATTCCCTTCTCTCGTCCTTTTGCCCCCCTCCTTTCATAACTGATTTCCAACGGTGCCTCACATTTACTCCAATGCCATTTTGTCCCTTGCCCTGTCATTTCCTTTCATTTGCTCAGTGTCCCCACTCCATAGGATGCCTTCTTACACTTCCGGATTTAACCCAGTCTGTTCTGTGAACATGAAGTATGTTTTTTTTTTTTTTTTTTTTTTGGACAAGTTCCATTATCTCTTGGGACCCAACTGGCTTCATTTGTTGTGGTAGGGACTCTGACTATGCTCAGTTCCTACCACCATCATCATGTTACCTGAGTAGTTACGGCACCGTCAAGCATGGGGGAGGGGGGTCAATGTCTTCACTATTACTATTTTTTTTTTCAAGAGCAGGGGATGTTTAAGTTCCTGTGGCCAGCTAGCCAAGGTTTACAGTTTCAGTCTTGAGAGTACTGTATGTGCACACTGCCAGCTATCTGAGCTGAGAATTAGCAAGAATATTGGGAAGTCTCTGCATGGAGTATACATGACACAATACTGGTCCTCTCTCTATTCCCAGGCTAGATTTTCCATTTCTGCTTATCCTTCCATGAATAGCTTAGCCTTTCTGTTCAGCACTGTTTCTCTGTCTCAAACTATGACAGATAGGGGTCTTTTTATTCACTGGAATTTTTGGTACACAGAGAACCAATAACAACATGGGTTCAATCGAAAAAGGATCTTTGCTGAACAAGAGTTCTCCATATTTCTCTGGTAGATTATCAAATCAAATCTCTTGATCATTCAGCATGGTAATTTCCTACTTAACTTTGTTTCAGAAGCTACAAAAACACCCGGAGCATAGTTACTTGTTAATATTAAGCCCCCGTAATAGTTTTCTGGTGTTATTATGCATACCTTTGTCTGGTACTGGCAAGAATCAACTATCCGAGATTTCTCTTAATATTCCAGTCCATCATCTTCACATGAAAGGGAAATATATTTTATCAAAAGGATTTGGTCAGATGGAGGTGAGGTTATGTTAAGTAGATGACTTCTTAAAGGATTGTTCAATGTGGACTTATTTGGTACCAGCATTTTTCCTACTAGAACACTTAGTTACTTATCTATTTCACCTTATAAATCCCTCACTTGGGCAATATTTATTCATTCTTCATGGTAGGTAGGTACTTCTTGAAACAGTAAAGTAAAGAACGTGGGTGGTTTTCATCCTGTAATGTCTCCCCTTTTAGCTGTGGGGTGAGTCACTAACTAGCAGCACGCGCTTCACAGAAATAACCCTTTGCATTAAGGAATTGCCTATCCAAATAGTGAATTCTTTGCCCAGAGGCAACATAGGTGCTGTGGCTGTGCAACCCACACCAAGGGCAGGTGAAATGAGTGGACAATGCACACAGAGATGCTGTGGTCATACAACCCACACCAAGGAATGGTGAATTTGAAAAAGACTCCTCTATGGCCTGAACCATATCATAGAGGGCCACACCAGCTACACTCTCCATGGTGATCACATGGCCTCATAGTCCTCATATCAAAGTTCATTTCTGCTTCCCTGCATCAAAGTTGATGCTCTGAAGAGATTGCAACAGAGCATCTTTCCATTCAGATATAGTTATTCTTAGAACTTGCAGATACGGTCCTAGAAGGTAGATCAAACATAAACAGCAAACCAACATGGGTCTTTGGCAGCAAATCCTCTTCTGAGGCAGGAGATACAAAGCCTCTTGCTTAAGAAATCATGGATGTAGCTAGCCCAGATTTTTTGGTCCCTTTTTACATCTTCTTCAGCCTACAGTGAAATCAAGTGAGAAACACTGAGCTAAGTGTCTTAGAAGGTGGCACTCGTAGGCTTGGGAGAGATTCTGGGGTGTGGAATTGAGAGACAGAATGTGTGTAGCATGTAGCTTTATCCCAAAACAAAAGCAAAAGAATACAATAAAACAAAAACCAAACAAAAAGGGCTGAGGCTGATTTTTTTCAGTAATGGAATGGGAGGTTTAGGATTCAGAAGGTCTCCATGGAATCACATGCTTCAAATCAAAGGGGAGAAGACAGAGAAGGCCTAGATTTTGCTATAAAGGGGATGGCCCTCCAAAGGTGGTTGGAAGATACATTTCAAAAAGGCTTCACGATCAAAGTCAGGCCCCTAGTTGGAAAGGGAACAGACTTAAGGTTGTGATGTTCAGATGAACTTTATAAAGATGTTGAAGGCACAATTTTAGTTATATGAGTCCCACAGAAGTAGTCCATTCCTTTTCTGCTCAGAATTAAGTTTTCTTTCTTTCTTTTTTTTCTTGGTGTTGATGGCAAGGCTTCAAGGCTAAGAAGATACTAACAGGGGTATCAGGATACAGTTCTACCTTACCGCCTACCTTCTACACATAAAGCGAGTGTTGAATCACAGCACATCCCTCCTGGGAAAGTGTTGTGCCCACTGTTGAGGAGACCAACTCCAAAGGAGCTGCAGGATATAAGATATGCTCTGGAAGCACATGGAAGGGCACATCTATGAATAGCTCTAGTGGCAGGGGCAGATACAGCTTCCGTAAGGCAGTTTGACTCTATAGGGACAGTCTTATCTACTGCGAGGATTCTGTGAGATAGTGTGAATAAATGTCAAAATTAGCATGAGAGAGACCAATGCTGGAACTTCAGTAAAATGCCACCTCTTACATTAATAGATATCTATTGGCTAAATAGCAGCAAGTAGATTTCAGAGGTACCTTTCTACTCTGCAAGAATGTGCAGAGTGCTTTCTCAGGTGTATAGTGTGCTGGTTCTGACACCTTACAGCATAATCCTTCCTGGAGAGTATCCTTTGCATAAAAAATTGCCTTAGAGGCAGTTTGTGTCAAGTGATTGATTGATCATGGCAATAGACTCAGTCTTAGCCCAGTTCCCTCTCCTTGGAGCTGTTTTGAAAGTGAGTGCCTTCTTCAGAGATCCTGGAGAAATCTACAGAGGGTTATTTTTGTGATCAGAACTCAACATTTCTTTTCTCAGTCTTGTGTCCTTTCTTTCTTTGGGGTGTGAATACTGTGAATACTTCCTGATACTCAGATTTCCCGTATATTAATCCCCATCTCAGGGACTTTAACTTAAATGTGTGGCTGAGCTTAGGGAATGTAGACCTTATCGGCCAGTGTCAAAGCTCAGCTCGCATGTGGGATGTTTCTTAGTCTTTGGGTGCCTCTCCTCTTATTTCTCAAGTGGATAGCATAATACTTTCCCCTCCAGATCATCACTGGAATGAATGACAGGTAGCTAAGGAGATCTGAAGAGCCTGCCACACACAGGTAGGATGTAACTACTTCCTGTGTCTTTCATGACTGTTGCCTTCAATGTGTGTTTGCTAGGAAATGATCTGCACTGCATGAGGTACGTGGCCTCTGTTCTCACTTTCCTGCATCATTATTGCACCCCAAGTAACTGAAGAGATAGTAACAACGTCCATGGAATACAGGTGCCATGGAGACAATCTGTGTACCTTTGTTATTTCTTTACGTTAATAATAACAACAATAATAATAATCAGTGCTTGAGGGACTGGAGAAATGTATCATTTGATGAAATGCCTCTGGACCCAAATTTTCGTACTAAGCACCTTCAAAAGAAGTTAATTTGACAGCAAAGATCTCTTATCCAGCATTGAGGTTGTGGGGTATGAAGAATGGAGGATCTTGGGTCATCTTGGCTAACCTCATCTATGAACTTCAGGTAAAATAAGATCCTGTCTCAAAAACGATGTAGATACCAACAGAGGAAGACATCAAACACTGACCCCTGTTCTATGTATGTGCATATACATACATACATACATACATACATATATATGTATATATATATATATATGCACTCACACATGCACACACACACATGCACACATACACATGTGCACACACCCCTCACACACACACACACACACACACTGACACAATTCGTTAAACTGTTCAATGCATGCTAGAATTTCTCAATGAATGCTGGATGTGATCACATAATTAGAAGAATAGTTAAAAGCTGGCTGACAGAACAGTTATTATGTGTCCAACAGTGTACGACTCATTTAACCCTAATAACATCTTTACTTGACAAATAATTGGCTCCTAAATCTGTAAATTGTGTATACCAAATTAAAAACCCTGTACATTCAAATGAGAATAGCATTACAAGAACTGCAGGCTCCTACTTGTAGGAAGTTGTCTTTGACCGATGGCTTCTTCCTTCCCTTACACCCAATCACACACTGCCTAGATTTTGTTCTCTTTCCTGCTCCTTGCATTACTTTTATATATTTTAAACCTTAAAAGTGCTCTTAGTTTGTGTAAGACTGTACCCACTTTCCCCTGTAGGATGAGGAGAACTTTTTTGACCATTGTGGCCCACAATTCAGCAGACTGAGCATGCCACTATGTCTTAGGGTTTACTATTAGCTTAACAGTATTATATTTTATCACACAAATATAAAATTAAACCCCATTTTCTGTGGATTTCAAGGTTCTCTTTCTTTGAGAAACCCTAGTGAACCTGCTTCCTGTGAATGTCACTCACAGTGGCATTCCTCTGTGATTAATTTTTATCACATAGAATTTGAGAGACTTTCATAACCCTCCCTTCAACCAGCACCTATTGCAAAAAGCTTATCGTTTGAACTCAGGGTACACATTTCTTCCAATGTGCAATCCACAATGTTTCCATAGCAACAAATTCCAAAGAGTGAGGCTATCTCCTCCTGTATCTGACTTTCTTCCTCTCTGAGGGCCATTCCAGGAGCACTGAGCAGTTGGAATGAGACTCAGGTTACCTTAGCAAATGTTTCATAGCTGCCAAGAGCAGGTGAACCTATTAAATAAATTACTCAAGCTAATGCAGGCTGGTATATAATCCTACACTTCCAAAGATATGACTGCTATAATATGCTCTCTCAGGGAGTAATCCTTGGATTTGATGCGGAGACTCATCACCTAGGGACATAATGCAGACTGGGACACAAGTATTAGTAGCCAATAGGGCACATGTATACTTACTCATTTTTTAACTGATTATCTGTCTTCTTTCATGACGATCACATGTTTGATTCCATGGTTGGTTGTAGTTAGGATACAAGACACATGGGGCTTTTCAAATCCAGTCGCTGATTGAATCAGAAGCAGAGATTCACAGCTAAGCACTGATCTGAATTCCTGGAATCCAGCTGTAGAGAGGAAGGAGTGATGAGCAAAGGGGTCAAGACCAGGCTGGAGAAACCCACAGAGACAGCTGACCTGAACAAGGGGCAGCTCATGGACCCCAGACTGACAGTTCAGAAACCAGCATAGGACCGAACCAGGCCCCCTGAACTTGGGTGTCAATTAGGAGGCCTGGGAAGTCTATGGGGCCTCTGATAGTGGAACCAGTATTTATTCCTAGTGTATGAATGGACATTGGGAGCCCCTTATCCATACAGGGTTACTCTGTTAGCCTAGACAGATGGGGGAAGTACCTAGGCCCTGCCCCAAATGATGTCACAGGCTTTAATGAGTCCTCAAGAAAGCCTGACCCTTTCTATGGAACAGAAGAGGGATGGGATGGGGTTCAGTGGGTGGCATGGGAGAATGGGAGGGAGAGGGAACTGGGATTGATATATAAAATAAGATTGTTTCTAATTTAAATAAAAAGATGAAAAATAAATACATGGAGCTTAGCACCATTTTCTTATATTTAAGAGTCAATCTGTAAGGTATATACTTCCTGGACCTGTTGGAGGAAGATGTTGATGTTTTAAAACATCTTTTTAAAATTTTATTTTATTTTAAAAACATCTTGACTCCTCAGTCTTAACACAGTGGGGAGGGACTTGGTCCTGCCCCAACCTAATGTGCCAGACTTATTTCACTCACCCTGGGAGCCCTTACCTGTTAGGATGAGTGGATGGGGGTGGGTGAATAGGGGAGGGGAAAAGGGAGGGACAGCGGGAGGAGAGGTGGGAGGGAGAATTTTGGTTGAAATGTAAAATGTAATTGAGACAAATACATTTAATAAAAACATCTTTATTTTAAAAAATGATAACTGAGGAATGTATTATAACACAGTGTCTAATTTCAAAGGCTGAAGACCCTGTTGAATGAAAGGCTTAAATGAATAGTAGTAACTTAGTTTACTCATGTCTATGGGATGTCAGGGCAGGCTATCTTGTTCTCTCTGTGTATTTACACTTGGTGGGCATTGCATATATACTGCCTGAGTCCCCACAGCTCTCCAGTGAACTGCCAAAGGCTTGTCCTCCAGCAGTGACCCTGATTGAAAAAAGAAATAGTACACTCATTTACTCTTTAGAGCTTCTGTTGCAAATATCAAGTTGCCATGAGGTTAAGACCAGAATCTGTGTAAGGGGTGCTCTTGAAGTGCATGAACACTAAGTGTCATCATCATTATGGGTTCTTCATACAACCAGTTTGCTACTCCGTCAGGTCCACATGGTCATGCCATGTTCCATGTTTGTATGTTAGAGTTGCTAATGAACTCTGTTGGATCTTTCTTTATGGTTCACAATGTTGTAAAGCTTTTGTATCATGTCATTCAATTCCAATAATACATGGTTTGGAGATTGAGAGATGGCTCTGTAATTAGGCATTTTCAATACATTTATGGAAATCTTTAGTTACTGTTTGTTTGTTTTTACCTAAAGTGGAGTATGTATCGTAAGATTCTTAGGTTTACCAGTCTTTACTTTCTAATTTATATATTTTGAGGATAATGTGCTAAGAAATAATAGTACAGAGTATTATTTAAGCACCTTTATTCATAAGAAGTCTCTATATGGTGAAATCTATTTTATATAACTGTATCTCAGTTATTATTTGCCTAGTATAGATTGTTTGAAAGTATCAAATAATATTTTCACGTGTGCTATGTCTTTTATAAAGATGGTACAGCCTTTTTAGCCATTTTAAAATTCCATTTGAATATTTTAAAAATATCAATTAATATAATTTAAAGCATTGACTTAATTTCCCAATTTTCAGGGGAATGTCATTTTTCTGGACTTTCCTTGAGTTCCATATATTTTTATAAAAAGCCCTATTTCTGCTTTTTGAAGCTTCTTTTGCATCTTTGCCCCGTCACTTAACTGCATATTTTTGCATTATTTAAACTTCATTAATGTTTTCTTTGATCATATTGGGTTTTAATTTAATTATACTTTGTATACTGAGTATTTACTCTTCTCATATTTTCCTAGAATGCATTGCTTCATGATCAACATACACTTTCCCAAGTGTATGTTGGTCCACCAGTACTACATATATTACTTCTTAAAACATTTAATTTCAACTGATTTTTAAAACCACAGACGTGGCAATATTGTGACTACCGTGATGGTGATTTTATTCCAACATTACCTGCTGTAAATTTGCTGATGAATGAGGACATGCTCATATTAAATATCCATATTCACTTATTGGTATTTATTTTCTCTTTATTTTACTTTAAAGCAACACTCTTCCTTCTTTAGCCTCTGGGATTTTGGAATTACTAGTGTGTGCCAACATTCTCAACTCTTAGTCCCCCTTACCTCTTTTATGCCTTCCTTTTCTTGATAACATTATTAAGTATTTTTGATAATTTCTTTAGGTACCTCCTTCCTTTTACTATTTTTTTTATAATTTAATTTGTTCCCTTGTCCACTACTCTGTTTGGTTCTCTTTTAATTTTATTACTTAAAGCTACACATTGAAATCAGCCAACATTGTTGATCTACTAATTCAAATGTCAGCCTTATCTAGAAACATCCTCATAGGCATGTTCAGAATAATGCTGAATCCATTTTGGATCCTTTGAAACTTAGTCAAGTGGACATTTAAGATTTATTATAAAAGACACCCACCATTCCACTATTATTTCCCCATAACTAAATACACATGCAACAGCTTCAGGTCAGCTAATGTGATATTGGTAATATGACCTTCAACAGAGGAATTTTAGGGAAGCAGCCAAAATCAATCCAAAACTAATTGAAACTTGTTTCATAGTGAATTATTTACGTACAAATTATGCCAGAGATTGAACTTAAGATGTTGTACATGTTAGGTGAGTGCATTATCATTGACCTGTACCCTCAAGTTGTAGTTGGTTGTTTAAATAATATATGGTGCCTAAGTTATTTAATAATCTGTATCTGTCATTTCTGATACCTGAGAAAATGAGAGCTTGAGTGCTTGGGAATTGTTTATTCCCTTTTCAACATTTCTCTTATTCATTTGGAGAATTTTGTTTTTAAAATAATATTTTGTAAAATATAATCTACAGATTTCCTAAAGGTCTGCATTTGAGATATTTGCTCAAGGGAAGAATCATACTTAAATTGGCCAGTAACCATTTCACAAACATCCTTCAGGAAACTCTAATCTCTCCTGGGAGTTCCTAAAGTGATACCACAGTGGGCATGAATTTGTCTTTCTTGTTGCTAGATTTAGCTTGTATTTCTCTTGCACTTCTGTTGGTCCAGATTCCCACAGCCCCAGCATCTCTTGTCAATGCTGGGGTAGGCACTGGGTGAAATACTGTGTGCTTCTCTTCTGAACATGGTCTTGTGTGCAAGACTGACTTTCATGTTTTCCTTCATGGTTGGAATTAAAAATGTAAGTAAGACATAACTACATAGTGACATCTGTGTTAGGACCTGGCCTTCAATGTAGAAGACACAGATAATTATACATTTTGACATTTTTTTAAATATGTAGGAAATTTAACTATGCCCCCAAACCCACTGAAATACAGCAGAATCCAGCAAATCTTGTTACATGTTTACGTTTATTACTTGTAGTGTCATATTTGGTCCTAGATACTTTTTGCACTTGCTTGTAGTTTTTTTTTAATCTTTTAAAGATGATGATATGGTATTTCGTTCTAACACACAATACTTTCTTGAATCAAAATTTGCTTGCTTTAACATCAGTGAGCTAAATGTGAGGTTAGAAACAGAGTTTTCTGTGATCAGGTGTATTAGAGACTTTCCTGTTGCTGTGATAGACTTGACCATGGCAACTTATGAAAAGAAGGGTTTATTTGGGTTTATGGTTCCAAAGAGATGAGAGTCAATCATGGATGGGAAGAATGGCAGCAAGCAGCAAACATGATTGCTGGGACAGAAGCAGGAATCACATCTTGAACCAAATTAGATATCAGAGAGCTGAGTTCATGGCTTTTTAAACCTTTAAACTTTTCCCTATAATGCTTCTTCCAACAATATCATACCTCCTAAACCTACCCAAACAAAGTCTCCACCTGGTAGTCAAACGTCTGAGAGTTTGGGGGACAATCTCATAAAACCACCGCACCATGAAAGGCAAACAGTATATGAAATATTCCAGCAGGAACTAATGTGGTGAAGTAAATGATGTCAGGGAGAGATAATTGAGTAGGATACTAGAAATCGAAAGGCAAAGGCTGAAGAAATGGCTCATTTATAGTAAACACTGGCTATTCCTGCAAAGGACTCAAGCTCAGTTCCTAGCATTCACATGTCATCCCGCAATCTTTTGTAACTCCAGAAGTTTCAGGAGGGGATTTGGTGCCTTCTTTTAGCCTCCTCGTGAACCTGATATCATGAGATATACTTACATGTATGAAGGTAAAGTACTCATAAGCATAAAAGAAAACGAGTTAAAAATTAGAAGGAAATCTGAAGGCAATGAAAAATACTTGCTAACCCTCATATGAAAAGGTCTCTAAGGATCAATAGAAACACCATGGATTTAGACAAACTTTTGAAAATAGACATGGATGAATAAAAAATGCATATGCTTTGGATATTCTTGGACTGCATATACAGTGCGTCATTTACAATCTTCATGTGTACACAGATAATGAAGCTACATGTAAATTTTACTTCATCTTAGAGTTCAAGTAAGAAGTGTTCACGGGACATCAACTCTTCATACAACTCTGTAGGTGAGGCAATTGTCTCCAGCAGTGTTGGCAGTAGCCCTTGCTATTCAGAATCCAAGAATTCCACCATGCTCACTCAAAGAATTAAAGCCTGCTAATTGTCACACTCTGGAAAAAACAGCCTCAATTAAAACAGACTGTTTATTAGAGTAATGATGGATTTTACTTGCTATAAATGTTACTCACCCAGACAAATTGTATGCTAAATTCAGAGAAAGTATAATCAATATAAACAGCTATAGCCCTCTCCTACTATGGCTTTTCATCACCATTTAATAAAATTCCATTTTTTTTCCTGAGTTAATCCCATTTTGAGGTTGTCATCTGAGATGTAGCGTGATTTATCTGCCCACTGAGATACATATCTACTTGCTTTCCAGAGGATAATGGACAAGTCTAGATACATAAAACTGTGTTCTCAAAACCAACTCGAAGGTGGGGACTTTTCCTTGCAGTAAACTTGTTCTGTCTTTCCTGAAAGGAAGTATAATATGGGAAAACCAATAGTGTAGGTTCTGAAATGTGGGCATGAAAATACACTTTTTTGTTTCATTGCCTCTCAAGCACTTCCTTTACCTAGACTCTCCATTCATTCCCCAATCTGCGATAGTCCATAGTATTTGTTATTCATGTAATTATCATTTGTTAAAGCAAGCACAGCTGTTACATGAAAAAAAATTTGAAAAATAACTTGCTTATAAATTCATTTGTTCCACAATAATTATGCTTTCGTAACTTTTTAGATCCCAATTAGGGCCAAATAAATGACTGACATTTATGGTGGGACCAATCCTATTAGATTTCTAGTTTGATACATTATGAACATGTAAGATATGCACCCCGAGGGGAAGTAGGCAGAGCCCAAAACTTCACATTTATTTAACCACAAATGCATATTTATATATTGTATCAGACTTTCCTAATTAATTTTTCATCTTGCTAATGATTTCCCTTTGTAACCACTGATTCTATTAGAAGGACACAGTCAGATCTAGAACCATTTGCAGTCAACATTATTTGGGGCCTTGGGGGATGAAAACAAACAAAAAATAAAAAGAAAGAGAGGTTTATAATCTATTCTTGATCTAACCAAATATTAATTCAATCAATAATTAATGATTATCATTCATGAAGCCATTACCTTTTCAGCTAGACTTAATTGCAACTGAAATAATATCTGCTGGTGAAAATTATTTTTCCGAATCTGTGGAACGCTGGGTATGAGAGAGCAGCAAAGGGCTTGAATTTTGTTTTTTTAAAAAGTGACAATGACTGATAACCAGTATAAGAACTTAAGAAACAAATGATGTAGTAAGGGTCAAAGGGCTCTATGAACACTTGTTTCTCAATCAGAGTAATTATCCTCCTACTGTAGAAAATAGGACAATCAAATACAGAGTGTGTGGATGGGAAGAGGGGGAGGGGGAGGGAAACAAGTAGAAAAAAAAAAACAGGTCATGTTTTCAACAAAGGAAGATCTGAGTTGATGAAGACGATTGAGACAGGGATGGCACCAAACTGAACTTTTGAAAAGATTTGAGGCAGGAAGTCAGAGATGTGAGTCAGGAAGGTATCTGGTCTGAGTATCATTACTCTATTGCAATGGGCCTCTGTCTTTAATGAGAATATAAGTAAACTGTGCAAAACAGAAGGTCTATCCTCTTTTTTTTTTTTTTTTCATATACTAATGCTTACAAAGCAACCTGAATATAGGATGGTTATCTCTAGTGGTTAGTAAAGAAAGAGAAGAGGGATAAAGGCAGGCTAGAATTTTTTTTTTTAGTTCAGAATGTATTCATGCACTAAAAAACAAAAAACCTTCTACTATCCTCCCTACAGCTCATGGAACACTGTGGAAGAGGACACTAAAAATTTGTAAGGGTGGGAAGATCGGGTGAAGAGTTACAAATTACCGTTTTCTAGATTCAATACAATTGTTAAATTTTTAACTCACTGACTCCTCATGGGACCCTTACATGTGAGGAGGAGTGGACTGGGGTGGGCTGTGGGGAAGGGGAGGAGGGAGGTTGGAATGTAAAATGAAATTCAAAAATAATTAAAAAAAAATAAAGCTCTGTGACGGTGGATAAGGTAGTCACCAATCTCCTTATCAGGGAAAGACATTTATGGTAGCCTTTCCACTGTTGCTCAGATTGTTAGTTGGAGTCATCCTTGTAGGTCTCTGGACATTTCTCAAGAGTCAGTTTTCTCTTCAAACCTATAATGAAGGAGGGAGAGGGAACTGGGATCGATATGTAAAATAAGAAAAAAAATAAATATATATAAAAGAAAAGAAGAAGGAGGAGAAGAAGAAGCATGTGGCCATTGCTACCAGCGAAAGTTACAGGGCAGCTAAGACTTGTTTGGTTAAGATCAGTTCTGCTTCCATCAGCTACTGCCTGAAGGCACACGTAGGAAGGCCCAGGCCCTGCTCCAAACGATATGACAGACTTTGAAGATCCCCATGGAAGGCCTCACTGTTCCTAGGGAGCAGATGAGAGATGGGATGGGGGATGGGAGGGTGAGAGAACTGAGATTAACTTGTAAAACAAGCTTGTTGCAAATTTAAATAAAAAATATTTTTTTTTAAAAGATCACTTCTAAACCCTGAAAATTATCTGGATTAAGTAACGGAATGCAATATCCTGTAAACAGTTTTAGATATTACCACCCATTGTTTGGAATTTATCATGAGAGAGTCAACACAGTACAGACTCACTTTTATAATAAGCTTTGCATGTACCCAAGAAAGAAAGAAAGAAAGAAAGACAGAAAGACAGAAAGAAACAAAAAACAGGAAAACTTTTTTTCTAGGTAGTTAATAAACCTTCAGTATTCCCAGCTCAAATTGTATTTCTGAATTTCTTTTTAACTAAATCTAGCACCTGGGAAGTGGTTAGGAAATCAGAGAGTTCACAACTGGCTCTCAAGAGGCTTTTTTCAGACGATAAATTGAGGATTTAGATTCAGTAAGTTAGATTGGGAAATGAATAGGCATGGGAACTGTTTCCCAAACCAGCTGTTTATTTGGCTCTGGTCTGATCTGTTGGGCTTTAAATGGTGTGTAGGGGGACGTGGGGAATAGGAAAAGAAACAAGAAGACTTTACGTTAGACCTAAGAACTTTACAGTTAGAATTTTGAGCTACATGATTTTGTAAGGCACTCCTATTAGTTTAAAGGAGATTAAATAGATTACACGGTCGATGGAATGCCTGGAGGCCTCCAAAGGACAGGTCCATGGCTGAGCCTTAGTCAGAGATTGCAGTGAAGGAATGGCCCTCTGTGTCAAGGAAACCTTTCTCATCATTCATCTCAGACCAGTAACTGGTCATTCATCAACTACAAAAATTCACTCATTTGGGCGGTCATATCTGAAATATTTTAGTTCCAAATTTCATTCTTGTATGTATGTAGTATTTGAACATGTGCATGCAATACCCACAAAAACCAAAAAGAGGGCATTGGATGCCCTGGAGCTAGAGTTACAGATGGTTGTGAGCTGCTCAGGGTATCATTTGGGGACTGAACTTTGGTGTTCTGTAGTAGCAACAAGCCCTCTTAACCTCCAAGACAGTTCTCCACTCTAATATTTCCAACTTCTGATTGGTTAGACTAGAGCCTATCTCTGGGTCATCTGCTGTGGCATGTGAGGAGCAGGCAGAGACATACTTTACTTTCCCTGTGGCTGTCCTTACTGACTGACTATGGGCATGAGGAAGAGTGAGTTCTCAGAGGTCACACAAAGGTGTAGGCTTACAAAGCAATGTGTGCATAGAACCCACCATGCTGGGACTGGTGCTCTGTAATCAATAAAGCAATTATTACTTAACGTATTTGGAATTTTCATTACTCAAGTTGGGTTAAGTCCTAGAGATCTGTCATTTCTCTTTCTCTGTCAGTCTGCCTGTCTGTCTCTGCCTCTGGTTCTCTCTCTCTTTCTCTCTTTCTCTCTTATACACACATATACATATAAAATAAAACCTGAGCTTGTTGTGGCCATATCTGATCAGAATGGAAAAAGTCATAAAGCTAGCACAGCTGCTTGATCCAGCAAAACTGAGCTACATGATGGCCACAGCGCTAACTCTGGTTGTCATCTTAAGCTGTTGCATACTTGGAGGATTTTTTAATATTTATACAATTTGAGGCCATTGGATTGATGGAAAATTTCTTATTAATCATTCATGCCTTCTCCCAGGAGTACTGCTTCTCAGCTTCCCCAGGACAGTCCTGAACCCAGCACCCCTCCTGCTTTTAGGGAGATCTCCTTATCTACCTGAAGGTCTTCCTATGCTTTGGAGGTTGTGACAGGCATGAAGAATCCAGAGGTATCCTTATGAGGCTATGAGAAATTCTTGAAACATCTGTCCTTGTACTTATGCAGGAATAAGATATTTAAAACAAAGTCAACTCAGAAAGGTCAACACGATTCGGTGGGCTAGAGGAGTTGGCCACAGGATCATATTGCAGGCCTCTTAACCCTATACATTTAGGCAGTTACGTGGCATATACAGCAACAAAGTTAGATGAGCTGAAGTTATTTCTACCCTACACAGAGACCCATATTTATGGGCAAAGAATGATGTGGAAAGATGATAAAAGGATGAGATGTCAGGAGCTAGAAAAGTTGGCTCATGCAGAGCCACAATGCTATCATATATGACCGAGGAACAATAGAATTCCAGGATTAGACATATAGACAAATTAAGTAAACATATAAAATATGAACATTGTATTATGCCAGAATTTGAATAATAGCAGTCTGAGGGTATTTCTTGGACACTTTAACCATTAAGAGTTAATAATGAACTGTTTGAGATATGGCAATCTACCCGGAGTGGCTTATAGATTTTGTTTTGGTCTAGTGTCTTTGTAGCCACAAAAGCTACTAGCCTGAGAACAGACGGTCATATGACTAGATTCTTAAAAATTGGGTTATAAGGTTAATAAGTAAAAATGATAACTCTGTTTATCAATGATGTCAAAACTTGAGAAAAAATTATTGGAAATGATAACTCTGTTCTGTCATAGTTTATTAATGAAGATGAAAAGATGATCAAGGATAAGTGTTCTAAAACAAAAATGAAATAATCTGTGACTTGAAACAACACTGAAGTTTGTATAGAGACACACTCTGGCTACTAGTTTGTCAGGCTGCAAGGTTCTCCTGACCATCGTGGCCTGTCTCACTTCCTTCCCTTGCCTATTCCTTACATCCTCTTGGGACCTGTCCACCCCTGGGGATGGCTCCTGGAAGAAGCTTCCATTGGAGAGAAGTGTGCTTGTGATGTGGCCATGCTAATAGCTTGCCTCATAATTGCACAATTGTTTCTAAATCTATCAAGCTGTACATATGGAATATATGCGAATTTTATGTCATTTACATCTCCATAAGGTGGACTGAACAAAGACATAAGATGTAAGGAATAGTGCAGAAAACATACCTCTCTGAGTGCTTTGAAATTACGAATGGTGGTCTGTGAGCTGACACACAGCAAACATACCTCTGTTGCATACTTGGTTTCTTCTCATTATACTCTACATGCTGGTGTGTGAGGGAGGGTTCTTGCCTGCCTCCATCTCCATCACTGCTCCCTAACAAATCCTCCCCCTCCACCAAAATAGAACAACCGAACGTGCCCCAAAGAAGAGATAATAGTGATACCTACCTTCTGACTTCAGATAAATTACTGTAGGCCAAGTGCTTACTGGGATTGCCACAGCATGAAGCACAATTAGCAGTCTTGAACTCATTATATCTATTGTGCATCTTCAGACTAATGCAACCTACAAGTTCAGTCAGAGTGAAAGAGCCACACTCCTTTCTGGAAAACAAACAGAGCAATTGCTAAATGGGTTATCATCCATTCAGAGTAATTCTTACGGAAGCAAGCTGGTTTTATATTCAAGGCAAATATTTTCAATTTTAATATGTTTGCTTACATGAGATGCAGATTGTAATTTAATGGCAGACTGTTTAATTATGCCTTCATTTGTATAAACTGTAATGTTGCTGCTGAATAAATGAAATAAAAAATCTCTTTAATTTCCTCCTCAATATTTAATTTAAATCAATGATAAACAGCAGCCGTCTCTTTGAAACAATGTTAATTAATATCCAGAAGACTCAATTTGTTTTTGGGTGCATGGTTTGTGTGCCATGTTGTGTTCATAATTGAACTGGGAGAGTGATTAATAGAGTTAACCTCTGAAAAGGAGAAAATTATTGTATAATTCTGCTCCAAGCATCTCTGGCAATAGAAAAATGTATACTACGAACTTTAGATATTTAAGCTGCTCCTATAATTGTTACTCAATATACATGCCGGTTTGGGGTTTGGAAATAATTTTATAAGCACATCCATAACTATTTAAATTCTTGAATTATTAATTTTCCTTCCAATGTGTCTGACCCAGTTTGTACATCCTATTGAAATTTTAAAGAGTGAAGAGTATGGACAATAATTACATTAAATCCCTTTGTACCAGGCCTATTACTGGTTGCTGGGGTATAAGGTTTTCCTTGAGAAATAAAAATGTCAAGAATCCTGGATGTGGTCACCATGTCAAAGTGGTATCATTGACGCTACCCATCTCATATTCATGAAATGGCTACCCTCTTAAATGGCTTACTTCTACTCAATCCTTACACCACTCCTTCATGGAAACAAAGGCCTAGACACATTCAATAATTGCCCCGAGAAGACAGATTAGAGAGCATCAGAGTGATCAAACCAGTCCACTAGTTTTCCCATTACATATGGACACCAAAAAAAAAAAAAAAAAAAAAAAAAAAAAAAAGTCATGTGTAAACCAAAAAAATGTCATGCGTAAACATTACACTAGCTAGGATAGACTAGCTTTTGAAGAAGGAATATATTTTAGGAGCTAGTACCCAAGGCTCTTATTCTGTAGACATTTGGCTAGTACAAACCCACTACACAAGGCTGAGTACTATCACCATCTCTGTCTCTGATAACTCCCGAGGGATCCTGATACTCACATCTGGTTCCAGAATCACTATAGCATCTGTGATCAATGTCATCATTCTCACTGAACGTTTGTGCTTCTTAATCTCTTCTTATAAATACACTAGTCCGTGGAATTAGAGACTACCCGAAATCTATGATCATTTCGATGAAAAAAATATCTATTATAGAGATTCTGTGTTCAGAAAAATTCATATATTCAAGTTCTGGAGATACTTGGTTTGGTACAAACTGTTCATCTAACTACACGGGGGCATCTATGACTGCAGACATCCAGCCATTATTGTCTCTGTGTCTATGATAATAGTGTATAATATATGTGAAGCAAGGGGAGTTGGCTCTTTTGCTTATTGTTCATTATGTCAGCAGTATGTTGTCCAGTAACAAGTAGTTCCATCTGTTTTATTTGCCAAGTCTTGTCTTTGTCCTTATTTGGTCTTTTATATATTGACAGTCTTCCACATTAAAAAAAAAATCATTCTCTAACTTAAAGCCATCTACTACTCTCTTCTTGTTTCTAATACACTGCTTCAATCAACCACCATTTCCTAGGGGTAAGTGGGATGGTTCTTGTCAAGAATTCAACTAGTTTGTTTGAAATGAATCCTGTGCTTCATCCCCACTGTCTTTTCATTGTCCTGTATATTTTCCTTCAAGTTTACTGCTATTGCTTCTGGTGCTTTTCATGCCCGTTGCCATTATTTATTATGACATGCTGGCAAAATGTTGCTCGACTGAACATCTTATTGTTGAAAATCATAACCATATTCTCAAGAGGAAATACTTTTGTGACTTTTCATTGTCTATGTGTTGAGACCCAACTACTGATGACACAATTCATAGAGTCCCATGTGCTTCTATGGGAACAGTTCTATTAGAGCCATCTACCTCCATGCCCACAACAGACTCCCTGCCTAAGGGTCAACTGATCTATAAAAGTTTCTACTTGCCTGTTTCAGATTTAGTTCAGCTAGAAGGTTCTATAACCACATCTCTCATATTATCCTGGTGTGTGTGTAGGGGGGTGGGGTTGATAATAATCCTTCTTTTACAAAGATTAAATGTATTGAAATGTTTGAGACACAGAATACCCTCAACAAAATACTGTTTAATGTCTCCTCACTGTACTCAATGTAGGCATAGATCTTGCTCATAGATAATATTAATTATATTCATATAACATCTGTTGAAAGAATCAAGACCTCTACATTCTTTTGGAAACCACCACCATAAATTAGTTATATAGTACCCCAAACATGTAAAGGTCGGCAGCAGGTTATTCTATCCTTTGTTCTCTACTTACCTTGTAAGTTCCCACCACCATGAGGGCATCCCCTCCACTTTATAATTCTTAGAATTGTGGATTATGTGTTTTAGTTTCCAGATCTATCTCTGCTCTCCTATTTCCTCTCCACTTCTTCCTACTTCCCTTCTCATCCTTCTGTTCCTTCTCATTCTCTTCCTTTTACCCTTTGAAGAAGGTTCACTAATAGGATTTGAGATTACTCAATATCATTTCCCAACGACAGCGATAGCAGAAATCACTCTCTGGTAGACGCGATGCCAGCTTTTTTAAATCCATTAATATTTCATTTGACAAGCATTGGTACTGATCTGTCAAAAGGCCGGACATTTATCTGGATGTTCTGGGCAAGATGCAAGGGCCCTTTACTACCTATGTGGTCTGGTTCCAGTTCGAGTTTGTCTTTGTTAACTACCCTCATACTTTTTGACTCTTCTTTCTTCTTGAAGGTGATCTGATCTATTGGGAGCCAACCAAATTCCCTGCTGTGCTTGATGCTGAACTACTGAACCAACCATGCCCCTACTGCTTCCCACTGCATGCTTTCAGCCTGCCTGCTTTTGAGCTTCGCTGTCTTCTGTCATGCTCTCCCAGTCCAAGTCTGGTTCAGTACCTGAGAGTCCATTAGCACCGCATGCTCATCTTCTAAGGCTGATTTGTAGTTTCTTCCTCCTGTCAGAATGGTCCACAGAGCCTAATAGTGGGCTCGAAGCAGCACTCCATTCATTCCTCTGATGGTGCCACAGAAAACGAGCAAGGGTTGTAAAGGAGCTTCAAGAGCCTCAGAAACTTCCTGCAGGGGAGAAACTTTCCCCTGAAGGGGAATATAACCTTGCTTTGGAACCAATCACTCCAGGTTGTCATACTTCTTAAATATGTCTCTTGTGGTTAAACACTGATATATTCTCTAGGCATTGTTTCATGTGAGGGCAGAGAGAAACAGCTCTGGCAGAGACTGTCACAAATGGGCAGAGAACAGTTTTTTTCCTTGAACTTCCTTTGCTTTCTCTCTTCTTCCTTTTATTATTATTCTCTCTGTGTAGATGTGTCGCGTGGACACAGGTGTGTGCAGACACATGTGAGTTCATATTTACATATGGAGGTCAGAGGTCACAGACAGCCATGCCCAGCTTTTTCCTGATCCTGGTGTTTACATGACAAGCATTTTACTGGACATCATCCCAGCCCTGTGTGTTTGTTTATTTGGTTTTTATTTATTTTTGTTGTGAGAATGAAGTAAGGATCTCTTACATGGTAGGTAACTACTTCACACTGAACTACATCCCTAGGACTCTGTAGATTTTATGTTGTGGAAGGGTATCACCACGAAGAGGGACACAGTGTTACAGAATACATAATGGAAAATAACTAAATGATTGGCTGATATTATATATTCATTTCCACATTGTCTGTATCTGGGAAGTATAAGGTATTATTTTTTCAGATTCTGTTGACCTTGAGTGGGTTAGAATGCTTACTGTCTCTGGCTAGTTTCTTTGTTTAAGTCTATGATCAAGAAACTAAAGTTACCATTACTTATCCAATTAAAATATGACATCTACTAAATTGTGATATCTCCCATGTTGTGATGAGAATTTCCATCATGCAGCTGCCCTCGAATGAGCCAAACTCCTATTCATAAGCTCTCACGTATGTTCCTGCAAGTACCCCCAGTGAAACCATCATCACAATAAGCCAAAGTTGAACAGAATAATTTCACTGATTTGTAATCTGTGCCCTATCTGGAGCAAAGAGACAGTTGTTCTCTTTTCCTACAGCTGGTGTGGGAGGAAGATAAATTAAAATGAATGTCATCTTTCTACTGTTTCTGAGGAGCAGGTTTATGTCCCCAAATATCATGGTATTTATCTCACTTTACCCCCAGAATCATTAGTGTCAATGATGGTTCTATTCATTGCTTTAAAAATTCACTAAGAATCCTAAACAGAAAGTTATCCCTCAGTCCAGAAGCTTGGGCATTATAGAGTCTAGAAATAAAGTTTTGGCTCATCAGTAATGGATAGTTATGTGAAAATCAGCTCCTCTTAGTTTCTCTACTTTAGCAAACCTAATAATCATGTGATCACAGCCCAGGAGATGATGATCGGGAGCAGGGAGAGCCTTCAAAGCACAGCACAGAGCACAGTCAGATTCCCACTTGTTTCCCCTCTTCCCCTCTCATGAGATCACTCATTCCTAGAGCCAGTGCACGTGAAAGGGTGTGTGACTACTGCTGCCTACGTGTGATCCAGCACACCGGGTGTAGTTGCTTCAAACAAACTATTTTAGGGGAGTGAACGTGTAGCTTATTATTCCCCAAGAACTACAGCTCTCAGCATTGTCCTTTGGCAAGTGCGGCTTAAAGGGCTAACTTGGGGTCTTACCCCAGCACTAGAAAGAGTGGTAGTTTGGAGGTATTATGTGTAGGCAGTGGGGAGGCAGAGAAAAATTGCAACGGCCATCAAGCAAAGTTCCCTGCAGGTGAATGATCATTGTCCATGTCACCAACCACTGTTATTGCACAAGTAAAACATTGCTGTATTTTTTAAACTTTGGAAAATACAGAAAGCACATAAGAGATTATCTGTATTTTCTTTTAGTACATACCTTATATGTATGAAACTAGAGGCGTAAACATAATTTGTGCAGTAAGTACTCAAGTTTTTAGTGTAGCACAGAAGTATCTGCAGACAGCACAGTAGCAAGCATGCACCTGTGTTCCAGTACTGATTCAAACAATGTAAATAAATTTCATTCTCACACTTCACAAAGTGTTCTTCTTTTGATAGTGTAATGATTTGTATTTTTGCATCATTATTTGCTGAATGTCTCCCTTAAAATCTGCTCATATTATAAGTATTAGGAGAAAAATATTCTAACCCTCTAAGGAACCCATTCTAATTCTTGTTAAGTGCCAGATACGCCACCTCAAAAGAATGGGTTACTTTGATAGTGTTAACTATCTACTTTATGAATTCAAGCCAGTCTAAATCAGTCAGAAAAATCAATGTAGCTTGCTCATGAGCAGGCAACTAAACAGGCCCACTAATGAATACTGGCTTCTTCATCTATTTAGGTAATTTTGAAGAATTTCCTGACTGGTTGTTTTTTTGTTCTTTTGTTTTTTGTTTTTTGTTTTTTTGTTTGTTTGTTTGTTTTGTAACTGTAGAATGTGGGAATAATTTCTGAAGTTATTCTGAGGATTAAATAGTATAGCATTGGCTGAACTTTTGGAAAACACATGATAACTCCATTTTCAATTGGAAGATGAACATCAATGTTTAAGCACATCCACACAATGGAACAGGCAAATGGAAAAATGGTTGAATGGGTCTCCAAGTTTGAAAATGGAAATAGAAAAGACTACTATGATGGGGTGTGTGGAAAATTAAGTTCTAACTAAGAGAAGGTCCAGAGAAATGTTGGCCCCAGCTGTTTAATTCTAAGGAATTATCATTTTATCCACAGATTAATACATTTCTCAACCCTCACCACAGAAGCTTCTATTTGTAGTAGATGGTGATTTACACAGAGACCCACAATAGCCAAGGTGGCAGAGAATAAAACATGTAAATGGAGCATATATACCACCAGAGATGGTGGAGACAGTATTTTCCCGACACATAACGATAGCTGTGCATATGAACTCAGAGTATTTATGACAGTATTCATAAGCCCAAGCCAGACCAAATATCATCATGGAGAGGGGAGTTTGGCATACAATTCCACCCCAATTTAAGGAGTCATTGGCAACTAATGGCTGTGGGGGAGTGGTAGGTTCTTTATAAGAATGGAGTTGATCTCACCCCAGTGGAAGACCACACATCAAAAAGAGTATGGGCAGAATAAATTTAATTTGATGGATTAAAAATGATCAGGAAGTTGGCTGGATAAGGAAGAGTGGTAGTTCTGAGGGGAGTTGAGAGAAGGAAGTGAATATGACCAAAATTTGTTGCATAAAATTCTCAAAGAACACATAAAAATGTCATTATGTCATTAAATGGGAATATAATTTATTATATACCTTCTATGTTTTCCAAAGTTTAAAATATAATCATGTTTTAGTTTTTCAATAATAACTAACCAATAAATGTTGCTTAGCAGCACCTTTAGCCTGAAATATTAAAAAGTGCCAGGTAAAAAACAAACTTTTTGTGAAAATACTCATTTACAAAGGGGATAATTTTGAGGGTAATGCCAAATTTTAAATGTCAAACACCACCAGAAAACTTAACTCATAAGGAGAAGGGATGAGGCATTTGATTGGAACAGCATTTCCTCTAGATTTCAGGGAACTATGATTAGGTTCTCACAAATGAGGCCTTAATTGGCTCCACTCAAAGCTGATGAGCACATCACGGAAAGGCAGCATGTGCCTCGCAGGTGGATCTGGTCATGCCTGAGCACAGAATAGAGGTGACCTTCCGCAAGCCCATCCCAGTGCCTCCTACTGACATATCTACACCGCAGGAGGAGGGGTTGGAAGGCATGGCGTTTATTATTTTCCGATACAAAAGCAAATCTCCTCCAGATAATCCCAATTAAAGGGTGTGTCCCTGTTTTTCTTGCATAGGTTCCATCCATCGGAAATGTGCACTAAGTGGTAGTTCCTGTGTCGACAACCATTTCCCCTTTTAAATATACAAATGAAAAACCCAGAATCATATAAGACTCTTTGTAATAAGTGAGATAAAGTAAAATTAGCACGAAGCATAATTAGCAAGAGAGTCATCAAGTTCACAAGCACCTTGACAATCTAATTGTGAGGCACTGTGATTTGCATGAAAGACACATTAGTCCCAACTCTCCCTAATTTCAGTCTTGTCAGGAGAAGCAATCCAAAGATAATTTTTAAAGCTAGGATGAGTGCTGCATGGAGCCATAAATCCTCAGCAGCATCTCAGTGATTGTGAGCTGCCTACGCTTGAGCTTTCACCTGGTCATGGATTGCAAGCTCTGCAAAGCTGTTGAATATGGTCCAGCTCCAGTTACTAGGCCTTGAAGTTTGACACAGTAGCACCTGCCAAGATAAAGGATCATGTCTTTGTCTTTCTATTTAGCAGAGGTGCTGTAAATTCCTCCAGACTTAAGTTCATTTTAAGGAGATGAAATGAAGAAAGAAAGAATTAGCAGAAAAAGAATGGGAAGGGAAGGGATGCAAAGGCAAGAATTACACATGAATGGGCAAAACTAAATTTGCAATTCAAGATCAGTTCATTTGCAAAGCAGGGTTCCAGTCTGCAGAGCATGGATAGAGGACCCTCCCTCCCCCAATAAATACATTGTTAGCATCATCACACCTCTTCTATGGTCTTCTTTAACTCTCACAAATGGTTCCACGAATAAGGCCCTGCTTTCCTCATTGTTGCCACTGATGAAACTGAGTCACAGACTTGTGTCCTAAATAACACAGCCTTTAACAAGCCTTGAATGTGGGCATGCTTTGTTCCCTTTTTAGGCACTGCATTGTTCCTTACTGGAATGTGTTAACAGGGACTCAATGCTGAAGTGTGAAGAATGGGCTTCTCAGAGAAAGTAATAAACGTTCTCAGGCCATCAATGAACTGGAGCGAGAGTGGGTACCAGACTACCAAATCTTGACTCTACTGGCATTCTTCGTGTTAGCTACTGCAAGGGCTCATCACACTCAGGCTTTGACACATGCCATAGCATGTCCAAGTGAGGCACACAATGCTCACAGTCTACCTTACTGTACTTGGCTAGTCCTGCTATTAAGTGTGAAGTTTAATCTAACTCCTTAAGAAAAGAAAGACATATTTTCCCGGAGCTGTTGAAATAATAACTTTGAATATTGCCAGAAGCTGGCAGAATTCCAAAAAGAACAATGCAATTCTAATTTGGTGGGGCTTGAAGTTTTTCTCATTATAGATCACTGGGTAGAAGATGCTCTATTCTTTCTTTTCAAGCATGAAGTGCATATTTGCCTCCCGAGATGAGAGGTGTAGCAATTTGAGATCAGTTATTCTCCAAATAAAGCTAATTTTCAGTATCATCCAACTGTCAGGATCCGTTCCTTTTGACCATTAAAGCAAAAGCCAAGGACCATTAGCGTCATAGCTCGGGAATGTATGAAATTATTAGTAAGGACACAAGAGGGCGCTGGAATGCAGCAGGTTGGCCAGGTTTTTCCATCCTCCTTGGCATAGCCAAGTAGAGCCCTTGGGAAGGGAGCCAGATGATGTAATGGTAACAGGCAGAGGACACCCAGATAAGTTGAGAAACTTGGTCTTGAATACAGCTTTGCTTTTCAGCTGATTCGTGTCATTTTAACCCAATTCATTACTTTCAACTTAACTTCCCAAGTTGTTCTACAATAAACATAGTGGGAAAACAAAGAGAAAAGCAGGAAAAAAAAAAAAAAAATACTTCATCAGACCTGGATTTATGTCCAGCTCAGCCACACACAAGCTGTACTTATAATGTGTGAAGATCTTTATTTGTTCTCAAGAAACTAGACTGTGTCCATCTGTGCAGTGAAGTCTTGGTGTAGAGTTTAATACGAGTTGAGTATATAAACATGCTAGAGGCAGAGCACACCTGGTATACACTGTATCACTCCTTCCTCTTACAAAGAAAAAGAATATCGATGCCTTCACAGACTTGAAAAATGTTCCACCCCCTACACATACACCAAAGAAAACCCTGAAAACAGACAGAAAAGGGTACACTTAACGGTTTAATCAGAGAAAGTTTTGTGAGTAGTAGAGAGGGTCTGAACATTTTCTTAGATAATAAGGCAAGTTTCATAAAGAAAGTAGTGTCAGGCACTATGGCAAATAAAGACCCTGTAGGGCCCTGTAGAACCAGCAAGGAAACTTAGGGATATTCTGAGCTAAAGGAGTAGTCTGGGAAGAATTCAGCCATGTGGCTGGATAAGATGACTGTAGAATGTGGCTGCAGAGGCAGGTATAGGCAAAATTCTAGATTCACTCAATGCCAACAATAGGAAGATCCTTGTGTGCTGGGAAGGAGAAGCATGGGTTTAGAAAGTAGTGGCTGAATGAAGGCAGATGATCTGATCAGATGGCAGTATAGAAAAGTCTGGAAGAGATTCTTTTCGAAGTACACTCACTAGGCATTCATTGCTTACCTATGGCCCGTATGTACTGAGAGTTACTGATGAAGAAGAAGAGAGATGGGATCTTTTTTTTCCTGGCGTTTGAATCTTGTTGTAGCAACAGGCAATAGGCATGTGAATAAATAGGCTACCTCAGGAAGGAAACCAGGTTATTATTGGCTACTTTTAAAGAGATAGAGTTGCAGGGACCACATTGTCAGTTAGAGCAAATAGAATACAGAGAGGAAAGGAAGCAGCTGGGTGATATGCTGGTTACAGATAAGGGTGTTAGTGGCGGTCATGGAGGGGATGTCACTTCTGGGCCATTTTACAGATGTAGCCCACACAGCCAACTGGCGAATGGTTCCTGTGTCATGGTTCTTTAGAGGTGTTGTGACAGTGCTAAAGAACATGGGTGAAGTTAGAAGGTCTAGGACGTGATATTTGCTCATTTTCCCCCCTGATATTATTGCTATTTACCTTAAATTTAACAACACTTTCAGATGTCATCTCTCTCAGAGTCTTTTATTAAAAGCAAGTGGGACCATACACATATAGAGGTTAAATCTTCTGAGAGAGGGCTATTGCTCTTCTTATTACTACAGGGCGTGAATTCATTATACAGAAACTCAGAAAAACTACAAATCATTACATAAAGTGTATCAATCCCCCAAAGAGGATAATGGGAATAACCAGGGCTTTGGAATTGGTAAACCTTGACTCCTAGCACAGATCTGCCAAAAATTTGCTTTGGAAACTACTCTCTTCGGAAAATAAAAATAAGTTTTTAGTCCGATTTCTTTTGTCTTAAAGCTAGAGTTTGTAGTCCCCAAGACAACCAATGCTTTCTTTAGAAACCTAAATCAACAAATTTTTAACAGCTATCTAGTTCAGTATTTAACACTGTTTCTCCTCTTATCTCTTTCTAGGAAAGAACAAAACGAAGACCTGTAGCTCAGTAGTGTTATGCCTTTTATATGGCTCATGTCAGCAGAGTTAAATTCCTTACTTCAATTATTATGACTAATGACTTCCATAATGACAATAATAATGATGCTAATGATAATGGTGATAAAATTATAATAAAAGGATTTAATTAAAGGAAGCATATTTCCCTGAAGTATAGCAAATACCTCTATTACCAAGATTCAACATTTTCTTGAAAGTAAATCTATCAAAATGCTGTAATAATAATTTCAACTAGCAAATAAAAGGTTTGCTTATAAACTATGCTCTTTCCTCCTCAACTTCAAACTCCATAAACTGGCTTTAATTTTTTTCTTCATTTTATGAGATGGAGATGAGTTAGAGAGTCCCAGAAACATCGTGATGGGTGTCACTCCTGTGTTCAGACTTTGCATTCCCCATGTAATAACGTGTCCTAGCGTTACTATGCCTCACATGCAGTTCGCTCAAATACTCCAAGTTATGCAAGCATCTCCCAACATCCACAAACGCATCTCTTTCTTTCATACGGATGTGAAGCACACAACTGAAAGTGTACCTATAAAAATTCTGTTCTTACATATTTGGAGCAAAACTAGACACTTAGAAATTTCTAAGCACAACGATAATAATACCCTAAATGTATATGTTAATCAGTCTTTGGTCATTGGTCAGTAATAACATGCTCGTTTGTTCCCCTGTCAAATGAGAAACATCTGTTGAATAAAAATAGAAAAGACAATGGTTGGCTGTGTTACTAGAAAATGTCCATGTGAGAATAGAGTTGATTTCTTTTGTTCCAAGAGAGCAATGTTTAATTTATTTCACAGGCACGTGATGAGCATAAGGGAGATGCCAGGAGTGGGATAAACAAACAAACAAACAAACAACACACACACACACACAGTTTTGAGGACCATCTCCTTTCTTAAGGGGATTAGAACTGAATGGTTGGGAGGTTGGGTCCCCTGGTCAGTGGATGATTGGAAGAGGCATATTCCACAACCATGTAGATTTTCCACTTTGAGTTTTTCAGAGAATCTTATCAATGTAGAAAAGTCAGAGTAGCGAAGATATTGTCTCTATTGCAAAATTAGCTCTTATCCCAAATTCTATCTCTGTATGAGTTTTGTTAATATATAGTTCATTTCTTGGTGGAGTTTTCTAACATAGACTTCGTCTTGTAGCTTTCAGAATTCCTCATTTTCCAAAATAGGATATATGATTTTCAGAAAGTGGCTGTTCTTTGCATGCCTCTATTTGGTGATGATAAAAACACTCTACATCTTCTGCGCAAACTGTGTTCAGGCAGGATCTTAGGTACCCATGTACATTTACTTTTCAAACTTTGAGTCAAGGTTAGAGTTAAGAAGTTACATTTTCTATTTGATTGCATAACAGTATTTATGGTAGCTATTCACAATACCCAAATTATAGAAGCAGGTTAGGTAGGTGTCCATCAGCAGATGAATAGATTAAAAATAAAACTGTGGGATTCTATTCATCCATAAAGAAAAATAAAATTGTGTCATTTGCTGGAAAATGAATACTACTAGAGATTGTCAAGCTAAGTGAATTCACACTCAGAAAAGCAAATGGCTCATGTTTTCAATTATATGTAGAGTTTATATAAATTCACAAAATAACACTTAGGAGGTAGGTGATTAAGATAGAGAAAGAAAAAAAGAAAGAAAGGAAGAAAGGAATAAAAATGACGACAGATAAACAGACAGACAGATAGAGGACATGAAATAGTAGTGAGACTGTCTGAGGAAATGGATGATATCAGAAAGGGGAGAGAGAAGGAGGGTGGTGGATGAGCAAAGTACTGTACTTGATACAAGTATATAAACTGTTGAAATACTTCATATGCAATGAACATACAAGAACAAAATCAATAAGCCCAGATCAAGCAGTTCATATCCATAGATTTTTGATAATGAGAAAGGGCAAAAGTCACATAGTCATTTCAAATATGCTACATTAACATTGTTATAGTCATGTTGTTTGGTAAATCTTCAGATCTCATATCTCTTGTGTTACATGAACTATTTATCCTTTATTACATAATTACAATTAAGAGTCTTGTAACTTCTATTAATTTTTTTCTTTGACAATTTCATATACGCACAGATTATATTCCGATTACTGTTATCCTTAATTCTCTTTTATTTAAAATATACCTATAAGGGACCATCAGCCTGCCTTCCATAAGTTGACTATACTTCAGTGGATGGCTCTACATCCAGAAGTACATGGGTGTCACTCATTAGATAGACCTGGTGAATTATTTTAAAAATAACAAGAGGGGGCCTTGAAACTGACAGTGTGTCTGGGAGAGGCCGCGAAGATTCGCAGGAACAGTAGAGGGTGGTAGGAGTAAAACACATTCATGCATATGTGAAATTGTCAAAGAACAAATATAAACAGAGTATTATATATTAAATGTAATCTACCATACTAAAGTATGAACATCCATGCCTGCTATCTCAGCATCCAGAGGGCTGAGGGAGGATAAGTTAGAACTAAAAGCTCCTAGGATACATAGAGAAACATTTCCCTGTAGAGTGAACCCATGAACATTTTCTCTTCCCCAAATAACTAACTAGCTGTGTGAGTAAATACACAAAAGTTCTAAAAAGAGCCCTCTTGTCTTAAGAGTTCTTAAACAGGCTGTTCCATAATTTCATGTTTTCTTTCAGCAATGTGGGCCCTAAGTCCATAAAAGTTGCAGACTTCAACTGGACTTGCTGTTGTTGGCCAAGGATAACAGGCACAGCAGGAGGTCCCAGCCTCAGACTGGATGCTTAATTGACATCCTGTGGTGTGCTTGGTGGCAGAAGGGTATGATTTGGGGGGAAAGTTTGGGTTGCAGCTTTGTATATCTTCGGACATTCCTTCCCCAATTATCCCTACTTCTAATTTAGACTATATCCTCCCTCTAACTCTTCAGAGTCCTTTCCTTCCTACAACATACACGTTTGCCCCTTATGTATCCCCTAAAGCCTCTGAAGACCATTCAGGAAAGGAATCTGAAGAAAAGAGAATATATCTCTTCTAGTGTCTTCTCAGACATTGGCTTTGGCTGTACTTTCTATTGTTTCCTGATGGGTTTATAAAAGAAGTCGGAAGAAATTTAAAGCGAGTTATTCTATCCTCAAGTGTTTTTCATGTTTTCTCTGTTAAGAGAGTGAAGGGAATCTCTTGCAGGTCAGGGCTTGGGTACAGGCTTTGATTTTCATGCTTAAACGTCTCAGGGCTCTGTGTAAAGTGCCCTGCTGTAGCTTCTTTTTTCTTCTTTTCTTCTCATTTAAGCTCAACTTGAGTCAGTTTGAAGGGAGTGTTTGAAGGGAGGCCATTCCACATGTGAAGGCAGCTGCCTCTAATGTTTTGCTGCTAGTAATTCTTGCTATTCAAGGAATGAAAACTACTCTATAAGAAAAACCTGGGCCTGGCCTCGGTCCTGTGTATGGATGCTTATTTATTTGTGCATTGATTTTTGGCAGTTGATAACATTGCAAAGATAGCCATGACACTCACCTTGCATTTCCCAAAGACACTATTTTCCATCATAGGCAAAGCCTGGCTCTGGAATAAAAAGTGTTAAGGGAGGTTAGGCAGGGAGATATTCAGAATTTGAACATCTTCAAGGGATGCAATATGCATGAGAATAACTGTTTGAAAATAACCAAATATTTTCTCTTTCATTCTTCTTGAGATGTGCCTATGTATAGGGAAAAGCCAAAAGGAAAAGTTGAAAAAAATTACAATAAGAAAAAATAGAAAAGTAGAGAACAAAGAAGAGGTTGAGAGAGAGAGAGAGAAAGAGCTGGCTAGGAGAAAGTAGGGAGAAAGAAATAGAGTTAGTTAGGGGTAAAGCTTTCAAACTCTTCAATAAAGGGGAATACTTCATCTCATCCTAAAGTTCTCTACCTTGCTGTGTTTTCATTTAAATAACTGTGTTTCAAGTCAATCTCTTTGGTTTCCATGGAAGTTCTTGGTAAGCTTGAATATGTGCAAATTCTGTTATACTGAGTGATTGCAGCTGCCAAATCATTGAGTTTATGTAGAAGCTTTTTAGCACCTCACACTGTGTATTGTACAAATGGAAGAGCGATATTGATTATTGGCTATATAGTTAATTCTCCTATCAAGTGAGTGTCACTGACATCCTGCAAGCTGAGCATCAGCCTCAGACCTAGGCTGTTTGCACTGAATGCATTCACTTTAGTGAATGGAGAAGCTAAGCATCTCGGTTCTGCTTTCCTGTCATTCTCTAAGAAAATGTGATGGTCAGGCTTAACCGCCAACTTGACACTATCTAGAATTACCTAGAGAGAGACCATCAGTGAGAGATTATCTACATTGGGTTGGTCAATGAACATGTCTGTAGAGAATTGGGTTAATTAAACTAATTGATGCGAGAAGACCCCTCCCACTTTGGAAAGTATCATTCCACAGGCACAAGCTGAGTACAAGCAAACAAGCAAGTGTGGTGTCTCTCCTCTAGGTAGTGGCAATTGTGTTTCACATGCAGCAGAGAATCTGGGTAGACCCCCCACCCCTTACATTTCTTACTTTTAAGGTAGGGCAAACCTTCAGTCCCCAGTCCTGACTTTTTTCCAGTTTTCTGTGTTGTTTGCCAAATTGATGAGTTTAAGAAGATAGCAAATCCTACTTGCTTCCAAAATAGCCTCCCATATGGATCTCTGAAACTTTCAAGGAAAAAATAAATCCTATTCTAGACAGAGAACACTTTTATTTCACACTTAGCCTGAGGTGCATAAAGCATTTCTTCCTGTGACCTGTGACGAGAGGCACCTTATCGACACAAACACACTTAGAGGAATGAATAATTACATACATGTTTCTAAGACTTCTATATTGTGGGGGAAATAGTAGAACACTTTAATTTTTAGAATCAAAAGCTGTGGAAAAAGCAAAGAGTCCAAAAAGATGGGGGAGAAATCTCACTTTTTTAGAGGTTCCCTGATACAGGTTTTGGCAATGGCAACCTTCAAGACTGACTAAGTGTTTAGAGCAAACATCAACACACATTATCTTTAATTTATGAAAACTGCTTATGATCTGCTTTAATGAGTGCTTTTCAAGGACGGAATATTCAGAAGATGGGTGGGAATAAAATAAAAACATAAAGAAGTCAACCACTATTCTCAAAGAGTTATGCATTGAGACAAAGGATATTGGTCAGATTTTTTCTGTGCAGGGGAAGAACATCTGCTTGATACAAAATTAGAGATGCAATATATTCATATAAGAGATGCTCAGCTACTAAACTGAAGATGTAGAATGGGTTCAAAGTGTGTCATCTGGTTATGTAACATTTGTTAATGCCATGGACAGCCTATGAGGAGTGGGGGGCACATTACAGCAGAACCAGGTTGTCCATCTCAACTATCTTTGAGAACAAGGATACAGACATATAAATGTGCCAGAAAAAAACTAGCACATGCTTATTAGCAGCAGAAGAAGAAGAGGTGGGTGGAAGCACAGAAGAAAACATTAAGCCTTTCAAAGCCTGGAAGTTTTCGAGGAAGATTATATCAAAGCAGATATTGCCAGATGTAGGTGAAGGTCAGGAGGGGTCTAATCATTCCAGGGAATAGCACACAGAAAGCTCTAGATGTGGGAAGGTTGTTTCTTATGTAGATAACTAAAAGTAATGGTGTATGAAACCTTTTTCAAAAAAAGTGTCTTCATCAAAGGTAAGTCACAATCAGCTAAGCCTAAAAACCAGAGGCAAAACAAAGGACCAGGGAGACAAAATGGGGCAGCATAGCCATGGCTTGGGAACAAGATTCAATTTGCCTAGAATATCATGGTATAAAGTAGAAAAAGTTCCTTGAAGTTATTTCATTATTTACATATTTATTGGTGTGTGTGTGTGTGTGTCTGTGTGTGTGTATTCATGTGCCACAGTACACATGAAGGTCAAATAAAACCTTGCATAAATCAATTCTCCTACACCATAATGTGGGGTCTGGATACCAAGCTCATGGCATCAGACTTAGCAGTAACTGCCCCTATAGGCTGAGACATCTCACTGGCTCATGAACTTTTTTCATTACAGAAAGAAAAGAATGTCATAAATCAAAGCATTAGTTCAAAGACACTGGTGGAAACATCAGGCAGGCCCAGTTACAGCACGGCAGAGAAATTCCTATCTTAGGTTTCACTTGCTCTCTGATGACTTTCTTACTTTTGGGTTGGTGGAAGCTTGTGATCTGTTAAATTAAAACATTTCAATATTTTAAAAAGTTGTAGGGGATAGCAACTAGAATTCTGGGTCACACACAATGTAGCAAGCATTTATTTGCTATTATAAGAGGATTACAGGTAGCCCAAGATAAATTAACCTGACACCTACAATATTCCATTTCTCCAAAATCATCAATGTCTAATCAGTCAATCTGCCTTATAGAGTACTTAATGCCATTGCACCTGTTCTCTCTGAAAACTTCAGGTAATAATGCCATGTCTTTACCATCTTAAGAGAATTCATGGAATTTATTTCCATGCTAAACTTTGATAGGGGAAAAAAGTCTCTACTCTCCTATTTTACTCCCACCATTTTACCTGCAATAGTGAGCATGATAATTATCAGAAGTGAGTTCATATATATATATATTCTTATTTTACTATCAATCCCAGTTCCATATCTCCCCCTCCCATGCCCCCAAGTCCCTCCCATCCCCCCACCCCCCACTCCACAGGGAGGGTGATGCCTTCGAGGAGGGATCATCAAAATCTGTCAAATCATTTGGAGTAGGGCCTAGGCCCTTCCTCCTGCTTCTAGGCTAAGGGAGTATCCCTCCATGGGGAATGTGCTACGAAAGTCCTTTTGTGCACCAGGGATACATCCTGGTTCCACTATGTCAGAGGTCCCTTAGGCTCCCCAGGCCTTCTAGCTGACTCATGTTCAGGGGGTCTGAGTTGGTATAATGCTGGTTTCCCAACTATCAGTCTGGGGGTGGGTCGATGAGCTCCTCCCTTGTTCAGGTCAGCTGTCTCTGTGGGTGTCTGTAGCCTGGTCTTGACCCCATTTTCTTATCACTCCTCCCTCTCTGCAACTGGATACCAGGAGTTCAGTTCAGTGTTTAACTGTGAGTGTCTGCTTCTGTTTCCCTTAGCTACCAGATGAGGGCTCTATGATGGCATATAAGTTAGCTGAGAAGATGTGAAGAAAGGGGAACACTCCTCAACTGTTGGTGGGAGTGCAAACTCATACAGCCATTTTGGAGATCAGCATGGCGGTTCCTCAGGAAAATGGCAATCAATCTACCGCAGGACCCAGCAATTCCATTCTTAGGCATATACCCAAATGATCCACATCCATGCAACAAAGACATCCATTCAACTATGTTCATAGCAGCATTATTTGTAATAGAAAGAACCTCAACTGGATAATGGATAGAAAGGATGTAGCACATTTACAAAATGGAGTATTATTCAGCAGAAAACACACACACACACACACACACACACACACACACACACTGGAATCTTGAAATTCACAAGCAAATGGATGGAACCAGAAGAAACCGCCATGAGTGAGGTAACCCAGTCACAAAAAGAGGAACATGGCATTACTCTCCCATATATGAATTTTAGAGCAAAAAAAAAAAAAAAAAAAAAAAGTGATACCATAATAGAGGGAGCCATTAAAGGTTTGAAGAGAAAACCGACTCTAGAGAAATGTCCAGAGACCTACAAGGATGACCCCAACTAACAATCTGAGCAACGGTGGAAAGGAAAGGTTGAAAGGTTACCTTAAATGCCCTTCAATGAGATTGATAACTAACTTATATGCCATCAAAAGTCAGTTCTTAAAACCAAGGAGAAGGCTACTAACTACCAGATAAGATTCTTAGTCCCATGTCTGATTTTATCCTGGTCTTGGCCACATTCTTGCATCTCCCCTGAATTCCAGTGTCCTGAGCTTGCAGTGAGATGCCAGAACACAGACTCTTTAGCTCTAAAACTCTAGGGATTAAAGGAGAAAATCCCAGATGCTCATGGAAAATGTGAACATATGGGTTGATTCCAGGCCTGCTGGGTTAAGATTTGTCACCCTAGTTACCAGGCAAGGTAATCATGTTACCCAGGATCCCACAAATATCTTGGGTATTTATTAGGCAAACTACTAATATAATAGCATCTTTAAAGATTTTCAACATATTTTGCTCTATTCCACTTTGAATCCCTTTTCACTTAGTTTTTCAGTTAGGTAAGTATAAAGGTGAGGGCAAAGGAAGAAAATTAACATGACATTTGTTAAGGAAATATAACTAAATAAGTTGTTTTCTCCCAAATATCCAGTCAAGATGAATTAGACTGAGAAATATTTATTACGCTACTCACTAGGTATCTAGGTTCCAAGCATAATGGGGAGAAACAACAGGTTGGTGAAGCATGGATTCTGTCTTCCGGGATCATTTATTTATTTATTTATTTATTTATTTATTTATTTATTTATTATATTTATTTATTTTTGTTTTTTGAGACAGTGATTCTCTGTGTAGCTTTGGAGCCTGTCCTGGAACTCACTCTGTAGACCAGGCTGGCCTCAAACTCACAGACACCTATCTGCCTCTGCCTCCCGAGTGCTGGTATTAAAGGTGTGAACCACCATCATCCAGCTGTCCTCCAGGATCTTATGGTTTGCTAATGAAGACATGCTAATGGTTAGCATCTAAGTATGAAAAGGAAGGTAAGCATGCCCTGGTAATTCCCAGTAGCCCTTAGCTTTGTTTCCTGAGCATCTCCCGAGACTCAGGCTATACTGTGGATTAGATGAGACAGAAGTATTGGATGTGCAGATAAAGGAAAAGCTTCCATCGATGACTACAGAGTCAATTCTGCAAGATTAGGAACTATGTGAACAGATTACCAAGGTCCTCCCAAGGTCTTCAAATTTCTACTTAAAGATGAGGTGGCCTTGAGAATAAGTTTTATTATGCTTTCAGTAATTTGCAAGACATCATGCAAAATGGTTACATGATTTCAGGACTAGTACAAAGTGAATATGATGTATACTTTATCCTAAAGTGCAAAATCATCAATGAACATGTACAGACCACACACATCAGGAAAGAACCCTAGAGACAACAAGTCTGTGTCCATGTGTAATAGCAGATGAGATGTCATAGCTTAGAGTAGAGAGGGCTCTGCTGCCTTGTTTTTCTGACTACCTAGTAAGGTATTTCCAAGGTAGATTTCAAGAAAGTGGCTAGCAAATTCTGCGAGAAGTGTGAGTGTTTATCATGCATTTTATTTGTTTCAGACTTTAAACTGCCCCCTCAACCCACCCAGACAATTTCCTTGAATCTCACAATTATATCAGGCCTATAGTACATAAAGCAACAATACAAATTAAGATGTTATGCCTAGTATAACCATAATCAGCTAGGATATGAGACATGTTAAGCCCTCAGTGACAAAGGTCAGGAAACAGAAGTCACCCTGCATAGAGTTACATATGGGTGCCCCATAAGTGGTAAGAAATAGAGAATTTCATGTTAATTAAATGGTGAGTGGGGTATGTAGCAATAAAGTTGGATCTGGGTCAAATTCCTTATAAAGTCAACTAAAATTAGATCTTCGTCAATAACTCTTAAATTACTACTACAGAGATGAAGAACCTGATCAGGCAAATGCAGATGGCAATACATGCAGTATCAGTGTAGCAGTGAAAGCAAACTAGGCAAAGAGCCCCAACAATTGGATCAGAGGTCACCATATTCATTTAGATGGACAATGAGCCTGGATGGATGACCCTTTCTCCTGTGAGACTGTGGACAGAAAGATCAATACCACCTTTCATTTCAATTCTAACAGAAATCTTAAATTTCTAAGTTGGATTATGCTTTAGAATATATGTTAATAATTTATAAGCTCTAGGTATTTTATTTGTAAACATCCTGAGGCTCCCATTTAGTAAAAGAAACAAAACTTATCTATCAATTGCCTTACTAATAGGCAAATGGTTTGTATCCTTACATCTAGACATTGAAATCTTAATGTCTCCACCCAAATTCATGATCACTAATTCTTGAGAGAGCCATCAAATCATGTGGATTCCAACTCCAGGATCAGGTAGGTTCTTTTATGAGACGGGCTTGAAGAGACTACTTGTCTCTTCTGATAAATGAGTAATATTAGATAACCCAACTATGAATAATCATTTCATAGTCTTCGTATCTGAGAATTATCAGTGTCATGTGGTTGATTCCATACTCTAGGACACTTTGTTATAGCAACAAGAATGAACTGGTAAGACATCATAGACTAGGTTGCTTAAATAGCACAAATTTATTGCTTATGGTTCTGAAGGCTAAGAAGTCAAAATTCAAGTTACTGATTAGAATTACTTCTGCTGAGATCTTTCTTTGACTTTTTAGAAGTCTTTCTGTGAAGGCACACATCCCATCATGTCAGCCCACTGTCAAGGCTTCATCCAATTAATTCCAAAGATACCCCACCAACATTGTCCAATACCATCCCACTGGGAGTCAGAATTTCAACATATGAATTATAGAAGAACACAGTCAGTTCATAATCCCGCCATTCATGTTACTCAAAGTTGTACTCCCTGGGCTGTTATCTGCCTTACACTTCCTAGTTGCTTGTAGATAAATTCTAGTGGGACTATGGAATGCCTCTGATGTAATGTCAAAAGTAAAGCCTTGGGATATTAATGAAAACAGCAAGAATTAGAGTTAGAGACTTAGCAGGATGCACCTTAGAGCACAGGTTGCTGTAGAAGTGAATAAAACAGAAGGAGAAAAGGCACGAAGGTTAAGGCTATATACAAGCTCTACTCAAGAAAAACACCTGCAAGTAGTGATGCATTTATTAAATAATTATGTTTCAAAACAGAAGAAGTGGTGAATCACAAAGTGCTAAATGCCTTTTCTGTGGCTCCATCTGCCCTCCCAAGATGCAGTCTTTTATTTCTTGCAATTTTAGCCAAATGTTATGTGAATATCCTTTAGAAACAGGCCTCAACTTGGGCAGTCTATGGGACCTCTAACAGTGGCACCAGTATTTTATCCCTAGTGCACAAATGCACTTTGGGAGCCCATTCCCTCTGGAGGAATACTATTTCAGCCCAGATACACGGAGAAGGGCCTAGGCCCTCCCCCTAAATGATATGACAGACTTTGATGATTCCCCCATGGATGCTTCACTATCCTTGGGGAGTGGGTGGAGGGTGGGTTTGGGGGGTGAGTGGGGAGAATGGGAGGGGAGGGGGGATTGATATGTAAAATAAGATTGTTTCTAAATTTAAAAACAAAAAAAGGAAACAGGTCTCAAATATTTACAGTTGTCAGAGTCAAAGACTTCAAGGTAATTACAACACATCTATAGTTGATCCTTTTAAAACAGGTATCCTAATAATCAGTACTTCTGCTGAGCTTTAATAACTTTCCAATAGCTGTCACCCCAGGAGTCAGTATTAAAATCACATCACAGTGGGCTCGTCTTCATGAACACTCTACACCTCAGTGAGAATGCCTTCAATCCAATTAGTCCGTGCCATTTTAATTTGCTCAATGCAAATTACTGGCATTTAATTGAATTCAATTAGACACAAATCAATAGAAATCAATTCCAAGTGATTAGCTTTAACATTCATCAATGGAATTAAATTTAAAAGAAGACTTACCTGAGTGGTTGACAGGTTTTTACTTTAAATTTTACTTTTGGCTACGATATGAAGTTATTGGAAGGCATTTTGGAGGTTTTGTGTTGATCCTAAATGAGCCATTAGTGCTATCAGAACTGAAAAATGATCATGAAAATACGTTTACAATTTTTAAAGATGATTTAGCTTCAAAACGTCCAGAAAAGAAGGTATTTTGGTGTAAAAATTATCTCCTAATAAGAGGCCAACACTGGTTAATACTGTGGGACTTATGCTTGCTAGGGTGTGGATGTCCATCTGACAGTGTAATACCTACTTTCTATTATAACTCCGTCTATTTGCTCTACTGTTTAGAGCCATCTTTCTTCTTGGCTCTTTCTGCTTTGCTGTCCAGCTGTCTATCCTTAAGAGCAAAGCCAGGTAACCCTTTCTACGGCACAATCATGATGTTTCATTTTATAAGTGATTTACCATAAGGTAAGTTGAGCTTTGGATAGGATTATATTATGATTTTTATGGGGTAGATGCTTCTACCTCTCTTATACACAGCTAGGAAAGGTGAAGTACAGAGAGGCCATCATTGTCAGGGTTCTCTAGAGAAATAGCCCAACAGTATATATAGCATTAGGAAGACTGATGAGCCATGGGGTTGTAGGAGGTAGTATGTGCCATTTTCTGACTCCTGTAATTTAGAGTGAGATTGGGCCCCATGGACTCCCATGTTTTCATGCTTTGTCCCCACTCGATGAGCTGTTTGGCGAGGATTAGGAAGTATGGCCTTGGTGGGAGAATTTTGTCACTAGGGATCGTCTGTGAAGTTTCAAAAGCCCATGCACACCCCACTCCCTCACTCGCTGCCTGGGGATTGGCATGTAACCCTCTCAGCTACTACTGCTCCAGCACCATGCCTGTCTATGTCCTCCATGACGTATGGACTAAGCCTCTGAAACTTTAAGCAAGCCCCAATTAACTGCTTTCTTTTCTTTTCTCTCTTTTGTTTGTTTTATGAGCTCCCTTGGTTATGGTGTCTCTACACTGCAATAGGGTAATAACTAAGACAGAGAGCAAGAGAAAGCAGTGGGATGAGGCCAGTGTCTGTAAGTCTGAAGAACCTGATGGCGTAAAGTCTAATTCAAGGGGACAAGAGCTATATGTCTGCTCCAATGAGCTTGGCAACGAGGAAATTTATCTCCTTTCTATTACTTTGTTTTATTTTCATACACCACATGGATTGTGTGATGCCTACCTATCCCCAAGGAAGGCTATTTGCTTCACTGAGTAGTCAAACTCATGAAGATCCAGATACACCCTCAGAGACACATTTCATAATAAGGTAGGTTCATTTTCAGCACATGATGGTCTAGTCAGTATGATGAACGATGTTAACTGGCATGGGATTAAGCAAATTAGCCAAGGTTGAAAAGCAAATGTATGTCACAACTGGGGGCTGATTGCAGTTTTTTTTTTTTTTTTTTAAATTCCAAGACCTTTTTATTTGTTCTAAGTCTGATCATGCTAAGGCTTGGTGCTGATATCTGACTTCACGTTATCACTAAGGCTGGAATTCTGACACCTCAGAAAATAACACCACAATTATCTGGTGCACTGTCTCATACAATCTTTATTCATTAATAACCTCCCCTCTTACACTCAGTCATAAGGCCTCATCAAAGTTGCTTAGAACTTCTAGACTCTCTCTGAACCTTCAAGTGATATTTGCTCAAAATTTAAGTGTGTGTGTGTGTGTGTGTGTGTGTGTGTGGTTGTGTGTATTGGTGCTCAGGAAATCAAGACATGAACAATTTTTAAAAGATTCTGAAAAGAGATCAATGGAGAGGCTATTTACAAACTAATGGCTAGATTATGGAAAACAAGAAAAGCCAACATGTAGTGCTAGAAAAAACAATTAGATCCCAGCTGGGATAGGAAACCCAAGACTGCCTCTCCAGTCAATAGATACAATAGGAAGGAGAGTCACTTGCCCCTCTTAGGTAGAGATTATGCTCCTCATCAGAATAGAGGAGTTATGGAAAATAGATTAATCATTTCTCTTATGCTCTACCAGATTTTTGGACTACAGCTCTCAAGAGTAAGTTATGTCAGGATAAACCAAAACAAAACAAAAACAAACAAAAAAATCCAAAAAAAACAAAAACAAAAAATTATGCATGGAAAGTACAGATTATAAGAAAAAGGCAATATGAAGACTGTCTCATGAAAGAAGACAGTTGGAAGAAAAAGACTGGAAGCCTTTCCCTACCTGGGCTTTATATAAAAATGACATATCATCAGTATTTGTTTATTTATTTATTTAACAATTCAAGTTATCATACCTCTGAGAACAAGGAATAAACATGGCTATGATATTCTAGGAATCATCTTTTCAGGGAGTATCAATTGACATAATAGTGTTAATGTTACTCTTGCTTAATTTTAAAATCCTATAACATTTCTATTTTCTAAGATAGATGACACTTTCAAAATTTCTGTGATGCATAGTTTATAATGACTTATACAAGGGAGTCAACTCTTTTACTTCAGCGGTTTCTTGTAGGATTGCTGCCTTACTAAATGGAAACCAATTTTATATCATTGTTTTGCTAACTCGTGTTATAATAAATTTTACTTAACTATTGTTCTCACTCTTTCCTCCCCTTGAACACATGGAGAATGTGTGTGATTCTATTTACCTTGTGCACAAGCATGATACTGGGTGTTCAGGCAGTGGTTATAACCTCATATCTGAATGTCTATGGAGAGAAATAAAGGAAGAATGAAACGTGTCTATAGGTGTTTCTGATAAGATAGTCATAGCACCCATTTGTTCTAGTTTGTCCCTCTGTTGCTGGAATAAAACACAGATGACAAGAAATCTGGGAGAGGAAAGAAGGAGTTGATTTCATCTTACAACTTACAGTCACCCATTCAGGAGAGCCAAGGCAGAAACTGAGACACAGACCATGGAGAAACACTGCTTATTGGCTTGCTTCTCCTGGAAAATTGTTACCTTACATGATCCAGACCCATCTACCTAGAGATGTCACTATCCACAGTGTTCTAGACTTCCCTACATCAATTAGCAATTAAGAAATATTCCCCAAAGACACGTCCACAGGACAAACAATGGAGTCAATTTCTCAACTGAGGTTCCTTTTACCCCGGTGACTTTAAATTTTGTCAAGTTGACAAACATCTACCAGAACAACATCTTTCAAATTACAAATCACTGCAGCACAAGATCACAATGTTCACTGAACAGGATGATGAAGACCATCTTGCTCTGTTTGCTTTCATTATAATAGAATACTCAAGACTTGGCCAGTTACAAACAACAGGGAGTTATTTTGCCTTACAGTTCTGGAGTCTGTGAAGTTCCAGATCATAGTGCTGACATTTGCTCAGCTGCTGGGGAGGACCTCATGTTTTGGATAATGGCAGAACAGCAACATAGCACATGCAAAAGAAACCAAAACAGAGAGCCTCAATTTAAGATAGGGTTAATCAGTGATTGGTTTCCATCACAGTGAGGATTCACTGTTGGTGTTAACCCACTCATGAATGCAGGTTCTCTGTGGTTCAAACACAGTCCCCTAGGATCCACCCCAGCACTGTGGCAAACATGAATTCTGCAAGATGTACTCAACTGCAGCAGTAGCTCTGTGGACAGTTGCCCTCAGACCTTTGAGCTTGAATACCTTGTGGTGGTTGCATTAAACATAGATTTCTCGGTGCCATATAAAATAAAATCAGAAAGTCCAGATTATGTTAATTCTCCTAAATATTCCAAGTATATTGGATGAGCATGAGACAGCTCAAGGAACAAACCCATCATCCTGTTCAGTGACACTCTGTGTATCACTTTTCTTAGAAGTCAGCAACTCAACTTTTCAGGGATTGAAAGTTCATTTGCTTTTGGTGCCTTATGTTTGTTGATATTGACTCAAGTAGATTCTAAAATTTCATGAGTTGCACTTTTAGTTAAATGTTGAGGGCTGAGCTGATCCAAAGCTTTTCTTGTGGTCCTGATACATGGAAAAGGAATGTAGCTCCTTGTCTAAAACCAAGAATATGCTTAGAGCCTGGAGTCATGGCCCTAGGGGAGCTACAGTTTTTGATCATGAGAACCAAACTCTTCCCACCATAAGAGGCTAATGTTCTCGAAATATTCAGTGTTCCCCTTGAGAAACATTGTTAGATTAGCTTCCTACTGAATTTGTCTCATTGATGATAGTTTCTGTTGTCTTCATCTCATTTTTGTCCTGGAAATAGGCCGTAAGATACTATACTTCTTAATAAGCTTGCTTGAAATAAACCAGTTTGTGAAAATCTCCAGATTCTAAAATGATCTCTCTTCTTATCTACTGATCCGGTCCTCTTTCTCAAGCCCTGTCACTAAAGAATGATCTGCTGGACCTGTTCAGTTAAATGTTTGGTTCAAGATATTTCAAATTAATGTATTTTACAGTTTTGATTGGGAACATAATGAATTTTTAAAGCCGAATGTGAACAGATAGTATCGAGGAAGAAGCTGGTCAAAGGTTAGACTTTTAATGGGAAGAAGAACATTCGACATCATTTATTGTACAATATGGTGGCTATAGCTAATAATTATGCATTCTATTCTTCCAAGTTCCTAAGAGAGCAGATTTCAGGTGTTCTCATCACAGAAAATGTAACCATGTAAAGAAATGTGTAGGTTAATGTGATGACTAATACTCATTGCCAGTTAGAATCTAGAATCACCTAGGAGCCAAACACTCCAATGTCTATGAGGGTGCTCTAGATTAGAAAACATATTCTAAATGTTGGCAGCAGCATTCTGTGAGCTGGAGTATAGTATTGAATTACAGCCAACTTGGGGATGCTGAGAATGGGACAAAGAGTCTGGATGAGGAAAGGGCACATCAGTTCATTATGTAATACCAAATGCTCAGCCCTGACAATATATGTGCAAGTAATATTATACAGACTGAGCATGTTGTATTTATGTGCTTAGGAATAAATATATACATGTAATAGCAATTAATTAATATCCATAAAAAGAATAAGGAAGCTTCAAAGAAGAAAGGGAAGGGGAAATGTAATGATATTATTTCAAAAGTAAAAGAAATCATTAAAAAATAAGAGAAAGCACACTAAGCACCAGCATACATTTCTGCTCCCTAATTTCAGGTTAAGTATAACCATCTGCTTCTGGGATCTTGTGGTCAGGCCTTCCCTGCCATGATGGGTTGTATCCTTAAATGTGATCAAAACAAACTTGCTTCCTTGAGGTGTTCTTGTCCGGACTTTTGTTGTAATAACAAAAGTGCTCAATAAAATTTAATTAGCTGACACAAGTCATAATACCATGTCTACATATTACAAAAGCATTGTATTTTATAAAATAAATGTGTACAACCTTTGGCAATTCAAAAATAGCTAGAACTATGGGTGTTTCTCAGAATTAGAACATGTCCATAGCATGTGAGACTCCATGGGAAATTCTCAAGAAACACTCAGAGAAGCTAGAGTAAAAAAATTGACTGAATAAGAACTGGGCATTAGAGCTACAGAGCAACGGAAGACCATTAGTGTAAGGGTTTGAGAAGAAGATATTTATGGGTGTTTTGCCAAAGTATCTTGCTTTTCTGCTAGGGACGTTGTGACATTGAAAATCTTCCTTGTTAATTTTTACTTTTATCCCATTGATTGAGAACACAACAATACAATAAGGTCTACCCACACAAGGCAGAGTAGACTGAAATTGCTTTTCCTGTAACATTCATTTATTGTCCTTTTTAGCTTTCTAGATCTATATATTCTATACATAATTCTCAGACAGTATTCAAGTGCTGTCATTTCACACTAATTGATGAAATGTCTACCAAGTTTTCACCACTCCTTGAAGACGGCTGCCACATTCCTCCCCACAAACAGCATTATACTCAGATTTATACTTAAAAAGACCCCCAAATTGAACTCCAAACCCAGGTTAGAATATAAACCGAAGGAAATAATGAGTTTCTTGCTTAGGCTCCTGCTCACACTGATCAGATTACTTCCACACACCTGCCATGCAATTTTAATTTGTAATAGAGAAAGCAGTGGAATACTAATTATTTGCTAATATTGGTAGGTTTTCCATAGGAAAGAGGAGAAAATCTTTAACTGGAAGTTTTATAATAAGAATCCAAGTCATGTTTTGGTCTTTGCAATGAAATGTGAAAGTAGGAAGCCACATAATTATTTTAAGGGGGTAATAAATACATTTTAAATACGCTAGAGTCAAAATATTGATGTGCCATGGGGTTTCTTGTTGAAATAACTGGTCTAATATTTATATTAGAAGGCAAAGAAAGGGGGAAGCTGAGTAAGAGAATGAAGCAGGACTTTTTCCTCAAAGATTATCTGAACTAATAAGAATAAATACAAAGGAAAAATGATGACAGCCGTTGGATATTATCTGCAGGGCCCAGATCCGATGGAGACACATCAACGGCTCATGAATGCATACCTGAGCTCCTGTTTGCTGTTATATAACATAAATTGGGGAACAGGCAACATGCCCAGCAAACAGATACCAACTATGGAATGTGCTTGCTACTGTGGCTATGGGTCAGGTTGGAGAATATATGTAAGTCTTAGGAGCAGGGAAGGAGATGTAATTGACAAGGTATATGCAACTTTTCACGGGAACTGAGACTACATGCTGTGAGCAAATGCCTGTGGTCATACTTGGTAAAGGCAGCAGTCGCAAACCTAGAACACTGAATTGAGAGAAGCCCAAATAATGCAAATGTATCGCCTGCTGCCTCTTCTTAATCTTTTGCTGTGTACTGGAGCACTTAAGGTATGACTCTGCGGCGTTCCTCACAGGTTCAGATATTAACAGCTTGGTTACAGATGGTTGTGCTATTTCATATTGCAGGACAGGCTGAAAGCTTAAGCGGTTGAGGCCCAGCTGAAGAAATGGATTGTGTTGACATGCTAGTGAAGGGTGCTTGTCCAATGTGTTTTCTCCCCCCCCACCCTGACCCGTTTCTCCCCCTCTCTGTCTCTTCTCCTTTTCTCTTTTCCTCCTTCTTGCTCTGCTTTTGTTATCTTTGCCCTCCCCTCTGTAATTCTCAGTCAGTAAGGTTAGCATACTCCCCCCTTTTATATATTCATGTTGCTTTGCCTTACCATAGAGGCCCACATTAATGTTCCAAATTGACCTTGGATTGATATCTCAGAATCTAGATGTAATACAAGACTCTCTGCTTGTCCATTGCTTTTTATTTTATTTTATTATTATTATTATTATTATTATTATTATTATTACTATTTGGCATTTGTCACGGTAACAATGTTGTGCAAAGACCCGCATTTACCTCGACCTACTAGGAGGGTTTCCTTCTCACTATGGACCTCAGTTTTTGCATCTGTCACATATTACATTTTCTTGAAGGTTGAGGTGGTTTTTAAAATGTTACACATTGTCCGGCTCAGTGGTAAGCATAGGACTAGCTTCCAAAAATATCCAATAACTAAAAGATTTCCATTGTATGTAACATGAATTAATCACGTTTTGAGTTGCAACTAAGCAGAACATGCTTTCTTCTCATCTCTGTAAAAACTATAATTTGCAGATAGTTTGAGCCTTTATAAGGACTTCTGTGTGTAGCTTATTTCTCAAACCTTCTCCATTAGAGCTGAGAATTGACTTTGTCCTTTTCAAAAACATAGTGACTGCTTACAAGATAAAAGAAATGACAACCCTTGACTGACGGCTAACAAATCACGAAGCCAAGAATTCTTGTTTGATATTTTTCTCCCCTTTTTGTGATATAGAAATCTGAAAGTATGAACACAGGGTCATCAGTACAGACCCTGGCTGTGGAAGGACCATGGATCCAGACATGGTTCTAGGCAGCGTGGATGTTACCATGGTCCCAGGTAGCAGTACAGGCCACCCAAATAGACATGGCCCCTATGGTAGCATTGCCCTTGGACATAAACATGGCCACATGTTGTAGCCCAAATCCCAGGCATCTGCATGGCCCTGGAGGCAACAATGGCCAGAAATGTCATCATATACCCCAGCATGGCAGGACCACAGACCAGACATGGTCCTCAGAACCAGCCTGGGCCAGAATGTCACCGTTCCCCTAGGTGGTAGTGCAGGCCACCCAGGTTGGCATGTCCCCTATAGTAGCCCTTAAACACTAACATGGCATGAGGTGGTAGCCCAGACCACAGACCTCTCCACAGCCCCCAGCTGTCACAAACATCAATACGAGCCCCGTCAGCTGCTCCAGGGACATTGACATCAGCCCATCCCTCGCCACCCCCTCAGGTCTCCAGATTCACCCTTTTCCCCAGCCCAGGAAGCATTTCTCCTCTCCCTCTCTGCACCTGTATTCGGTCACCACAATGGTGCCTGACTGCCCAGCCCCAGGGCTCTTGGTTGGATCACAGGTGGCACTTGATTGAAAACTGCCTGCCACAGCCACGAGAAATGATGCAGAGCTGTTGCCTTTCCTTTCTTCCATGGACGGGCCTAGAAATCTTGAGCAGGACTTGGTAGGTGGTACACCAGGCCCTAGTTATTTTGCCTTCCTCCACCACCCAGCAAGAACATAGGGGGATACCATATGTGTCTTCCACCAATTCAGTGCTGGATGGGGCCCAGCAGCTGCTGGTTATTGTGACTTGTATTTGTTCTTACGTGCACCCATGTATGAACATATGTACATGCACGTCTGTCTGGGTATGGATGCCAGAAGTCCACATTAGATATCCTTCTCCATCACTCTCCAACTTATTTTCTACCATGGAACCTGAAGCATAACAATGTTTCTAAGCTGACTGCCTGTGTCTCGGACTTTCCAGCACTGGCCTTGACTTCCATGTGTGGTTCTTTCTTTCTTTACATTTTGCATTTACTTGAGTGACAAATAATTTATTTATTTTTTACATTTACATTTTAAATTTACTTGGATGACAAATAATTCATTGACTCAGACATCTCCCTAGTTACTCTACTGGAAAATTGTAAGCAGATAAGAGTAAAGTTACATATTGTATTTATTAAAGGAAAATATTCTTTGCTTAACAGTAAATTCCAGGTGTTGGCATTAAAAGAAGGAATTAGGAGATCAGTGGTGCTAACCACATGGAAATGATAATTTTTGGCTAGAGAGCAAAAGTAATGGAGTGGATGCCAACATAGGATACCATCATGGAGGCATTGAGCATGATTCTTAGTTCCTACTTGAGAGACTGGCAGAAAAATTGAGTCATTTAGAATGACTGATAAAGTCATAGGCCTAAGATAAGGAGCAGGGATGAAAGACAGTTTAAAGAAAATGTTGTAGTTATAATAGAGAGCAAAATTAAAGTCAGATTTGAGTGAGTTGAATAAAACTCGGGAAAGTAGGAGTTGAATAGAAATAACCATTTTAATAAATTGTGCCTCATTACCAAGAAGATCACAGCAATCAGATGCTGATCATTCTACAGAGACAGAAGAGCTGTCTGAAGTCATGGTGAGTCACAGGAGAGGATGGCCTTGGCCTTTGGGTGTGAGCCAACTGTATGACTGGCTAAAATTTCAGCACACCTTTCTTTGTTTCCAGTTTAGCACTGGATGAGATTGCACGCATGGACTCAGATGATCCAGTATTTGTAGATACAGCAAAGTGAGATGGGTGGACCATTCCTATTTGAGTCATGAATTGAGAGGAAATTGTCTGGAAGGCCGAAATGCAGAAGTAAGAGATGCTACAGATTTGAGCAGAGAAACCATCTCATGTGCTATCTCCTGAGAGGCTGAGACAATGGACCCAAGAAGGACAATGTTAGACAGATTTGGAGTTCACAGAGTAATTTAAAGCATGACACACTATCACAACTCTGAGCCTTTCTCAAATGATGGTTACCTATTTTAATATAGGCATGGGACTGTCCACTATCAGGTTGGCAGTGCCGTGTGGGACAAGGATACATGGACCAAGGACTTTGGATGGATTTGTTAACAAAATGGATTGTTAAAACAACAGGTTGGGGGCCATTCAGACAGGATGAAAAGAGAGTGAAATGTTGGTGTCTCATAAGACGTAATACCTCCCTTCGGATATCAAGACAGACTCCATGGAGTCGGTAGGGATAAAACGAGAGGTAAAAAAAGATATTGCAGTTGATGCTGACTCTGCGATAATAAGATCTATAAATGAGTAAAAATAAAATTCAAATATCTATCTGCACATATCAATATGTGTGTAGATGTGTAATATATACCCATACATAAATGTTCATATAATATTTTTGGTTAAGATTTTAATGCCCTATCTTACAATTTCCTGCCTTTCCCTCCTGTTTTTTCCTTGTTTTTTTTTTTTTTTTTTAGACATTGACCTAAAATTATGGTGCTGAAATTTTGCCTTTCTTCTCTTTTATAAATTTTCTTTTAAAAATTTGTCGATTTCTTGATTTATCATGACCATATGTCCTTAATGATGCATTTTTTAAAAATCAGAGTTGTAGCATCTTTTTTAAACACTGTAATAACTGAAGCAATTAGTTGCTCAATAATTCCCAGAATATATAAGTATTTTCTACATTAATTGGGAAAGCAAATTCATAAAATAACTGACATAACAGAAGTAGGTGATTTAAAGAAGTATAAGTGTTGATACTTGACATGGTAAGAACACACTAGAAACAAAAGTTATACAAACTAAAGCAAGTGTCAAATACATTTTCTAATTCACAGGCAAAAGGGAAAAATTAAAGCACTAACATTTAGTTGAGAAATAGGCTCACTAATACATGAATCTCATAGGTACCTTTGAAAAACATGGGAATATCTTTTAAATTCCAAACATGCTTGCCTTTTAATCTACAGCCCTTCTCATAATAGCTGCACTTGACAAACATTCAGGCATCTTTTCGCATTTTCCATTTCCTCACCCCCTTATTGTCATTGAGAGAAGGGGAGCACTAAGAAAAGATTGAAAATTATTTCTAGTTGTCTTTAAAGGGAGAAAACCTCATCCCTGAGAAAATTATCATTATGGTGCATAAACTATAATTTGCACTCAAAGGGCTGTGAATCAAGCTCTCTAGGTCTTTTGTGTTTATTTCCATTTGTCTTAGGTGTGCCGAGCCTCTGCTAATAGATGCTGTCAGTTACTCCTCTAAAGAATTTTATATGGCACACTGCCTCCCTCCGATCTGTCACTGGCATACATAATGCTGCCTATTAAACTAATTAGTTGTGCTCCTTTGGTATAATTAATAAGCAATAACCATACTGCTATTTGAGGATGCTAAAATTTTAATGTGCTCTCTTAATCTGTCTCACTCCAATCCTGAGAACCATAATGGTTCCATAGAGTCATAAAGTAGCCAGGACCCTTTTTAACTTTATTGTTATTGCCAACTCCAGCCTCTTCCTGACTGTAGTATTAAGCCATTTCAGATAATTGAGATAGTTACAGGCTCTGGATAGGAAATAGCTATGACATGGATGTGAATACAAGGTGGCTACATTTATTGTTTATTTTTTTCACAAATAGAATAAAAGATTAAGTATAAGGAATTTTTCCTGAACATGAAATTTTCTGGCTGTTTAAGTTAATTCAAAGTCCAGAAGGATCTTGGAGTCTTACTGGGACATTCAATAGTCATTAGATGGATATCCTGGTCACCTGTTGTCTAGGAAAGTACAACAGTCATACCCACACATTCAGCATGTGAACAATGCGTGAATAGACACCTGTGCTGATGCTTGTGGATGTAGTTTCTATTTTCATGTAACCTTCAGGAGAAAGTGTAGCCTGCTATGGAATACTCCTCTATATTGTGTTAATATCTGTTGCTGTGATTGATTTAATGAACAAGCTACTGGTCAATAGCTGGACTGGATAGTTAGGTGGGAATTGAGAATATGAGGAAGGGTGAGGTCAGAGGGGTCTCAAGAGATGGCCATGCCATGTTAATAAAGGTACTACAGTGGCTGAACATAAATAAATAATATGGGATAACTTAAAACCAAGAGCTAGTTAGTAATAAGCCTGAGATATTGGCTGAGCATTTGCAATTAATGTAAGCCTCAGAGCCGTTATTTGGAACCTGGTGGCCGGGACAGCAAGCCTCTACTTCGATATGGAAAACTTTCTAGTTCACCTGCTCTTGAATACCTGTCTCACAAAACAGCAGCTTCATCTACACGTTGTTCACCTGAGAGACACGTACCTTAAATGTTGTCGGTATACTACCTCCATCTCCAATTTTCCTCAGCTTAAGTTATTAAGAATGTTTTAGAACTTACCACTATATCTTGTTTTTAGCCTACAGGGCTTTCAGTTGAGCACACTGGAGAGGCCGCCTCCTGTTGCTTCTTCTCCTGGTAAAAGGAAAAAGAAAGGAAGTCTTGAACTCATTTGTTGTTGTCTTCTCTTGTTGAAACTCCCAACTAGTGTAAGACATTTCTGCGCCTTCCTCGGGGAGATAAGCTTTATTACAGAAGGACACAGAACTGTGCCAGCTCATCATGGTTTATATCATGCGCACAAGTCTCAATGACTATTTAATACGGTCGTCCCTGTGTTTATCATCTCTACCTTTCAGGAGATGTGACATGGGGTGAGATCTCTGCTTCCCTTTCTTCCCTATTTCAGCCCAACAGGCACTTTTCTCAACCCGTCTCTCTAATTTAGCGACTACTCGTGCTCCTTTGTCTGATCTCCAAAGTCTGACAAGCTAGTCTCCACCACAAAACTGGAAATGAGAAGTTCTTCATTTTATCTATGGGCAGTCTGCTTGTACTTGGGTCGCATGCCCATAATCTCCATGAGGGCGGTCTGCAGATATCTTCTCTGTTTCTGCAAAATGACCAGTGTTTAATTAATTGATTGGATCATATCTCAGTAACATAGCAACATCTATCAGAAGAGCTTTTCCTTTAACATTTTATTTACCCGTGTACTATGCAACCAGTGCAAGATCTGGCTTTAATTTCACTTCTACACTGTACTGACAACCTCATTTGTCTTGGTGGGGTTTTGTCAAGAGGAAGGAGAGTGTTAAGATTAGACAGTTGCATATTTTATTCAAGAGGATTTAAAAATATATGCGAGTGATCTTTTAAAGTTTTATACAATGTGTTTTGATCATATTCAATTTTTACTGACCAAATATTCTCAGATGTGTGGCCTTTGGTTTGCTTATCTGGAACTATGTTAAGAGAAAACTGACCATTCCTCTTGCTCCCCTCTCCAGGTTGGGATTTGGTCTGGTGTGAGCTTGCACAGGCTTTGTGAATAGTGTCACACTGCAGTCAGCTCATATGTGCAGCTGCTCAGATGTGTCCAGACAGTCTCCTTGTTTTCCACCACCTTTTCCTCTTCCAGTCTTTCCTCCCCCTCTTCTGCAATGATTCCTGAGTCTTTGCTGATGAGAAAGGAGATACTGTTGACGAATGAGTGTGACTTATCAGAATCTTAAAATGAATCAGTGGCATTGCAAGGTAAGACTAAGGGAGCTTGAATAGGGATCCTGGAGTCACTACAATAGGTTGCTAATGCTGTGTTATGCATGGCCAATCAATAACCACTGGTTTATATGATTGCTGTTAACTTTCAATTTAGCTGAAATTAGTTTTGACACTGAATTATGGCTTTCAGCTGATGGGGGGGGGACTTCTGCCAGCAGAAATGGAATCCCTCCAGAGTTTGATGAAGTGTGCTCATGTTGGCTCACTTGACTTATGTGCTATAGAACATTAAGACTCAGTGTTGCAAGAATCATAAGCATCAGCATTTCCTGGGAGCTTATTAGAATTGCAGAATTGCACACCCCACCCTGGTGTACTGAACTAGACTCTTTTGTTTTGCTCTAGTAAAACCAGCAGGTGCTTTTATGTGCTTTTAATTTTAGAAGCACTGTTGTATAGAAAATGTGATTAGGTCCAGACTCCATTTACTGATTGTGTGTGTGTGTGTGTGTGTGTGTGTGTGTGTGTGTGTGTGTGTGTGTGTTACTGACATGGCGGCTTCAACTCACCAGACTCATAACAAAAGTTAGCAAGTCAGGCTTCTAACAGTCAAAGAAATATAGATACCAAGGTGTTACTTAGTTTTACAATAACAAAAAAAGTAGTGAATTTAGGACAACACCACTTAAACTGCTTGTACTAAGAAGAGAACAATTATTAACTATATTATGCAATTAGCATGCTTCACACACATTACCATGGTGAGGATGCAGAGATACATTAGGGGGAACTTCTCAGCTACTTTGGAGTTTGTGATTAGTGTGACATCGCCTACTATTACAACTCTTAGCTTGCTCATTCTTTCCAAAATTCAGGATAGGTGTGATGGAAGATGAGGAACACAGTGGCAGTCATGGGCATTAGGGAGAGTTCTACAAAGACACCACATTTTACTTTGATATTGAAGGGTCAGAAAAATTAGCAAAAATGAAACCTACATGCCAGTGAGATTTTTAAGATCTAAGTTGGTCTAGTTCCTTCCATACTCCATCCTATCTTCACCCCTCCTCTTTCTCCCACAATCCCCCCTTCTTCTGCCCCTTCTTGTTCATTCTTTTTTCTTACTTTCCACCTTTTGGTGATTTATACAAACCTTACTAATTCAATTATGCTTAATACAAAGTTCTAGTCTGTACAATTGTATCAAGATGAAGACTAAAACGTGATTTTTATTTTTCTTTTGAAGTATTCAGCCCAGTAGAAGTGACAACATATGAGCAATGCAGGGCTTCTAAAATAATAATTTGTTGTGTTAATAAGAAGGGGGGAAAGGTGTTTTAATACAGGCCCCACAATGTGAGAGTTAAGGAGGGAAATTTGGGGCGGGTAACATTTAATGATAAAACAAATGCCTAGTTGGATGAAAAGGGAAGAGGCCATTAGGCACAGAGAATGACAAATTCCAGTGCCTAACTTGGAGCTGCCTGAATCACTCCCTGGCTCTGTCAGGGTTCACATCTCACTCATCTGAATTACTGGAGGGAGGGAATAAAATTGTGCTGCCCATGGCAGTGACTCTTCAGTCTATGAACAGTTATCTACCTATTAGTTTGACACCCAAGGCTAAACAAAGATGCTGGGCTGTTAAAAGGCATACTCTTTATTGCCAAACAAAGGTCATCGGCCTCAAATCTTATATAAATTCTTAGCTTCAGTGGCGCCAGAGATCAGCAACCAGATTCTACACCCCTTAGAAAAGTGCTAACTCCTGTTATGGAAACAGAATCGAATATTTTCCAGGTAACTCAAAATGTCAGACTCTTTGAATATATAAATCTATGAATGGGATGGAGAATGAAAAGCTAAAACTGTTGTACTTTATGGTCTTTTTCTAGTTCAAACAAAGGACACACAGTCTTGTACACACACACACACACAATAGAGAGGAGGAGGGAGAGAGAGAGAGAGAGAGAGAGAGAGAGAGAGAGAGAGAGAGAGAGAGAGAGAGAGAGATTTAAAGGTAGACTTTGATTCCAGATGTAAAATTGTCACAGGCATGCCAAAGCCACCCAGGGTTATGTGCAGGGATTGTTAAACTAACTGATATTAAATGAATGTTTCCTGTGTATCTAGTGGAATACAATATCCTTGAGTTTTATAGCCTAGCAGTATGAGTAAAGAGTTAGGAAAGTCTTTGGTTCTGAGCCATCATATGGTGCTGGTAATTAACCTGGGTCCTCTGGAAGAGCAACACGTGCTCTAAACAGCTGGGTCATTTCTTCTGGCTTTAGCTGTTGTTTTTCTAGGGCAGGTAGGTGATGCGGTGGTATTCATTTGGAAAAGATGACTCCAGCTGCCTAGAGACCTTTCTTTCATAAGGATAGGCTGTAGCCATACACACCCAACAGAGTCACTGTTTGGGTATTTGCTTCAACTTCCTTCCTTCTGGGTGATGTTGAGGACTTACACCACTGCTCTGGCAGAGGCAGAAATTACGCCCCATTTTGGTACATATTGAACGTTTATTCATGTGTAGTGATACATTCGACTATAAGGAGTCATTACAAAAGTCTCTTGTGAATTTCTTTTTTCTGAAGCCACTGAGGCAATCAGAATAAGGTAGTGATTGGCTTAAGCTGGAGGACCTGGATCTTGTTAGGTTGAGAGACTAAATGGTGCACTACTAGGAGAATGCAAAAGGAAAATCAATCTAGAATTCATGGGGTAGCTCAGGCAGGGATGCACCTTTAGTATTCTGGCATTTAAAGTTGTGATATTAACAAGTTTACAAGAGTGAGTGTAGAGAAAGAAGTCTTTACTGTTCAGCTTTCTGTTACTGTGACAAAACATGGAAAGAAAGGAATTTAAAAGGAGTGTTTACTTCTACTGCTTGTTTCAGAGATTTGAGTCTTTTGTTACTAATCTCCGTTACTTTTAGTCCTGGGGTGAGGAAAAATAATAGAAGGATAAAACAGTAGCTAGCAGTACCCTAATGACAGTCAGAAAACAGGAGGGAGCACATACCTCTTAACTCAGTGACCTCATTCTAGCACCATCTCCTATTTTTTTGGTCACCTCTCAATACTGCCATCAAATTATAAATGTAGTAATGTACGAATACATTGACTATGATCAGAACACTTACGATCCATTCCCAATAGCTTGCAACTGTAACTGTACCTTTCCCTCATGATCCTCTTCAGAGAACATCTATCTATCTATCTCATGGACTAATCAATGATTTGCAGAGTGCTCTCATGTTTACCATCTAGACAGAGTAATTAGTGAAAAGGCGAGCAGGGGTGGTTATAGAGGTAGAGGAACACTGAAGGGGAAAGGGTTTGAAGAATACGTGGTCTATGCAACTGGTAGGAAGGAGAGGCTTTCCTTCCTTGACAGCTCCTTCCAGCACTAGGATAATGGGTCCTCAGAGAGGAGGCTTACAGATCAAATGCAGTTTTATTACTCCAGATCCCATGTAGTGTCTTCAGCAATAAGGACTCACTTCCAAGTTCTGTGAGAAAGCCAAGAGCAAGAGCAATAGCCTATACTGTTTTGGGGTCTCTTGGTCACCTCAGACCAACAAACATGGTAGAGGATTCTATATGGAGGATTGGTATTTTGTTAGTGTATAGCTTTTTGAGGAAAATTTGTCACCCAAAGTGACAAAATTGTATGTAACACACACACAGATAGATAGATAGATAGAGAGAGAACACACGTGTGAATGTGTGTGCATGGGTATAATTTTAAGTAAACAAAAATTATCTGACTCTCTCTGGACGTTCCAATAATCATTTACCCTGCCTTCCATCTGTATTAGCCTCCCTTCCATTTTCCCAGTAAAAGTCTCCTCCAAACTGATTTTTCCCATTTTTTTTCCTTCACATTGGGTTCACAGTAAGATGGAAGTTTTCATTTTATATAATATGAGATAAAGTTTATGTGTTTTCAGTGGGGTTATCAAGGGATTCAAACACAATGATGCTAAGGAGATGGTATTTAGTACAACAGGCTTCAAGGTATTCAACTTCTTTTTTGTGGTCCTCATGATTTCTGTCTAACTTATGGAGCTTATATAGAAGCATAAAGCTCACAAGTTTGACTTTCATTGAGCTGAAAATCACATTAAAAGATTTTCAGTGTTTTATAAACCATTATAAATAAAACATTTACCAGGAAAAATATGTCCAGTGATTCACCCAACCAATATTTGCAGTATACTTGTTATTAATTAAATTCTGTCTCATGAGGACATATGTTGTACCAACTCACCATGAATAAAGTTATTATTGGCAAAACTTGGAGCTCCTTGTAAAGTTTATCGCAGGTAATTTGGGGACACTCTTTTCTTTAAAGTGCTCATATAACTGAGCAGCTCTGTATACTATATCTGTCAGGCTCAGTTCTAATTTACAAATGCAAATTTCAATTCTCTTATGACTCCCTGAGGTAGATGTTCTGATTTTTGCAACTTTGTGGATGATAAAATCAAGACATCAAGAATTTTAACTGTATCAAGTAGCAAATATGACAGCAAAGTTAAGGTGTTATGATTTTATAGTTAGTATCTCTGATAAGTAAAGTGAGCAAATTAGCAATGAGCATCTTAGAACTGCAAGCTCTTACTTTGTAAACATGGATATGCACCACAGGCAGCAATTTCGATCACACTCAGCATCAATGCACTTAATTGGGTTCCAAGAATGGTAGTTATGATTTAGCATATCTAATATGAGGTTTTGAGATAATGCCATTTATAAGCCACACAATGATAATTATTCCTGTGCTTGATTTTAATTTCGTTATCTTCTGTGAATTTCGACAGTTGTTGACCCATTTGAGCCCACCATCATCATAAGACACACATATGGTAGAGATGACTATACCCATTAGACTGATGAGTCTACTGATGCCAAGGAACATTATGGGATGTGGGAAGTCATCATAATTGCTCTATTCATGGATCGTAAATCAATAGACCTTGGGCATCCATTTGCCTTCTTCATCATGACTTCTCCATGTACCTGGAAGACATTGATTGTTCATGACCATCCTTTGCTGATCCCAGATCAGCTTTCACATGGTTTGCTTTGCTTGTATTGGATGCTTTATTCTTTTTTTTTTTTGTATTGTATGTTTCATTTAAGCAATGTTACCCCAATATTACAATTAGTGTGTGTGTGTATAACAACTATAATGATAAAAAAGGTTACAAAGCTGTCTGGGATGATCAGTAGGGAAGAAATGGCGGGTAGAACTGATATAATTATGATTCAATTAAACACATGAAAAAAGGTCACCCTTTTACCAAAGCTGCACAATAATGCCTTGTCAGAAGCTAAATAACTATAGACATAATAGCCTATACATGTTTTTGTCATAGTCCATTGCTATATGTGTGTATTCTAATGTTGAAAATATATTTTTAAATTATTATAATTTATATTTTTAGGATAAATCATGTAGCTTGACTTTTGACTTTATAAATTTGTGAGAACCATTTGGTGATTTTGTTCCTTCTATATTCTCATAGAAACACACACACACACACACACACACACACACACACACACGCACACACACCCCTAACAAAATTGGCCTTCTTTTTTATTTTAAGGTTTATTTTATTTTATGTGTCTGAGTATTTTGCTTACATGCATGTCTGCATGCTGCATGAATGCCTAGTGCTTGAGGAGGCCAGAAAAAGACAGTGGATCCTTTGGAACTGGAATTACAGATGTTTGCAAGCTACCATATGGGTGCTCAGAATTGAGCATGATCCTCTGTAAGAACATAAAGTCTTAACTGCTGGGCCACCTCCCCAGCCTCTGAGCTCAGGCCCTGAGCCATACATCTCTCCAGTGCCTTTCCCTTCTTTTACTATTTAGACATTCAGTGTCTGCTATACTTAAGCAGATATATGTATTACCATATTAGGCATATGTATATACATATGTGTATATGAAACTATATATATATATATATAATTTTTTAGTGTAAACGTAAGATCTGAGAGTTCATAATAGTTAAGATGAGAGAAAAGAAAAGTCGGGATAGCTTGGTAAACTACACAATGAATCAAACACAGCTTCTGAACTTACTGTTACTCAATAAATTCTGACAGACTTGTCTCTCTCTTTTTGACACAGTAAATTCCCTGTATAGGGTTAATTCCACAAGAAAGACTTCAGTGATGGTTAATGTAACTTGCAAAAACATGCAATAGAAACACTTTGTAAAAGTGCAACATTGGTTATTTGACATTCCTTTCTGTTTTACTTGATTTAATTTCTTTTTTCACTTTATGGAAAATATTTCAGAGCCACGGGCTCATATTTGCATAACACATGCAAAGAGACCTTGAAAAACAGAGTTAACAGGAAGAAAAGTCTTTAATGGATATTCAATAAGGTTACAATTTCCTTGTGAAATGTGTTAAGTAGGATGTGTAAAAACAAGTTAGACCAGAAAGGAATAAAGCCATCCAGATGTCCTTGAGTGCAGCAAAATGCCACATTAACTCACAAAGGTGATGCTTAAGATACTTCAGGCTTAGGGAGATGAAGTAAGAATAAGGTAAAATCAAAATAATGACATTGAGAATCTCCTGATGGAACATACTATAAATCAAAGAGAGCTCTACTATCACAAATAGTACTAACAATAACTAATGGAGTATGATTAATGGGACCACATTCATGTTTTATTATAATTGAACATAAAGCTGGTAGACTCTTGCTAACTGGTAAATTCTCAGAGTCCACTCAAAGAAGAGCATTTATCTTCAAATTCCTGAAGACCTTGGCCTTGGTGTAGATTTCACACAGGGGTAGAGAACATAGAGATGGACTCTTGTAGGTTTGTGCACATCTGAAGAGAACACTTCAAATGCAACTCAGAGTTACTCAGAACTCGTAATAAGGTACTGAGGTAGTGCTTCTGTGTTTTAAATAATGCCCTAACTCCACATTAATGAGCTCATGGTATCAGAGGAGGTTGATTCGACAGCCATGAGAAGTAAGAATGAGGTAATTTTTTATACAATACAATACAATAAATCATTATATAAGGAGGAGAATGTAAAAAGCATGGAATCTTTGTGGTATGGCCCAACCTTGGAAAAAAAAATGCTGGCATCACAGCTCTGCCTGTAAATGAATTCAGAACACAATGGAATTCCAAGAGGAAATCCACGTCCACCACTGCCTGTATGTCTAGAAACTGCAGACTGAATAACCCATAGACATATCACTCTACCTTGAAGAACACTCAGATGGGATCAAGAAGAATCAGGTTCTCCGGGGAAACATACGATTGGTCAATTAAGGCATGGCAAGGATGAGATTTCTCACTCCTCTGCCTAGGATTCTGTAAAAAATGTTCTTGCTATTTCCCATACACATTCCACACAGGCTACTATAAACAGTCTCTGATCTCCCTAAATAAAATTTTCTCAAAATTTGCTAGGTCTAAATTATTACACAGAATTAAAAAAAAAAAAAAAAAAAAAAAAAAAAAAAAAAAAGGAGCCTCAGTAAGGGGAGCTGGGACCCAGAGGTCAGAAATTCAAAGCCTGTTAAGCTGTGGCATCTTGCAGTTGCATTCTGAGGGAGTCTTGTTAAGAAAAACTCCCTCCAACACCACCCTGCTTCTGACATCTGTATGATCTTTCAAATAAATCCTCTGCAGAGTCTGCCAGCTGTTTGCTCAGGTGGGATGCGGCATGACTCAGGTGCTAAGACAAAGAAAAAAGTAAAGGCATGGAGCAGGAGATGGGACCCAACCTGTCCATCTTTTCTGAGAGCCCCATCATCAGGGAGCTGCTGTCTGTAAGATCCTTGCCAATTACAGATTTCCATGCACAGCATCTTCTCACCACCTGGTGATAGAGAAGTGTTAAATAAACTGAAGGGAATATCTCATTTACATCTATCATTGGTATTATGGTTGGCTTTCTTAATATATTAGGGAAATTGCCCATACTACACCTGTCACAGGTGAAAAATCTGCATATGCATGCATAATTCATGAATTTGTAATCCCAAGGAGAGAACTGAAAGCTCTTTGTATTGCTTAGATGCTGGTTAGTATAGCAACATCTCAGATATAATTGAAGAAACAGGAAAAGAACTTTTGCATTTGACCCATGTCCAGCTCTCCTTGCACTGACTGAAGCTTCTTGATTTCATCCCTGCCCTTCTTCCTCAATTCACACTAAAAGTTTATCAAAGCAAGTGTGCTATTCGAGTATAACGGATATGAGGAAACCTGAATCAATGGATGGAAATCAGTGGATATAAGAATAGGATGAACATTCTCCCATAGAATTTGTATACTTTGTAGGTACAAAACAATGATACCACTTCCAAACACGTGTTTCCAAAGCTTAGGGGAGTCACCTTGCTGCTAGACTTTTACTTGTGATTTACTTGGGTCTTAAAGGTCCTACTCTAACCTGCCTGTCACCCTTCTTCCCTCCATCTGTCCCTCCCTCCATCCCTTCCTCCCGCTTTTCTTCCTTCCTTCCTTCCTTCCTCTCTTTCTTCCTTCTTTGTGTCTTTCATAACATGCATCTGGATCCTATTCATCTCCCGTGAGTCACAGTACACGTTTTGGTCCTTATAACTTGACTTGTAAGCATTCACTGCAGAGTCTGATTTGAGGCCTCTCGTTTCTGCTACCTCATTGATACTGGGCCCTCACTGTTGACCTGTGCTTTGGAGATCCTGAATCTTTGGATCTGCAGTCCATAACCACTTTATGTGCTCCAACAGATCATAGACTGCGTGGATGTTGGGGTTGGTCAACTCATAGCCCTGGTCTTGGGCCTGGGTGGTTGTAGGGGTTGGTCAGCCCAGCAACTCTCTTCCTGTCCTTATAACCATGGTGAGATCTCCAGAGTTGTGTCAGCTATTTCGTCCTGGAGTGGGGCCAGTTCTCCTGCTCTCATTCCCTCCGGTTCAGCTCTCCCAACACCAAGGCCAGTTATGCTATGTTTGCTGCCCAGGAAAGATGTGGGAGGTACTCTCTTGAGTGCTGCAGCCAGTGGGAAACAGGGAGAGCTCTCTCACTCTATGACCTCATGGCCAGCTCCTCCAACGGCCACAGGCAGCGAGGGGGCGTCTCCTCCTTATCCTCCGCATGACAGACAGGCAGTGGGGCCAGCTGTTCCATGCCCATGCCCTCAGGGGTCTCCCACCAACATGGTCTGCTCTACTGGGCTACCCAGGTGAGGTACAGGGCCTGCTCTCCCCACTATTACAGCTGGTGACGGGCAGGAACAGCTCTCCCACTCTCCTGGCCTTAGGGCCAGCTTGTCACAGATGGCAAGAGGTTGGGTGTGGGGAGGGTATATTTCTTTCACCCGAGCACCACATGCCAGGACACACTCTTCTGCTCTCACACCTTCAGGGCCAGCTGCAAACAGGATAAGCTCTATTGTGCTTCCCAGGTAGGTATAGGATCTGCACTCGGGAGTGCTGAAGCTGGTTACAGGCAGGGCCAGGCCTGGAGTGTTGCTGCCAGTGAGGGGTGGCACCGACTCTGTACAGCTCTGTCCTCTTAGCTTTAGGTGGTATTAGGACCATGAACATCAACACAGTCTGAAGCTGATGCAGGGTCATGAAGCCAGACATGGTCCTCGGCAACAGCCCAGGCCAGTAATCATCAGGGCCCTGGGTGGCAAAAAAGTCATCCATTTCAGCCCAATCCTGACCAAGTTTACCTCTTCAGATATGCCTCTCTCCACAGGCCATGAACTATTCCATTTATCTCTCTTCTCACATAGCATAGCACACCCCACATTTGCTCACTGTAGTAGTTGCCAACCACCAGGCACCTTTCAGCACCAGTGGCCTTTGCCCTCGCCTCTGTACCCAGAGCATGTGTGTGGGTGTCTGTCTGTCTTCGTCCTGCTATTAGTGATGGTGCTGAGCAGGGCTGTGTTTTCTCCTTGGTGCGTGGGGTGGGGCTCCCCACCTTTCTGCCCATTTTAAGTGTGGCTTATCTCTATTTTGTTATTGTACTTGAATTGACTAAACATCAATATGAGATTAAAGTACCACGAATTGAGGGGCTCCTGGGGAAGATGAAGGGAGAAACTGGAGAGCATATGTGATCATATATCATTGTATACATGTAATAGCAACACATTGTTAATCCTTAATGTTACAAATGCATATGTTCATAAACTTAAAGATCTTCTTATACACATTTGCACACACGTACATATAAACACGCATACATGTATGATTATACGATCACATATGTATGTAATGCCTACTATATTTATCAGGTAACTTATTCTCATCAATGCTCTTTCTCCCTTCTTAATTTATATGCAGCTGTTATTTAAGGGAAGTTTTAGAATTATAGAAGTGTTTCAAGGGTGGCTGGAGAACTCCCAGGTGCTACCCTCTCCATTTCCCTTGCCATTAACTCCATGTACGGTACATTTGTCACAATTAATGACCCAGCAACAGTATATTATTATTAACTGAGTTTTATTCTTTTTCCTCAGAGTTACTTAGTATTTTTTTTTCTAATGTCATTTTTTTTTTCTTTTTCACTCTCTTGCTAGTTTGTCTGGATTCTAACACTAACATCTTTCTTTATTTGTTGTATGGAATTTTTTTCATGTTACATACCAACCCCAGTTCCCCCTCCCTCTGATTACTAGCTATGTGCATGTGTGAGCTACATTTCAGTGGTATTAAAATATTAGGGTATCGCTTTAAATTGGCTTTTTAAAATAGTGTGTGGTATGGGTATGTTGTACTATGTAGCTTATGATATTAATTATACTTGAACTATGGATATACTAGGTATATAAATATATTGATTCACCAGTAGTATTTGTGTGCATGAAAGAAAAATCCCTGTTGCTTTGTACACATAGAACAGAATAACCACAGGTTTTTCAAAAGTGGCTGTAAACCAAAGTCTTTTGACTTGAGATTGTATAAATAAAACTCTCTTAGGACTGTGTAAATTGTTAAGATTTGTGTGAAATTTTGGAAAATGCTATATTTATTTTATCATTTGCATAAGAACTCGGAAGAGTATTATTAAAGATAACATCTTATTAGTTTAGTTCTTCCATTTGTTTTCAGTCAACAAATATTTGCTGGGTGTCTCCCATGCTGTAGTAACACACGATGAAGGAAAAGAAGGTATGCAATTGTTTTTAAAGAAGCAGAGCACTCTGGGGTGGGGGGAGTACCATAAGATAGAGTTAAAGGAGGCATGCTGTGCACAAAGCTGTAAAGTTGAAAGCCTGGTGCATACTCAGTGTACCTGGATTTGCTTTTGATTGAACTGCATCTTATAGCACACGATGATGGTCACAGATGGAAGGGTCAGTCAGGTATTGATGCACTGAGCCTGCTCACGTGAATGAGGCAAGGATTTGAGAAGCAGCTCCTCATGCTTTTAAGTGGATATGTGAGAAGGGAATCTTGGGCAGATGTAGGCTCTGGCTCCCTGAGACGGACAGACATAAATGGATGCTGAACGATTCCTGTATTGACAGGTGTCAGAGCATATCAGAAGGAAGAGAGCAGATTGTAGCAATGGAAGGACACCGTGTCTTGAGTATCTTTAAGATATGCCTAGTGATAACATATCCACCTCATCTACCAAATCTGGGCCTGGCTTTCTCAACCCTAACAATAACCCAAATACAATAACCTAGGAGTACTTAACTTGAGGTCAATGTTTGTCTTTCAGGCCAATATTCAATGAAATTGTTGCCAGGATTCCAGATCCTTCTCTGTTCTGCTCTGTTCATTGGCTTTGCTTTTAGATATTTTAATGGTATAAAACTATTAGGATATCGTCACCTCACCATCAAACTGAACTCGGTGGAGGTTTGACACTTCATATGTTGTCAGTCCACATCTGTCCAGCATGGTGGCATTCTTCTTGAATTAACGTCAAAACAAACAAACAAAAACCATGAATTTTGATATGGGCAAAACCACCTATAATTATGTCCACCTGAGGTTGAGAGTGCATGAGAAAGATGCTTTATGGTATCATGTTGAAATTAAATAAAACACATTAACTGGAACTGCAGTGCGGTAGGAAAGGAATAGATATGAATGCTGATGTAACTTCATTTCTTTTCCTATTCCACAGGCATGCTGGCAGGTTGTTTAATCAGATTATTTTTGTCAATAAAACCAAAGCACGGTAATGTACTAAACTGAGTGATTATATGAAATGATTGTTTAATTTTCTGGTGCACAGCAGAGGCACAATTAATTTCTGAATAATTTTTCTTCCCTGTTATATGAGTTTCAGGTTCCTATTGATACTTTATTCTGATCAATTTCACTGTATTTTATTCCTGCATTTCTATACTGAGAACTCAAGTATTTGCCACATCTCTGTAAGAAAGGGCTAAATATGTAATTGTCTGGCATAGGGTAAGTTACAAGTTTGAAAGTTATGTTGCTAATGTTGAAAATGAGGTTTTGATATTTAAATAGCTCTGTGGTAGTGGGATACTTGTAAACACTGTTTCTGAATTGCGACGTAGGTCAGTAGGTCAGAGAGCTTTGGTTTTTACCTTGAGAAAATTGATGAAGAAAGTAAGGCTTAGAAGTGTTGGATCCTCTCCCAGAAACTGCAGAGTCTAATCTAACACCAACCTGGTGTGTATCACAGTGCTTTGCAAAATAGGTAATTGCCATAAAAAATTAGCACCCCTCCCGCCCCCCCCCCCAAAAAAAAAGTGAAAAACGAAACAAAACATTGCACTTGACATTTTCAGCTTTGGCTATTTCAGAATATTGGGAAATTTGTAGAAATATAAGACAGCACTGTTAAGGACTGAATCTCAAGAGACTGCGGCAGTCATGTTCTCTATCAGCCCAAGGGAGCCAGGCATCTCTAGAGGGCAAAGCTAGGCAATGAGGGAAGACAAAGGAGGCTTGGCTTGATAGTGTCAGAAAACTCATAAATGTTTCATAAGGACTCCACAGAAGAAGATAAAACTTCACCAAATGGCTTTCTTTGATTTTCTTCTAATGGAGAGATTAGAAATCCAGATGAAACACAGGGTTAGGATGAAGACTTGCCTTTTGAAAACCTGAAAATGCCTTGTCAAATCCATCCCCCTATCTGATCCTGTGTGCCTTTCAGCTCTCACTTAGAGAAAGGTTATCAGATTACCACACAAGGGCATTGAGGAGTCACCAGACAGGAGAGCCCCGGCTTCCCCACTCTGATGGGCTGGCTGCAAGAATTGACTCTCATTAGGGCAGCCTGTTCCAGTGGAGCCATACCACCCTCCTTTACAGGTTCTGGGACTTTACCTGCCTCCCTCCCATATTCTTCCTCACAACTCCTCCTCCCTACCCACCTCTACACATACATGTAGTACACACACACACACACACACACACACACACACACACGCACACACACGCACACACACGCACACACACGCACACACGCGCTTTCTTTGTCAGGGTTTTCCTAGGTAGCACACACTGACTTAGATCTAGGATCTTCCTGCCTTGGCTTTCCAATGGCTGTTTTTACAAGGAGGATATGCTTTTTATTTATTTTTATTTTGGGTTTGACACCCTAGGGCTTTAGCCATGGTTGATTCAATTCCAGGATTGGATTTCTATTTGAAGGAATGAATGCCATGCACATCAGGTAAATGGATATATACTGAAGCAGCATGTAAGCTGTGTGATAATATATGTATATGTTTTTTAAAAAGCACTTCCTTTTTATTTTCTGGTATTGATTTTCATTGTATAAAAAATAAAATAATAAACAAAAAGAAAACATTATCCCCCCCCCCCCAAGAATTGCAAGAAAATATGGGATGTTTGTTGAAGACATGTTATTTGGCTATTAGCATCAGCAGCTACAAAATAAAAACAACTTCTGATGTTGTAAGCTTTGTGTTTTATGTAGGTGTATAACTTACACCGTTTTCCATTCATTTCTTCCTGTTTGATTATTCCATTGTAAATTTTATCAGACACCCAAGAGTTGAATAACTTTCATTAAAGAAATTGACAGTGAATTCTAGCTGGTGATTTTATGGCAAAAGAACCATGTACAGGAAAAGTGGCTAAAATCATTTAACATGAAATGTCTGAAAAGACTATTTTTATAGTCTAAGAGGAAATCAAGAAAAATAGAAATATTAGTGATCCACCTAGAAATGGATATAATTTAAAGCTCTGGGACTAATTCTTACCACAAAAGATTTTTTGAGTTAAAAAATATTACTATAACCCAGTTCATAAAAAAAAGGCCCATTTTAGGCTATATTTACCAAAGGCACAAGTCATAAGCTCTGGTACTGGTGAAACCCCACAGAGTTTTAAAGAATTACCTTTCATAGATGTACCTCGGGCTCCAGTGGGCCACAAACACTGCAATTAGTTACCAAGGCAGTTTTATAGAAGTGATACTTTTTATTTGGAAGAAAACTTTTACTCCCTTTAAGAATCAACAAACAGTACAACATCTAATAAAATTGGTTTGTTGTGTTGGACTTCTTGCCTTTTTATTGCTCAGTTACTCCCATCGGGGGAAATCCAGGCTGTGTTTTGTTTGGAAGAGGCTATAGCCCTGACCAGTAACTCCTGCGGTGGTCTGTGCTGTGTGCTCAGTGAGCAAGGCTAGAAAAAGGGAAGATGCCATTATAGAGAGGCCCTTTGACCTGAATAACCAACTGTGCTGTTGATGACTTCTGTGGGTTTGAGTGAGGCCACAGAGACATCCCAGAGGGAGAACAATATGAGGAAAACATGTTGATATTCAGTCTTACATTTTATAACACTAAGAAGGCATGTTTTAAGGACTTGATATCATCACTATCCTCTGGGTCTCCCTATTCAGTGTGGCTTAAACTTAGTATCTCCTATAAGTATGCCACCTCCTTCATTTGTGTACCCACCCAGGAATCAGAATCTGGGGGCATAGAGCCTTCTGCTGCTCTGGAAAATCTTCCACCGATCTTGGAGGCGTTCCAAAGACTGAGCTAATTTTCTCAGTGGAATATATAATTCTGTTTCAGCATAGTTCTAATTTGATGCTCTTCAAAAATTATTTCTACATATTACTTCCTCTACTGATTATATCTCTTTGATGAAGATACCCCATGAGTTTTATAGGTAGGTTCTCCTAATACACTTCCTTTCTTGTTATCTCTTCATGCCATTTATTGCTTTCAGATGTATTAAGGGGGGGCTTCTATCATAGTGTTCAGATATATATATATATATATATATATATATATATATATATATATTTGCCTAAAATAATAAAAATACCAGAAAATACTGTTTTTCTTCACCAACAGATTTCCCCCATAAGATAATATCCAAAGAGTTTTTCTATTTTGATGCTCCCCACACACATTAAACATATGTAGAAATAGCTAATGGACAATAAGAATCAACTTTGCATTTGCCAAGTTTAGGTGCTGTACACATGGGAGACAAGCATAGACATCAGGTGTGGGATGAAGTAAGGAAGTTTGAAATCCAGAAACAAGAAGCTTCAAAGGAGCCATAAATGGGAATCATGGACAGGAGAATGTTTTAAAGGGCAGAGGAGAACAATAGCGTGAGAATTGTTTTAGTTACCGACTTGACACAACCTAGAAGCACCTATAATGGAGACTCAGCGAGGGATTGTCTACGTTATGTTGACTTGTGGACGAGTTATTTTGATTCTGTTAGTTAGTTAGTGCCAAAACTCGCTGTTTTGGCACCTTTCTTTAGGAAGGGAATTTAGAACTGAATAAAACATAGAGCAGGACTCCCATTGTTCTTGACTGTGGATACAATGCGACTAGCTGCTTGATGGACTATAACCCAGAACTGTGAGCTGAGAACACCCTTTCTCCATTAAGCTGCTTCTGTTAGGGTATTTTACCACAGTGACAAGAAACAAAACAGCCCTACAGACTACAGCTAGGATATCTGAATCTTCTTCGAATCCCCCAAGACAGTGCCCCTTACCAGCAGGAAGTAGTTTGGAAAGAACGACGCCCAAATTCCCAAATATTGTGTATAAATGTTTGTTTTCATTTAATTGGACTTTGTTATATAAAATTAAATAAAAAATACTCTATATGCAAAAAAAAAAAAAAAAAAAAAAAAAAAAAAAAGAAATGAAACAAAGACACTGTCCAACTGAAGGGACTCCAGAAGAATGAGGATGTGAAGGTCTGAGTGTTGAGTGTTGGGGAGAGGTGAACCTGAGCACTCACGTGACACATAGCATCACCCTATGTTCACTTCCTTTCTCTGATCCCCGTTGATTCAAATGTAGCCATGCCATTTTTACCTCCTTTACTGTTTCACATGTTTCAATGTGTGAGCCCCTAGTTCCTCACACTGCCTGTTACATGCCAGGTTTTCAACCAGTGATAGCTCAGAGGAAGAGCCCTGCCTTTCAATTCTCTGATTTTTATGACCCATTTCCTAAATTGCAGAATCCAAAAAGCAATGCTTATAGGGTTGCAGATCCCAGCTGTGAACACAGTATCAGTTAAGTCTCACATTGCTTCTCTGTATCACTATGGAAACCAGAAGACAGTTATCCTTGAAACAAATGTGTCTAAAAGACAGCCAGGAAGATCGTAAGAATTCTAGAGCCTTCCAAATTGCTCATTACTCTTCTCCATTTTTAGTACTGTAAAACTTTTAGTGAGACTCCAGGAAATACACTTCCTGGTGCACTAATTGTGCTATTAAGGGAAAAGTAGTTATATCTGCGTTAAGTTTGAATTATTAGAACTAAAGGGTCCATTACAGTTTCTGTGTAAGCTCTGTGGGGAGAAACAATGCTCTCTGTGAAGTTACCCCTGTTCAAATAATTCACCGGGGGGTGTGAAGGAACATTTCCTAGTTTATGACGTTCATTGTAAGCATCACTCTGGGGTGAAATAAATGGTTTTCTTCGTTGGCCTCTCTCTACAAATGTGTCTCTATTAGATTTTCTCTCTTTGGGGGCTATCAACTTACAACGATTTATTTCCTTTGTGTTAAACCCACAGTTCTTTCCTATCCTGAAGGAGTGAGGAACATAAAAGGTTTGTTCAAACGAAAAAGTCTGTTGTACCTTCTCTAAGTCTCACCTTGTGCTAGATGTTGGAGGTGACTTACACCACACCTATCACTTCAGACACAATAAAAGCATAACACAAATGTATCAGATATGAAAAATAATTTAAAGTAAGAAAAATGGTGAGGGTAAAGCTGAGGAGCTTTTGCTTATTTGCCAAGGTAAACGGCACAGTGTGGGAGGAGACCAGAGGCATGCTCTGGTAGTCTGAGGCTTAGGTCATTTGCAATTATTAAGAAATAAAATGATAGATAAGTCTTTTAGAAAAATTACGCTCTCAAGCCTTAAGTATAGGAATCTATTAAAGGAGGAGATAAACTCTTCCACTATGTCCATTTAATTAGCATGGTTAAACAAGCACCTTTGTTTCAGCGGAGCACAAAAGTTGTGATGAGAAAGGTGGAGGTAGAGTGGGTTATAGCAGGTCTTGAGGCCCTATCTCTATACAGAAGCTGCTGCTAGCTCTTCTGTGAGGTCACAGCAAGTACACCATATGCTCACTGCAGGAGGAAACCAAAGCCCAGGTATGGACAGACTTTTGCTGTCAGGACCCATCTTTTGAGCTATACCCCAGGTGTGTGTGTGTGTGTGTGTGTGTGTGTGTGTGTGTGTGTGTGTGTGTGTGTTCCCTCCACAGCACCACAATGTCTCTTACAAGAGGCATCTGTTCACTAGCATTCTGTCTAACACCTTCTTTTCTCCTGGCAGTGTTAATACCTCAAGGATGTCATTTGATTTTGTACTGTTGAGAGCCTTGCACATGGAAGGAGTTTGGGTACTAACTGAATAGGGTGGCTGGCAAAAATTATTATGAGAACCTGAGCAACGTGTGAAGAACTAATGTGTACTCAGTGAATCATCCCATTTGAAGGCTTCTGCTTCTAAACAATAAGGCATGAAATATTCCAAATAGCTCTGTACTGCTTTTCAGCTGACCCAATTAATGCCTCCAATTATTTCTTTCACAGGTCCTCCTCATTCGTTATGATTCTGTCATCTGCCACTCTCCATTATTGCTGTCTTGTCTTGAATACCCTCCCTCTCGTCTACCTTCATGCTACATATCTGAACCAACAAATGACTCTTTGATTATCAAGAATTCCCTCGGTCACTTTATCCAAAAATGACTTCTCTCGTCAGTGATATAAACTGTGTTTATTGCTTCAATTGCCACATGTTTTATTTCTGTCAGAGGTGTCTAACAATCATCAGTCCCCTTTGATAAGACTCTATGCTTCTGGGGGACACAGTTTGGAATAGGAAGATTCTGCCTAAGTTGAACCTGTTTATCACCTCAATCCCTGGCATATACGCTGTCTGTTAAGAGCATTCATGGAAACAGCATAACTCACCAAGGAAACAATACAATGTAGATATCTTAAAAAGCAAACATCAGCTTAGGAATTTTTCAGACCATCCTTTCTGCTCCCACCTCACATCAATGGAAGAGCTGGAAACACACAGATAAAAGTTGAAATCAAATTACTTACCCTTACTGTGTTTTAACCTATGTTCTTCTCATTGTTGATAACCTTACCCTTACTGCGTTTTAACCTATGTTCTTCTCATTGTTGATAACCGCCTTTGGGAAATATAAAATACTGTGGCTTTTAAAGTAGCGAGCAATTATCCTGAAATAGCCACTTGTTACACAGATTTTCATTTCATATACTATTTTTTGGGACATGCATATTCAAGAACTATGGCTGAGCGTGTTTTAATTGAAAGTGGGATATTCTCCCATACAATACATCTTGAGCACAGTTTCCCCTCCCTCCACTCTTCAGCCACACCCCTCCTACCTCCCATCTCTTTCCCCTACTGGGCTGACCATATTTTTAGTCAAATCAAGCACGCCTTATCATGAATAATAACTGGAAGTCAGTAGATAACAAAAATCCATTGCGGCCATAATTCAAACTACTATGCAATGTCTCGTTGAGTGCATGTGTCATTTCTTAAGTATCTTCTGTAACTTTTTTTTTTTCTACTTGTATAGAAGATTTTTTGATGAGACAAACATTTGTAAAAGTGCAGTCTTGAACTCCTGGCAACTGCATAGGCAAATACGTATGAAGTCTGTGCCATTTCCTGTTGCTGGGGGAGGGGGGAAGCATGCTAATAGAAACAATTGAAAAGAGAAGGCTTTATTTTAGCTCACCATTCCAAGTTACAACCCGTCCCTGTGGGGGAAGTCGCAGAGGTAGCAGCTCTTTATGTCTCAGCCAGTCTAGAACACAGCGCAAGGAATGCACATGTGCTTATTATGCCCAGCTTGCTCTCCATTTTCATTCAGTCCTGGTCCAGCCCGTGAGATGGTGCTGTGCAAATTCAGGGTGACTATTCCAACCTAAATTTATGAAATTAAGAAAAAAATCTCCCAAGTCCCACCCTGTCCTAGTCAACGCCTCATGGACACGCCCTTCCTATGTGATTGCACATCTTTATGTAAAAGAATCCCACTAATAATCGTAAACGCAAATACACATACACAGACACACTCACACGTGCCTGCACACATACATGACTCTCATGACACCTCTGCATCACAGCAGGCATTTATCACCATGAGGCAGAAATCTGAGTGGGTGTAAAGCTTCCAGTCAGAATTCCAATGCAGTTGGAGTCAGTGACTTTGAAGTTGGTGCAAAATGGTTTTTATGTTACTTATTAATTGTGTGGACCCCAGAAGTCATTTGATTATTTTCTACAATAAATGAAAACCATCAAATAAGATCCACCAAATAATAATGAAAGGAGCAATTTTAAAAATCAGTGGGATAATCACGTGTTGTGAGACATAATTCTTTATACATGCTGGGTAACACTAAGCTCACTTTTAAATTTTTTTTCTTCAATGATAGGTTAAAATAAATGTTCATGAGAGCTGTAATTCCCTGAAATACAATCACGTAGATAAAGGCTATGGTGGTCCCCATTGTCTTATATTCTTGACTATTTGGTTCAGTTGAACTATTTAGGAAGGATCAGGAGGTGTGGCCTGGTTGAAGGTTTGTCACCAGGGGTGGGTTTTGAGATTTCAAAAGCTCACTGCACATCCAATCTCTCTCTTTCTCCCCCTCCTTCCTCTCTCTTTTCCTCCCTCTCCTTTCTCTCTACCTCCTGTTGTGATTTTGAAAAGATGTCATCTGATGGAGAAATATGCCACATGACAGAGCTTGGGTGGAGGGTTTTTTTTTTTTCAATTGAGGGACAGTGAATGGGAAAAGGGGGAGGAGAGACTTGCCTCCAGGGACAGGAGCAGAAGAGAAAGGCAGAGAGAGAGAGAGAGAGAGAGAGAGAGAGAGAGAGAGAGAGAGAGAGAGAGAGAGAGATGGAGGTGGGCAGGGAACGTAGTGAATGTGCACAGGTGGTGCTCTTAGTGGCTGCAGCTGAGAGTGTATCCTGTCAGAACCCTCAAGGACAGGCCAGTACAGATGCCTGGATACTAAAACCCCCTGTCATTGGATCAGAGTGTAAGCTATCAGCTCAGCTAATGTTCCAGTACCATGCCTGCCTGCCTGCTTACCCTTACACTCCCGGCCATGATGATTATGGACTAACCCTATGAAATTCTAAGTAATTCACCTATTAAATGTTTTCTTCTATAAGATGCCTTGGTTATGGAATCTCTTCACATCAAAGAACAGTATCCTGGTATCTCTGGGTATCTTCCCATTTTCAGATTTGCTACAGACTGCTAATCCCAATCTAATATGAAATTTTAGAAAAAGATAACCCTTCTCACAAACAGAAGCCAATGCCTTGCCCCTTCTGATTGGTCTATTTAGCATTGAACAGTCACCCCTGATCAAGTAGTTGTAACCATGATAGAAGGATGCCCACTGAAAAAATTGTCAATATAAGAAGTGTTGGCTAAGCTTGTATTGCAGGGTGGTGTGAAGCCCTGCCTTGATGACTGATTTTGTTATCTTCCTGGTCCTGAAAATTCCAGTTTCCAACTTCATGCCTGATCTTGATGATCCATCCTCTGCCCTCATCTGCCAAACTTTAGTATTCAATATATTTAATCCTGTTAATGAACTGCTTTCCTTGATGAGGCAGCCTTGAAAAACATTGACTGTCTCTATAACAGAAATATATGAAAGAAAATATTGACAATCACTTTTTTTTTCTGATGAGTTCATACAGGTGGACCAGGCCACTGCTTTGTGTAAGGGAGAAGGAATGTATGGAGATACTCAGATGGACTCAGAGACAGACAGACAGCCATACACAGCCTTCAAACATGCACACAGTATATTGAACATTCATTATTTTCAGCTTAGTAGAGCAAATTGCTTTTTAAATATTAGAGTTTGTGTTTGACAAAATTTTACTTCATTTTATCTTGTTTTCCATCATGACTACAGTTTCATCTCTTTTCTCTCCTTCCAGTCCTCCCTACCTCCCCTCTCCCCACCATCAACTCCTCATCTGTTTCTATTCAGAAAAGGAGGGCCTCTCATGGATATTGACAAAACAAGGTATTTCAAGTTGTATTGAGATTAAGCACCTTACTTTGTGTTTCGGATGGGTAAGGCAAACCAGAAAGAGGAACAGGGTCCCAAAAGCCATCAAAAGAATCAGAGACAGCCTCTGCTCCTGCTGTTGGGAGTCCCACAAAAGATGGAGCAACACAGCTGTTGCATATATGCAGAGAACCTACATAACTCCCATGCAGGCTCCCTGGCTGCCAGTTCAGTATCTGTGAATTCCTACGAGCCCCAGTTAGTTGATTCTGAGGGGTTTCTTGTGATGTCCTTAACCCCCTGACTCCTACAATCCTCTCTCTCTTTAGTAAGATTCCCTGAGCTCAGCCTAACAACTTGGAAGGTATATATTTGAAGATACCTTAATATATCTCAAAATAACCGACTAGGGGAGTTCTGATGGAATTATCCAGAGAACATTAAAAACACAGATCTCACTCATTATACTATAGGATTTTTTTTAAATGTATTGAGGCAGGGTCTCTCACTGAACCAGGAATGGGCCAGTTTGGGTATTTTAGCTATCTAGCTTGCCCTGGAGATCACCTACCTCTGCACCTGGAACATTGGGGTCATATGTGAGCATTCAAACCCAACCAGTATTTACTGCAGGTATTGGAACCCAAACTATAGTGCACACTATTTACTTATTTACCTCTGAAGCCCCTAGTTATTAGAGCATCATAAAGCTTTTGTTGAGAAGGATTTGGTCTGAGGGCAAGAAAGAAGAGGAAATAAGGTGAAACTCTAGAGAGGGAAGAAAGAGTGTGGCAGACACACCACATAGCCAGAAATCCCTTAATGCAAGGGGCATAGCAATTGTCCCTTTGTGTACTGAGAAGGAAGTCGGAATGTTCCTCAACTGTAAGGGTCTCCAATGGTGCAAAGCACATTATCGCATCTGTGACTGTGTTGGTAGGTTTCTGAGGGTGTTGTGTGCCTGAAAACCAACATGCACAATGAGAACCAGCAGTGGTGAGTAGGTATCAGTGTCCAAGTCCTAATAAATTTTAATAAAATTTATATTTTAAATGACAATAAATCAAAGTATATTAGAATACTTTGGGCACACTTTTAGCCTCAATGGGAAGGTTAAATTCAACAATTATCTGGAAATACATTTGTCTGTTTTTCTTCACTATTGATAACTAGTTATAAAATTTTAGATAATTTGGACAGTTTAATGGAACCATTTGTTCCCCTTTTATTTCTACACCATTGAATAAAAAAAAGTTTTTTCATATTTACTATATATATATAAAAATTTAGAAATAATTTATTTTTATCACTTTTAACAATATATTTTGAACAACATTATACCTCACTATTATATAAAGTACTTTACTGGGCCATACAAACACAAACATTTGTTCAATGCAATTCTAGTAATCTGTTGTAGTTTCTTTTTTGTTGCTATATTCAAGTACTCTGACCAAAAACAACTGGGAGGAGAAAGTGATATTTGACTTATATTTCCAGGTCATAATTCATTATAGAGTGAATTCAAGTTAGGAATTTAAGCAGGAGCTTGAATCAGAACCAGTAGCTGGCTGTTGCTTACTAGTTGGCTCACTGGCTTACTCTCTTGTTTTATGCATAGCCAATTTTCTTGTATAATTCATACTTAGCTTGCCTAATAATGTTTTCACCCACAGTGAGATGGTTTCTCCTAACTAAACTAACAATCAGAACTGTGCCCCCACAGACACACCCATGGGCTAACTTTATCTAGGTAATTCTTCAGTAGACATTCTGTCTTCCCTGATGATTACAAGTTATATCAAGTTGGTAATAAAAATTAACTGAGAAAACTTGTATGTGAGAGCAGTTTCGATGTGGTTACCAGTGGCCTTAATAAACTGAAAAAAAAAGATTTCCCTGCAATCAGCTTAAAGTCTAAATAAATCAAATAGGCTGAGAAAGAAATACTCTACTTGGCTATTTTAGAGCTTAGACTGTGTTCTAAGGCTTGAACTAAGGCTTTGCAGGAAACCTAAATCACTAGCTTTCATATTTCTCATACCTTACATGCAGCTGAGATTTATGACACCAGTTTTCATGGACATCTAGTTCAACAGCTGTATATTCAAGGACTGCTCAGCTTCTTGAATAACATGAGGTAATTCCTTACAATCAGCCAATAAATAGAAAGGTGGATAAATGGATGGTAGATGATAGATATATCAATTCTGTTTTCCTAGAAAAACTTGAATAATGTAGACATAGATGATATAGATATAAGGGTTTCTATCTTCAACTTGGCTTCTCTACAAAGAGTTTTCACAAACACATCCATGATGCCACAGTAGGGGAAACTGAGTGAACTAGGGAGAATGCTGGAAGGAGAGACTGAGCAACAGTAATTGACTGAGGCAGCTACTGCCCAGAGCAATCAATGCCAAATTTCGCTGGGACCACGTAAGGTACTATTGAGCCTGTCTGAGAATGAACAACGTAAGCCATGAGTGGGTAGCATTTGTCCATAAAACCCGGTGCCATTTTGTTTCCCTCTCCTCCAGGTTTCCCATTCTCCTTACTGTCTCTCACGCTGCTACACCAAATATGTTGATGGTTGGAACAAAATGGGTGTGACATAGAGGAGGCACACAAGAGAAAGAAATTTATTTGTTTATTTGCAGTGCTGGGGATCAAACCCAAGACTCTAAGCATACTCGACAAGCATTATGTCATGGAGCTACATCTCCAGCTAGAGACACACACTGTACACAAGGCGGGCAGCATATCAGTCAAGAAGAGCTAGAAGCTCAACTCCCAGTATTTATTTTTGCTCGGTTAACTGCTAGCTCTGTAACCTTCTTAACACCTTGTCCTCTCTAAGTGTCATGTTTTACTTTGTAAACACAACTTTTAAATGTTCTGATCCGTCAGAGTGAAATTTAAGTCTATAATCAGTATGGATGTGAAGAGGAGTAACGCACATGGCCTTCACTCCTCTGCAGCATGCTGTGCATAGTTCTGTAGTCTTAGGTCCTAAAAACCTCCACAAATGAGTCTGGCAATATGTGCCTTCCAGCTCCTCAATGCAATCCCACTGAGGATAAATTCACTTTCACACATTAAAATGGGAAACGCAAATGAGTCCCTTTCTCTCTAGTGACCTGATTGTTTATTCAGTAAACATTGCCTCCATCAGAAGTCCTTCTCAGAGTCCCAGCTGTGAGCTATCATTCTGCATCTTATTACCTGAAGTTTGAGCAGCGATGACTCTGGACTAATGGGGTCACAGCTGATCTATTTTGAGGAAGGATTCATTAGATGCTAATTGCAGAACGAGTGTCCAAGTGAATTCCCACCTCTTCTGATTCTATAATGCTTATCAGCCGTACACAGTAATAGACGAGACTGTCTATTTCCATAGAAACAACGCATGCTATAAAGGACCAAAAAGCTTGACTATCTTAGAAAGTTTGTATGTGTGTAGGTATGTAGAGGGCAATTGAATCTCAAAGAACTTTCAGTTTTCAGAATAGCAGCTTTATATTCAGACTGAGAGAAGGTCTTTAAAGACTCTGAACATAAGTCCCAGAGTTTGGCACCCATAAAAGGAACTGTTATTAGAGGGGTTGTAAGCTAATAGGCCAGGTAAGATAGGTGAGTGAGGGGAAGGCAATTATATCAGAGCAGCTGTGATCTGAGCATAGTAGTGATGCCTGTGATTCCAGCACTCAAGAAGCTAAAGCAGAAAAATGTAGTAAGCTCAAGGCTAGCCTAGGATACATTGTGAGATCCTATCTCAAACAAAACAAAAGAGACAACAATCACAAAAGAATGAGATAGACAAAAGCAGAGATAAAAATTTCAGAAGTAAGGATTTCCAGAATGTTAATAAGAAGGAACTGAGATAGTATCTGTCTACTCAGCCAGGAAGTCTTGTCCACACTGCCAGTTACTTATGAAGAGTAATTTGCTCAGTGACGAGACGAAAAGAAAGACTGGCACACAGGCAAGTCCCCACAAAGCTTTCATTCTTTCAGAGGAAAGGGACAAAGCTACAACGCAACAGTGAAGAACTTAATAAATGGGGTGGTTTCTCTCCTAACTGTCTGCCAGGACCCTTGATTCAGCAGACAGAAGACACTATCACTCTGCAGATGTTCCAACAATGGGATGCTTTTCAGACTCATAGAGGATTGGCTTCTGTTGTATATCACAAAGACGATAAACTTTGAAGACATGTGTCAACTGAAGTAAGTCAATAACAGAAGGTTAAAACCCATGAGCCCGCTGCTTCAAAGTGTGGTAAGTATTCAAACTCACAGAAAGGGGATGGCAGCAATGGCTGTTAGGAGTGGAGCAGAAGGAAGATGGAGAGCATTCTGCAATAGGGGGACATTTCCAATCATGCACGTTGAAAGGACCTGCAGGTGGTTTTGGAGCCCCTGGTTTCTTATTCCTACAAAACAAATTTTGTGTGCTTTCTGCAATAAGATTGAGCACATACAGATTGATACTTTACTGGACACTTAAATTATTAAGGGAGATAGATATCATTCTATATGGAACATTTTGTAAGAAAATTTATTTTTAATTATGTGTCTATCTATGCATCTACATGTGGAGTGTGTGCACGTGAGTGTGGTGCCCGAGCTGCAGTTACAGTTTGCTGTGAGTCCCCGGATATGGGTGCAGAGAGCCAAACTGAGGTACCCTGAAGTTTGTCATCTCTCCATTTTCTATTTTGGGTATTTCCAACCACACTATTAAACCATAGATCCCAGCGTGTATTTACCATGGTATTATCTTAGAAGCATTCACTTTGTACTGAAAATGTGCATGATAGCAGTTTAATAATAATCAGTGTCAAAAGGAAATGTCAATAGAAAAGAGATGCTGGAAGGCAACCAGGAAGGAGTAAGGAAAAGGATTAAAAACACTTCTACTGAGAAATTTCCTGCTCCAGGGCAACAGGCTGAATGTCCAAGGACTTCTTTAGAGGTACAGTACATATTGCACGGAGAGAAGAAACAGGGGTGTTGAATAAATACACGGAAGCAAAAGAAATCAAGGAAACATGTGACTATGAAGTGGATGATTATCTTCAGAGATGGGAGACTTGAAATGGCATATTAAAGACTAAAAACAAGAAAAGAAAGATCCTGGTGCGTTGAAGGAAAGAGAGGTCTCCCAACATCCTTCCTGCTTATTTTTTAGTATCATGCATAACTCTCTTTGGAGTCTTTGATTTTGATCCACCTTATTACATTCTCGTTGAAACCAGCTTCATCAACCTTTCCACTAAAGCTAAAGTGAACTTAGTGCAGTCAGTGCAGTCTGTATGCCAGCTGTGTAATGGCTGAAACTGACAAACCGAAGCAGAGGTATCAAGAACACTAAGAATAGCCAAGGATCCAGGATTTGATGATTTGATTCAAAGGGACCAATGCTGACTATTGCATGGTACAGAGAGTAACTTAACACCAGTGTTACATTGTGACCACAGCTGACCATGTTCTGAAACAAAGAATCCAGAAGACATTTCTAATTATGGATACAACATCGAGTGGATGCTGGATGATTTTGGAGCCCCTGGATTCTTATTCCCACAAAACAAAATCCGCATGCTTTCCTTTGATCAACTTTCTTTGTTGCCAGTTAATTAAACACAAAAAATATTGCACAGTGCTGCCCTCTTTCAGAATGTTTGTTATCCCTCAGTAGCAGTGAGCTACTCAGGGGTGGGGACTGCTGGGAAAAGACTCCATTACAAATTGAAGGAATTGATAGTCAGCTGACAGGCATGAGTATTGTGACAGTGAATGCTAAGGCACATGGCTGCTCCCTGGCTCTGCTCTGCAATTAAGTGAACAGTACGCAGTCTGTACACACAACATAGTTTGGAAACATCCTCTGAACACTGACGACTGCACAATTTGTGATCCTTCTCCACCCAACTTCCTCTTTCCCCTTTTCATTGGCTGCTTTTGATCAAGGATCACATATGCTCATTTGCAATCTGGGGAAATCCTTAAGATGTTTTTTTGTTCGTTTGTTTGTTTTTAATTTGATTAATTAATTGATCAGTTAATTTTTCTCTAAGGTTTCCCTGGAGATTATTTCTTCTTTTTTTTAAGTATGTTATTTTTTTTTGTCTTATTAATTTCAGCAGTTCGCACAAAACCTTCGGTCAAGCACAGCAACACAACGTAGGTTCTATTTCATATTCCAGTAAGGCACTACATTGCCACAGACATCAAAGTGTATCTCACATTTAGAAATCGATTCTTTACCTATCTGAACATTTCATTTATTCTTGGATAAATTATAAATTCCATGGTCGCCCGTGCAATGTCTTTCTAACTATCACATCCTCAAAAGCATGCTCTGACACAAGAAAATACTGACAGATGAGGGAATTGCCCCAGGTTCCTCCCTCAGTCACTGTGGTGAAACCAGACGTCGACCATGTGCTAAGTGAGCAACAAACCATTCCATTAAACATTCACTTTGTCCCCTGTTCTTGGCTTCGACCTTGGGCTGTGGCTCAGTTTAACTGGGGGGAGTTTTGAGAGAATTGAGTCTTTGAAAGGGTTAGTGCAATGTGACTACTGTCTTTGTTCTATGCCATAGACTTCACAGACACTTGAAGACAGATGATATAGGGTCATAGACACTCCATAGACTGTATGAAGTGAAGAGCGCGTCAGAAATTCACGATCATCTAGAAAACATGCCCATCAATAACCTAGAGCCCTACATCAACCCTCTTACAGCTCTATGATAGCTCATTTAGTGTTTTTGAGGCAATATCAGTATAATCTGAAAGACAAATGCAGCAAGAAGTGAATTAATTTCATGAATAACATGTGCCATAAATTCCTAGATAACATAATTCCAATTTATTGAGTGATTATTGCCCTGCATGAAATTTTAGCTTACAAGCTTTAGTTGAAAAATAAAATAAGGCAAAATCTTCCCTTAATTTTCCTAATTATTATCAAATTTACTGAAAAATTTTAAGGCTATCTGCAATTTATTTCTTTGTCAAGATAATCGAGCCTTCAGACTTTCAGCAAAAAGGGAATAAGTCTGCAGGTCCAAGGATAATGTTGAGAAGGTGGGAGAAATCCTTCGAGAATGCAACAACACCTGACAAAATGTAATATCCCTCAAAAGCATTTGATGAGCCTGTCTTCCTGTACCAGAGTTTCCTCTAATTAAGCTTTAGGTATTGAAAAATACACATCACTTTTATTTATTTTATTTTTAGTGTGAATGGTCTCGATATACTGTGATTTGAACCTACCTAGCTGAGAAGGAGAGGTAGAGAAGGGAAGATGGGCCAAGGGGCCCAGGTTTTGAAAATTTAGTCTGTTTTCTTTTGATTCAAACTAGATTCTCCTTCTTCACTCTTCCCTGCCCCCTCCCCGCCATCTTCCCCCTCCCTGCACATACCACCCCCCTCCTATCCTCGGGAAAGAGCAGCCGTCCAAGAGACAACAACCAAACATGACAGGAGACACACTCCTGTGATTCAGTCCCATAAGGATCGACGTTAATTTTTTTTTATTATTATTTTTGGTTGTGAGCCTAGCCTTTAAGGGCTGAGCCATCTCTCCAGCCCCCGTGTTAATTTTTAAAAATATTACAACTATGACTAATTTGTTAACAAGCACCCTATAGCTAAAATCATCGAAAGCCCATTAGCTTCAGCAATTTCTACTCGGAAACCCAGGCGGATGCAAACAGAGATACAGTGAAGGCTCTGAATTAGAAATCTTTACTTTCAAATCAGTTTAAATTTTCTTAGAGCGAACGGCGGGTCTTTGCCCTTGCTGTAGTCTTCCTCTTTCATGCCATCTCTTGTCTTAAGTTTGTGATAACAGCTCTCCACTTTAAATGTTAATAGTATGCTACTGAAAACGGTGTATAGGTATCATTGTTTCGTGAAATAAGTCTCTACACCATTGCAACCACAATTCATGCCATACCTTAAATGGGAGTAACGGTGATTCATTTTAGAAATGGGTAATTATCATTAAAATTCCACAACACATTGCTACTCATAACCGTTATAGTGAAAGAGTGCAACCTAAGAAGATTCTTTTTAATACTGTAAATTGCTGTGTGAGCTACTTTCTTTGTTGAAAGAACACTGAACCTTTCTCTGACAGATTCGAACAGAGACACATTTCTCTAAGGTCATAGTTTAATCAGACATATGCTAATGAGAGAAATTTGACTTTTTAAATTGAAAGTCATATTAAAGACACAGAATGTTCAAATACATACACCAACATGTATTTTAAAATCCGTCAATGATGATTCATCAAATACATTTCAGTGCGGGTATTCAGTTATTCAGGAAAGAATCTTAATTGTTGTTTAATAGTAGAAACAGAACTTGCATGTCCTGGGAGTGAGTAGACACCTTATCAGTTTCCCTTTTAACCATGGAAAAACACCCCATGCTTCTGAGTAACAAGTCTCAATACTTAAGCCATTGGACTGTGTGAGCCATGAAGTACTTCTTCAGCCTAACGCTCTCCCAACTGAGCTGTTGGGAGACAAGAAGTTAAGATAAAGTAATTATATTATTAATGAAATACAATCTTTATTTTAGGTTTAAAATGAATTAAAATTCCATTATGTCCATGTTATATTAAAAAACAAATTATTATAACTCCTTAAGTAAAGACTAAACTCCTCGTGGTATGTGTAGCTCTCAGCAACGCTGGAAGACTTAAGAGAGAGAGAACTTTGGTGTGAATTTTTAGATGTGTCTGTAATGAGATGGTTATTTATTTTCATTAATCTTCAAGTATACCATCTGAGCAACAGGAGAGCTAAGCCTTGCTTGAAGATTATGTATGTATATGTGTGTGGTGATGTGTGTGTGTGTGTGTGTGTGTGTGTGTGTGTGTGTGTAGAATAATGCAATTGATCCAAAATGATATGCATGTCATTGGTTCTCAATAATTAGTTTAATTATAAGCCTAGTTTTTTTAAAGAAACTTTAACATTGTTTCCAAAATATACTCAGTCAATGTGGATATTGAGGTGAAGTTTAACAACTAGCAGGACACAGTGTCTAAAGTCAAAGGAAAAAAAACCCTCAAAATGTTATGAGTAAAACATAAAGATGCTACCCTATGTATTTGTGAGTCAGGAATAGTTACAGGTAATCTGATGTGGGGACTCCCACCAACCGTGATAATCTCTGTGTTCCTTTGCACCATCATTTATAAGTTTTATCCTGTGTTTTCCTCATTTGATGGGGATTTGTTCACGTATGAATTTCAGGTATGAGCCTGTAAATATCACAGCTAGACATAGATGGGTGATCTTAAGCTAAGGTAAAATTTGGTTCATGCATCCATCATTAAAATAATCTCAAGAGGAAGAGAAAACAATACTGATGGGTCAGGAACAGACATTGAGGATTTGGCAGGAAAGTTCAATAGTGTGGTTGGCCAACTTCTCTCCTGCTAATGGATCTCGCTGTCCCATTGGATAGAACTATCTGCCTACTTTCATTTCTACTCTAAATTAATACCAAAATTCAATCTGCTTTTACTCTGCTAAACAGACATAATGTTGTACTGACTCCTCATGGCACAGATTAGTTCATCTCTATAACCTAACCTCTTAAGTTCTTATTGGTTCAGTTGCTCTATCAAACTCGAAGTAGTTTAAGTTGAAAGACTCTTCCCTCATGTGCTGGAAACACTTCCCCTCTCTCTCCAATAACGTGGGGGATGATGACATGACTGTTAATTTGGAGTGGAATCCGTGGAGCTTCACATTAAATATTCATTATCAAGCATATTTTATGTACTTATCTTCCACCAATAAGCAAAAATATCCTTAACAGAATTAGAACCAGATAAACAGTCAGCTTCGTGTCCTCTTCCATAAATCGTGTCTATTAGTTGCTTTCAGTCCGTCCTCTCCTTCATACTAACTCTTACCCGCATTTACTTTTGGTGTTTATGTATTTCCATTTGGTGATAAGTAAAGTTATTTATATATGCATATATCATTGACTAGATTCTGAATATGAGAGCATGAAATTTATTTTTTTCCACTTTGAGACTGTGTGACCTTGCTTGATATTATACACTCTAAGTCCATCGATTGGCCTGGAAACTTTTAAACTTTATTTTTTTTTCCAAGCTGGGTAGTGTTTTATTTCACCCACCCCATCCGAAACACATGCACAAAGAAATTTTAACATCTGCTCATTCTTTGGTGGACAATTCTTTGTTACAGGGAATAAAGCATCAGTAAATACGAACTTACAAAGGCTATCACAGTAGGGAGTATGTATACAAGCAGGAATGGGAGAACTGGGCCCTATGGTGATTCTATTTTTAACTTTTTTTTTTTTTTTTTTTTTTTTTTTTTAAATCTCAAAGCTTATTTCCTCAATGGCTGTATTGACTGACAACCTCCAAAGTGAGTAAGCATTTCTCTCTCTCCACATCCTCTCAAAGATTTGTGGTCAAGCTTATTGAGACTTTCAGTCTGGCACTCAGGTGAGGTATCTCAAAGTCTTAATTTTCAATTTCTTATTGGTTAAGGATTTTGAGACTTTTAAAAATTTGCAGACCGTTTCTGTAACTTTTTTTTTTTTTAAAGAAAACTATCTATTCAGTTCTTTTTTCTATTTGTTGAATGACAGTTTCAGCCTCTTGGTATTTAATTTCTGCAATTATTTGTAAATTCTGAGTATAAGCACCCTGCCTGAAGACTATCTGGGAAAGACTTTCTCCCATTCTGTGGACTGCTGGTTATCTATGTTGTTTTTTTTCCTTTGTTATGCAGAAACTTTTGGTGTTTATGTATTTCCATTTGGTGATAAGTGAAGTTAATCCCTGTGGTGTTGGTAATGTGATAAAAAAGTTTTTGTCTATCCCAACATCTTGAGGGGGATCCCCTATGTTCTTTTCAAAATGTTTCATTGTTTCAGGTTTTATGTTGAGTTCCTTGATCCCTTTAAAATTCACTTTCTACAGGGTAAAGGCAAAAATCAAATTACATTCTTCTAGATATCCACTTTTGGAAGAAGCATGTTTTGAATAGGCTAACTTCTTTTTTCTTCTAAATTATGTTTTTTCCTCCTTTTTGTCAAAGTTAAGGGAGCATAACTTTGAAGTTTTATTTCCAGGTCCTCTGTTCTGTCCAGTTGGTCTACTTGTCTAGACTTATTTCAGCACCAGGCTGTGTTTATTACTATAGATCTATAGTGTGATGTGAGATGCATGTCACATCTCAAGCAGTGTCCTTACTCCTTAGGATTGCTTTGAATTGTCACAGTCTTGGTGATTTCAAATTAACTCTCATACTGCTTTTTCTCAATCCATAAATATGACTTAGGGATTTGATAATGATTGTATTAAAACTGTAAATTAATTTTGATAGTACAGATATTTTCACAGAATTAGTGTTGCCTATCCAGGTACATGGAATTTTTTCCATTGTCTACTATCTTCTATTTCCTTTTTCAGAGTCTTGAATTATCACTCGAGAGTTCTTTCACTTATTCTTTAGATATATTCTTAAATACTTCAGTTTTTAGAGCTATTTGGAATGGAGTGTGTTTTTTTTTTTTCCCCTTCAGAGAGTAGAATGTCATTACAAATAAATACTACTATTTGGTTTTTTAAATATTGATTTTCTATCCTCTAATTTTACTGTAAGTGTTGATGAGGTCCACAAGTTTTCGAATAGACTCAGTAAGGTCTTTTAAGTAAGGAATTGTGTCGTATGCAAATAGGGGTATTTAGATCTCTTCCCTTTCTGTTATTATCCCGATTATAGCTTTCTCTATTCTAATTGCTCTAGCTGACTTGGAGCACTACATTGGATGAGAGAGGGGAGGGTATACTTTAACTGAACTTTTCTGTTAATGCATCTTGTAAAACACATGGTAATCGAGACTCTGTTTTTCATTTCTAGGAGTGAGAACTTCATTGATTAATGAAAAACCAAACATAATCTTAGAACCTCTTAAATTAAAATATATTCTAATTTGATTTAATCTCAACTCATATTCTGTGAAGGATTTCTGAACATAAATTGGCTTCACATTTGTCAGAAATAATAAAGTTTAATTATCGGGGAAGGATATTTAAGATAGCTTCTCCACTATTGCTTAGATTGTTAGTTGGGGTCATCCTTGTAGATCTCTGGACATTCCCTAGTGCCAGATTTCTCTTAAAACTATAATGGCTCCTTCTATATGGTATCTCTTTCTTGTTCTCCTCTATTCTTTCCCTGATAATGATAATGAGATTGATGAATACCTTACATGCCATCCTAGAGCCTTCATCTAGTAGCTAATGGAAGCAGAAGCAGACACCCACAGCTAAACACTGAGCTGAACTCTTGAAATCCAGTTGCAGAGAGGTAAGAGTGATGAGCAAAGGGGTCAAGACCAGGCTGAAGAAACCCATAGAAACTGCTGATCTGAACAAAGGGGAGCTCAAGGGCTCCAGTCTGATAGCTGAGAAACCAGAACATATGATCGACCCATATTTCCTGGGTTAGTTGGTAGGACTGGGCAGTCTGTGGAACCTCTGGTAGTGGATTAGTATTTGTCCCTAGTATACAAATGGACTATGGGAGCCCATTCCACATAGAGGGATACTGCCTCAGCTTAGACACATGGGGGAGGGTCTGGGCCCTGCTCCAAATGATATGACAGACTTTAAAGATTTCCCCATGGAAGGCCTCATCCTCCCTGGGGAGCAGAAAGGGGATGGAATAGGGGTTGGTAGGGGGAACACGGGAGGACTGGAGGGTGAAGGAACTGGGATTGATATGTATAACAAACTTGTTTCAAATTTAAATAATTGAAATATATATATTTATATTATTTCAAAAGCAAAAATATGTAATATGTTGATGCTTCTTTAATCCTTCCAGTAGAAAACCCTAGAGTCTAGCATTTCTACATTTAAATGTAAGAATATTTTTCTTTCCTTAACACTTAAATGCCAGAATCTATTACTCCAATCAATTACCCAATTGGTTGTTTCTTTTGTCCTGTCAAATGGTAAAAGCAAGTGAAGACTATTTCACATTTGGCTTCTCTGTGCATGTAATGTTCACAGTTCTACAATCTATCTTTGAATTGTGCTGCTAGTTGGGAACAAATGTATAATTTAGGCTGCATAATTTGATAATAAATGTAAAAAGTCCATTTATCGATATGCAGCCTTTTTTCCTGGGGTGTGTTCTTCACAATGATTGTAAGTTTGGGTGCTGGAGATTGGCATGTATTTTTCTTTTGTATAAATCAGGGAGGGAAAATTGTCTTTTAACTTTTCTAAAGTGGTCACTGTCCTCTTCTTGTTCTCAAAAGGCTCAATTCTGGATGGAGTTCTTTACCATGGAGCTATGAGAGGAATACATTGTACAATTCTATTTAGATTTTTTTTTAAAAAAAGTTATTTAAATTTTTTTTCATTTTTACATACCAGCTCCAATTTCTACCTATTTAGTTTTACATGTTCTTTGCATGCATTCCTCCTTACATCGGGCAAGCTGTGGATATATTTCATTACAGTGGTGGTTAAAAGGGCCCTTTCCACTGTCATGGTGTGGTCCATTTACCATCTTTACTTCTACCCAGTTCTGAGGTGAAATAGTTGACTGTAGCCAGTACAGGGGCCCAATGGTATCCATAAATGGAGTTAGACACACCACTACATTCTGAGTCACCTTACACCTTAAAGGTGTAAGGACTTTTTGTTTCAATAAGCCTAATAGTCTTTACTGACATTGCTGCCCATAGCTTGATAAAAATTCTAAATAGAGCAACAATTATTTATCAAACTGCATGACACTGATTCTGAATGAGCACATCGAAAGACACCATGCCAGGAGATGGAGACAGGAAGGTAGGACTCCAACAGCAATGCCTATCTTGTTTCCTGTAGTGACTGCCTAGACTAAACTGCCAGATACAATAGTGGTAACTTTCCCAGTGTCTAAATGTAGCTGACTATGTTTGTCAAAGGATGTCAATAAGATGCCCCCCCCAAAAAAATTTCTGAGTTCTATACCAACCAACAAAGACATTAGCACACACAATTTTAGGGGAAATGAGCAAACAAGCTTTGAACAACAACAGCAACAACAAAAGTGGGTAGTATAGGTAAGTGTGCCTTTAAAAGTACTATAAAATATAAACTGATTTTTTTCAGTGGAGAGATGTGAAATAAAGACAGTTTCAAATGTCAATGTACTCTTTGAGAAAGATGATGATTTATCATAAATAGAGAAGTTATGCTCAAGTGCTACAACTAGGTGAGTTAAAACTTCTCACACATTCTTTGATACCATATCATGTAAATCTGTTAGATTACAGTCAGTAACAGGCACCAGGAAACAAATTAAAGTATTCTTAGGGAAATATTATCATGTGGAAACAAAAATGAATGACGCTACAATCTGTTATGACAGTTTTCATATCTCTAAACACAGCAATAGTTATAAGGAGAAAGTAAGAGGTTATATGAAATGACTCTAACACATTTGGAAACACACGGGGCTTTCATCTTCTACTGATAAATGGGTTATGTAGTCAACCTGAGTAGAATACAGCTTCCTTAATCTGCAACCTGCCAGCAGTCAATAAAGGGAAGTACTTAGCTGGTCGGTGGTGGCACACACACCTTTAATCCTAGCACTTGGGAGGCAGAGCAGGCAGATCTCTGTGAGTTCGAGACCAGCATGTTCTACAAGAGCCAGTTTCAGGACAGGCTCCAAAGCCACAGAGAAAAAAAAAAAAAAGTACTCAAAAATGAGTACTCAAAAAAAGAGTAAAAATCTCTCTCTCTCTCTCTCTCTCTCTCTCTCTCTCTCTCTATCTATCTATCTATCTATCTATCACCTCTCTATCCTCTATCGTGTCTAGTGTGTGTGTGGGTGTGCAGGCATGCACGCACACATATCTACGTTTAGTGCTCACGCAGAACCCTTATTTCCAAGACAGGGTCACATTGTAATGTATACTAGGCTAGCTGGCCTGTGAGCTTCCCAGTACTCTGTCTCTGCCTCAAGTCTCTCCATGGGATCATTGGGGCCATGAATATGCATTATTATGCCCACCACTGTGGGAGTTCTGGCAACTTGAATTTAGGACCTCAGGCTTGTATGACAAGCACCTTAAGCACTGCTAACAACACAACTCCCTCCCCCAGGTTTAAAAGTCATCTCTTGAAAGGATATGCCAGTTTCTGTCCCAAGCTCCATGGTTAACATTTCATTGGAAGTGAAAGTTAGGTCAACCAAGATAGGCAAACAAACAAACAAACAAACAAACAAACAACCCCCCAAAACAACAACAAAATAAAACAAACACCAGGCAAACAAACAAACAAACAAAAAACCCAACAACAACAATAAAAGAAAAAAACACCAGTTGTTCAAGTTGGAGAGAACACATAAAATCCTATTCATTATATATGCTATAAAAGTCCTTTTGGAAACAAAGAGTAAGTAACAAATGAAGTAGGCCTCAGGTACAGGCCTGCAGCCCTGTCTGCTTAGAAGCTGAATGTGAGCATTGCAAGGTCTATGTGGGCTTAAGAGCAAGCTCGCTCAAGGCCAGCATAGGCAATTAAGAGGGACTATCCCAGAATAAAGAGAAAAAATAGAGTTTATCGGTACAGTGATTTACTGGCCCTATATGAGGCCCTAGTTGCAATACCTAGTTATAGAAAATATAAAATAAAAATATTGTTTCCACTAAAGAATTTGGCTCCTGGGAAAATTAGTAGAAAATGTAGAGTCCCTTTAGGGTCCCTGTGCTGACCCTATGGCTCAACTGAGTATGAAAATCTCATATGTATGCAACATAATTTTAATTATTGAATACATCCACATTTCAGTTATTGCCCACAACTATGGATTTACTAGAAGTCTGCTGACATGTATCCGCCATCATCATATCATAAAGATTAGTTTCTCTGTTCTCAAACCCTTTGTATTCCAATCTTCCATGCCTGATAGACGATGGGTCAATCTGCAGTCTTTCATGCACCATCATCCAGTTGTGTCAGCACCATTTGTTAAAGATGCTTTCCTCCTTCTATTGTATACTTTTCGCAGTTTTGTCAAAAATCAGGTGTTCGTAGGTCTGTGGGTTAATATCAGTATTTTCAATTCAATTCCATTGGTCTAGCTGTCTATATTTTGTGCCAATATCAAGCTGTCTTCATTACTATAGCTCTATAGTAGAGCTTGAAGTTGGGGATGGTGATGTCTCCTGAACTTCCTTTATTGTACAGGGTTGTTTTGGCTATCTTGGGTCTTTTGCTTTTCCATACAAAGTTGAGTATAAATAAATTACAATGCAGTCTTTGGTACAATGGAGGTCCAGCTGTGTTCATTTTCTGTAAGCACCCCTGACCCAAGGTAGAATATTATGTAGCTCATGTTTTCATCAGTTAGTATAATGCAAGAGCAGATCCATTGTAAATAGCCATTTATAATGCAAAGAGATTTAATGGAACATATTTATGCAATACATCTGCCAACCTTTTAGCAAACTTTCAGGCATGCACAGTTGTTTTGTAACTAAGGAGTTGGATAAGACATTGTTTTCCACATTTCACATCAATCATATTTCTCTTCCATGGAAGAGACTACCCTAAGGAAGACTCTACTTGAAGGCATTCAGCCATTGATAGATGGATCATTCTCTCAAAATAATACCATTTACCATCCACATCTCAGGTTTTAGAGTGTATTATTTCTAAATTCCAAACATAACAACACAATTTTATAAACTTGGGTGAACCCTTTCTGTCAACTTTGGGTTTGTACAGTGAAATAGCAACACCAACAAAGACCTGCACAAGGCCCATGGCTGCATGAGGGCAAGTGGGGAGGGTGGCCAGTGGTTTGGCATTTGCATAGGTGGTTGATGATAATACATCACGCTGGTGACAGGTGATCATCGAGTGATAAGTTGTAGGCAGAGCAGAGCAAGGCTTAGTCCCTTACAGTATTCCTACTACCAAAACTTCCATGGAGTAACAAGAAAAATGCTTTACATCTTCCATGATTTCAAACGTATTCATTTTCAAAGGTCTACCAGTTTCCAAGTGTGCTTTATAATGAAGTCTTGGGTGATCAAAAACACATTCACACTATGGTACCCCGTCTTTACAAATTCTTCCAGTATTGGGGTAAACAAATAATCATCTCCTAACATCTTAAAATCCCACCTCGAAAATCATCTTTGCAGTCACATTCTTTATCTAAGGTAATACTTTGTTGAGGTGCTTGTAACTTGGATATTTCCTTTTGAAAACTGCAGCTTTCCATGAAGAACAGAAGCACTCTGTGTTTAAACTGAACCCTCTCCCCTTGACATCATGCTTAACTTGGGTATCCAAGTTGTTCTGATTGATTGTCTTAAATGCTTTTTGGTTGTAATAAGGGCCAAAGAATCATTTACACACACACACATACACATAAAAATTATTTTATCTTCAGAGAAAAGGTCTTTCTATTCACTGATACAGCTATTCTGACTACCCTACTTGCTTCTGGGATTCTCTAGCCACAGTGTTACAAGTTCTGGAATTACCTATCAGTCAATTCCTCTCCATACATCTGTGATTCCATAAACCATTCTCAAGTGCACTCTTATTAACCCAAAATTCCCACTAGATAAATAAACCTTGCAAAGACTCGAAAATGGCCCTCAGAGAAGCTCACTCAGCACCCCCATTAGATCAATGATCCGGAAAGTCAAAAGTCTGTTTTTTCTGTCATTTGATTGATAAAAATAATATCCTCAGGATTTCAACTATCCTGATATTTTGTTATTTGGCTTTTTCAACACACACACACACACACACACACACACACACACACACACACACACATACACACACACACAGTGAGATGGGGAAGGGTGTAGAGAAAGGGGGGAGATAGATAGGTAGATAGATAGAGATAGAGAGAGAGAGAGAGAGAGAGAGAGAGAGAGAGTATTTTCTTAAAGTGAAAATCGAAAACCAACCATTTTCATATCTGCCCAAAGAAACCACAGTATTTTCCATTACAACCCCATGAGCTTGGGTTATTTATTGACCCACAAAAAAAAATCAGTTCAGATGCAGCATCTGGCTGCTCAATGAAGTCTTACATTTTACACAATTTTCCACCTGGACTCACCAGAAAATACAAATCTGGACTCGATATAAATGTCAACCACTCCTTTATGTCAGATTAATTTATTTCCAAATTTTGTGGAGTTGTTCCTCTAGATCGGCTAGGTGTCCTATCACCTATACCTGTCTACCACGCCGACGAGCCATCACCTCCATGTGAGAGAAAAGCGATAAATCTGTGGCGGAGTGAGGAGTACCATGCAAGAGAAACGAAGGAGCACAAGCTTCTTACATTTTCTCTATGTATCCCTCTTATACTAACGTATGTGCTAAGTTCCCCGCACTCCCACATGCATCTTTTCAGTTCTGTCTTCATAAGGGAGCACAGAGCAAGGGATGCTTGCTAACTGTGAGTTATGTCAGATGTCTACTTTTCACATGGCCCCAGTGTTTCTGAACATCACTACAAAGGAGAAACTTGAGTTTTCAAGTGCCCCATTACAGTTTCACAAGGGCAGATAGATGCCTGTCATTTGTTTAAATGGACATGAAGGAACCTATGATTGCTTAGGTAACTTTTACATGGACTAGAGCATTGATGGTATAATAGTTTTGTCTCTTTTAACTGCCTCTTCCTCCTTATTTGACCAGGTTGGCAGGCTCTGGCTCATACATTGACTGCCTACAACCATTGCTATTTCTAGGTTGGTTACTTTTTCAACTTCAAGACTGGGATAAATACATAAAACAAAATAAAACAAAACAAAAAATCGGAAGAGTTAGTTACTACCATACTATTTTTATGGCCCCAATTCCCTGAGCTTATCTACTTCTCACTCTTCACTTTTAAGAGACCGCATGCTTGCTTATATATAATATCAGGGTGTCTAGCAATAATGAGCACAAGGCTAAAGGAAGAGATCTTTTCCCTCCCTCCCAGAAGAGCAAGAACAGTATATAAAATAATAAAACATGACTAGATTTATATCAGTAATTTCTTCCAGATTTTCTCAAAGGAAATTCACAGTGTTGTGCTAGAGAATCAGTGTTCAGGACTCACAGAGTATGTGCCCTGTACCTTTCTCAGCCTATGCACCAATTGTCTAAAAATAACTCTAGTCTTTAGATAAACCATGAAAAGAGGGTACTGCAATTTCTATTTGAAGGATGCAGACATTGAGTAATAATAGCAAAGGAGAAATTGGTTTCTACCAGTAGTGCCTTTTTAAAACCTTCCCTTAATTGCATATTTCTCACATGATAGTGGAACCTGCATAGTGTAACTCTCAGAACACTACACAATGATTCCAACTTTGTGTCTTCCCAGTCTCACATTCCCCATGGAGCTACTCATTCACCCCCCCCACACACACACAAATATTGAGGATAACATTTTGTCTTTTTTTTTTCCCTATATGTTTGTATATCCATGACTACCTTGATTCCAATGAAAAATCAATTGCTATACTTTATTAAGAATATATGCTTCAATTATTGGCAGGTTGAAAGGCACAATGCCAAGGGATCTAATACATTACAAAAGGGGGGAGTTAAGTGGAAAGAAAATAACAGATGGACATATACTTTTTCAGCAAAATCATCATGATAGAGACATTAAGAACAGTAATAGTAACTATACAGGTAGTGTTAAGTATAATATGTTTAGTGAATACTGTAAATTATGCTCACATAGATGGTGACATTTCATTGTTCCCTTAGGCACCAAGTTGATAGAAAATATTTATAATTTCCTGCACCTCCACATTGGTTTATTAAATAACTCTAAATATAGCACTCTAAATATTTATCTCAGCCTCTCTGCTCCCATGGGATGACATTGCTGAAGAATACACATTGCTTATAGATCTGTTCCTTATAGATATCCATTCTGTACTTGAACCCCTTATCTGTCAGGGGCTAGCTAGCTTTTCTGTTTTTGTTTGTGCATGATGGCAATCCTACACCTAGTTTGCTGGTTGGTTATGGGAGTCAAGACTCACGAGTATAATATCTTTGGCATATGGTAAATTGAGTTTTATTATGTGTTTTTCTGTAAGCCAGACTTTATAAACAGGAGCTGGATGCACATATCAGTGTAGAAGCAATATCTAACTTGATGGAAATTGAAAGATGTCTAAGAGAATTCTCTGATAATGTATCTGGGTAGCTAAGAGAGTTAGTAAGAAAAGTACTCCAGCTTCGAATAAGACAAAAAGGGTCAGCTGGAAGATTTGAACTGCAATGCTGTGAGGAAATAAACATCTTAAAGAGATTAATCTTTCAAGGTTATATGTAGAAAATGCATCTGAGGCGGAGAACAGTGTCATTCTAGTTCATTCCAATTCTGCAAAGCTGACATGAACACCTTGATACACTTTTTCATAGGTGCACCTATACAGATCATATTTGATAAAATCAAGCTGAATTTTCAAACAGCGTACAAGGGTTTAAGAACTCCTTGTTTATTGCAAATAGCACCTGCAATCAGAAGATTAATTTCCAGAAACTCCATACATAACATTGTAATGTGTTCTTCTCAAATACAATTTTATATTATATCACTGGAGGGGAATGGATTGAACTCAATTATTATTGCATTCTCCAACCTATTACTGAAATATTAAGACACAACAAAGACACCTTTCCCCCTAATTACACGATCTCTAACTTCAGAGACATTGCTGAGCCTCAATTCTGTGTTACTATTGATATACACTCTCCTTCTCTCCCTCCACCTCTCTCTCCCCCACTCTCATATATATATATGTATATATTAATATACATATATATATGTGTGTGTGTGTGTATGTGTGTGTGTGTGTGTGTGTGTTGTCAGAGATAAAGAAATTGTGAGAGAGAACAAATCGCAATCAAAACCTCTTGCCACTGCACTTGTTCACCAGGAACAAACATTGATGAAGAAATGAGGAACAGAAATTGGAAGCTTCTTTGCAGTAAGCATGGGTGGTTTGCCGTGGGTCCATCCATCATGGTGGTGGCAGCACTCAGGGTCTCCTGAGTGGCTGCAAGGGACCAGTGATTTGCGGACTGCCACTTGCCTGTGCAGAAAACCAGAACTCAGCAGAATATCCCATGTAATACATTTTGCACTGCCTGAGGAGCAATTGCCATAGCGAAGAAAAAAAGTGCCTGTGCATACTTGCACATACTTGCAGATCAATTTTTTTTTAAATGTGGTACATTTCATAGAATAATGCAGTGCAGGGTGTTTATAAATATGAATGAAGAAATTAAGGAAAAGAGAGATCAAAGAGGCACAGGAAGATTAAAAATGAGGGCTGAATACAATCCCAATAACACAGACCCTCTTGGGGTCATCAGTTACTCATATACCAATGTCTCATTACTCAATGGCTGTAGTCTTCATACATTATAGGCCACATTTCTTCGGTGTTACATGTATCTTTTCTGTCTCATTAAAAACAGCCAGCAAGGCTAAACATTAACTATCAGTGACAAGTTATAAATATATGAAACTTGATTTTGAGGAAATTATCTAAGAGAAATGTTTAGTGTTAATGCCTTGCAAAACTCCTCTTCGGGAGACATTCTCTTGTTTAGAATACAATGGCTTTCTTCTTTTGAAAAGAAGACCACATATGCCAAATTGAATTAAATATAGAATCAACCAGTAGATGATGGCTTCCTGGCTTTGTAATTCTCAGTCTCCACCAATAATCAGTTTAAGATTTAAACATTTTAACACTATGATTATAAATCACCAATTTTTAAACTGTTACCCCTGGTGTGGACTTCATTCTACATTCAGTCAAAATGTTCCATATTCTTTTATATCATATTTGGATACAAGAAGTCATTGAATTACCTTATACTTTTCCTTCCTTAGATGTGAACCAGCCTTTTTAAAAAATGTTCACCTTTATTTGTATAGCGAATGATGACTAGAAGGCATGGTTCGGAGTAGGCTGACCATTCCTGGACTGTTCTTATGATGCAGAATGAGGACTGATGCTTTCTCTTCTCCCTCAAATTATTTCTATCATTTGGTCTATAGCCATATGCTGCATTCTGATGTTTCAACCTTTGATTGACACAAGTTCAATGGTAAGCTTATTCAGCATTGTAACAGAGATGCAAAATAGATCTCCTTGTGGCCTTATAGCTACTCTTATCTAATGTTATTGGGCAACACACACATATTGACATAAATGAGGTCACAGTCCTGGAAGGCACATGTAATTTTGTGCTATACATACTTAATGATGGTGAAATGTATGTTATTAGCATGAGTACTTACTATGCCATCTGATTATGATCTTGGATTATACCCATGATACTCAGCAAAGGGAAAATGTTCACTCTGCATAAGTGTGCTCTGTTAAACCATTGGCAACTTTGCCTATCTTATGTTTTCCAGATCTCTGGATTCCATCAATAAGCCACATCTGGTACTGACCTACACCATGTAAGTCTGAGTAACACAATCCCGATAATCACACAAAAATAATCCTTACTGAACCGTTCATTTCTCAAAACATATCCTAGCACTATTTGCATCTTTTCTATCAGAGTTAGAAATCAGGTTCTAAGATCATCAATCAAGTAACTACACTCATCCCACAGATTCAGCACACAGGTTTCTATCTCTATAACACTAATACAGCTCTAAGAGTCCATAGTGCATTGTTTTTAATCCCATCTAGCAGCATCCCCAGATTAGACCCAGGGAATATACATACACAGTAGATGATCTTAGTATCATGAGTCCTAATAGCCACAAAGACAACTCCTAGAATCAAGAGCAGTGATGAGTTCTAATAGCGATTACTACCTTTTAATTTCAAGCTAGCACATTTTGGAGGTTTCTATATCCCATAAAAGGCTCCATTATGTGTCCACCTGGCTACATTAACCTATGTTACATGAGATTCATTTGCCCATCAGTTTCCTGTTATAGTAGGATACGGGGAAATTTTTAACATGATATAGAAGAAGGAAGATATGGGCAGCTTCTCAGTTGCCTTTGCCGATCTTCTAACTTACTTGGCTCTAGCAGCCTCCTAGTCACAAAATCCCTATGTCTTAGAGTCTTCTTCAGCTTTAATCCTTTGTGTCAAACTCATACACTTAGAATTGTGACAAAGGTCCCTGACATTTATAGGGCAAACTCATCACCAAATTCAGAAACATCAAGGACAGACATAATCTTCATCCTCCTGGAATTGGATCTAACACAGCATAGCTTTGACATATTTATCTGAAGTCCCTTTCAGATTTTTTTGCCTAAAGATTCCACTACATAGCTTTGGGAACAGGGATAGAGCTGGTTTGAGAGACACAACAGAGTATGATAATCCTTGTGGTATTACATTTTATAGACCCTGCTGGTTCTGGGACTGTCACTGACACCCAGAGACCATACACAGTAGTAGATAGCTGTTACTACAGCCTTAGAGAGAATACCATTGTTAGTATTCAGGCATCTGTACTGGCCTGATCGCACATTCACTATGCAATGTTGTAATTTTAAAAAGTAGTATGCAAGAGAAAGTCGCCGTGCAATAGAGCTTGGGTGGAGGGATTTTTTGCTTTTTGTTTTTGTTTTGTTTTGTTTTTATTGGAGGAAAGTGAATGGGAAATGGGAGAAAGAAGAGGGGAGACCAGCCACTGGGGACAGGAACAGTAGAAGAGAAAAGAGAGGCAGAGAGACAGAAAAAGAGAGAGAGGGGGGAGGGAGAGAGGGAAGAAGGGAGGGAAGAAGGGAGAGAAACAGGCAGAGAAGCAGAAAGGGTGAACAGACAGAGAGAAAGATTGGACGTGGGCAGGGCTCCTTTAAAAGGAAAAATAGTGAATGTGCACAGGTGATGCTCTACCTGGAGGCATATCCTGTCAGCACCCCAAGGACAGGCCAGTTCAGATGCCTGAATGCTAACAACTATGTCAAGATCAAGTTGTTTCTTATTGGAATTTCAAAGACAAAAAAATGAGAGATATGGTCAAATTTCAAAGAAATTTCCAAGCTTAGTAATTTTAAAAGTAACTGTTTCACACTAAGGCACTACAGGACAAAGATTCATGCAAATCCTAGATATCAACAAAGCAGCTCATTCACGTAGCAGCAGGTGATTGCACATAAGGTTGTAGACTTGTATCCCTTCAGGCTGGGACACATATTAAGCAAAGCGTCAGATCCCCAGGCTTCACCTCATGACCACAGAGTCTTGCTCTATCTGTTGGAGAATTGAGGTAATGTAATTTGTAATGGAATCTATAAATACTATGTTCTTTAGAATCAGGTTGTCAATCACCAGTTGAAAGGTTAAATTTCCAATATCAACAGTAGCTCGGTTAAATTGCTTGGGACCCCTGGGGCAGTTAATTTTAGATAGTGGTCTGTTTCAGGTGTTTTATAATTAAGTGCTGATGTTTTCTTTATTGTGATATTACTATTATCCCTGCTTCTGCTTCAATGTAATGCTGGCAATACAGAACTATCTGAAGAAAAAGAATGTATCAAAGATTCTTTGGGTCAATGGGATATTTAGATGCATCACTCTTTATTACAGCTTCACTCAGCTTTTTGTCTTTGATAGATGATTTACCAAATATCTTTTATCTTTTAGCATTTTTAAAGCCCAGCCCCATCACAGATATAGAATATATCCATGGGATAAATGTAGAGAAAAAAATATCCCAAAAGACCACATTAGGAAGAAACTGCCAGACCATTAACTAGAGCCTGATAATACACACGCTAACTCAAGTGAAATGAATTCACATACACAAAGAGTAAATCGATTGTTCTTGATTAGAGGTTTCATCAAGGCCCTCACTGATACACAAAGTTACTTATGAAAATCAAAGGTGTGTTTTTGGAGTCACAGCCAAACTAACTTTTTATCTTTAGTCATGGTGCAAGAATGTGTCTTGTGTTGAGGGGGGGGGAAATTCTCAGTTCTAAAATGGTAAGAATCATTAAACTTATCAATCAATAAATAAAAACACAAACTTAAAACATGTCAAGTATCTTCGTGGTGGTTTGAGGTGTCTCCATAGTCTCAGGTATTAGAATGCTTGGTTCCTAGTTGGTGGCACGGTTTGGGGAAGCTTTTAGGGGATAAGGCCTGGGGGGCAGGGAGGAACGGTGTCACTGCAGTGTGTTTGGAGGTTTCAAGTAGTCCAACCCAGTTTGCTCTTTCTGCCTCTTGCTTGAAGTTTAATATGTGAGTCCTTAGCTTGATATTCCAGTTGCCTGTGGGTTTCTATAATTTCCTGTCTTGTTGATGGGCTCATCCCTATGGAATTGAAAGTCCAATAAAAGTTTTTTTTTTTCTACTAATTACATTGGTCATGAAGTTTCATCACTGCAATAGAAAAGCTAACTCTTTTTCAATGTCTCGATGTATATTTTCCTCCAGCCAACTCAAACACCTTTCCTGAAGGTAGTGTGGAGATTACAGGTGTCTGTCTAAAATTCACTAGGATGAGTCTAAATTCTACTTATGCCACTTGCAAGACTGTGTGTGTTCAGTGGTTATTCTTGCCCAATAATTATATGGTGCTCTAATGGTACTTTCTAGTGAGTGCATTTGGGGTCATTATCAGGATGATGATGTGTTTGTCAACTCATTGGTGCATCACTACCTTGATAACATCTGTGGGTGGTGCCATCTCTGGGATGGTAATCCTGGGTTCTATAACAAAGCAGGCTGAGCAAGCCATGTGAATTATCCCAGTAAGCAGCACCCTTCCATGGTTTCTGCATCAGCTCCTGCCTCCAGGATTCTACCCTGTTTGAGTTCCTGCCCTGGCTTCTTTCACTAAAGAACTTCAAGTGTAAGCCAAATTGACCCTTTCTCTACAACTTGCTTCTTGGTCATGATGTTTTGTCATAGCAATAGAAACCCTAGCTAAGACAGAGACTTAGCTTTACTATCAACCATTCGGCTGTAGCTAGTACCTGTATCTGCACTACACCGGGACTTTCCACTTGATTCCTCACTACTTCCCCAGGAGATCCTGGCTTTCACATGGCACCAAGTCTTTGGTGTTTAACTGACTTTACATGTTACAAATAACTATTCCTAGTTACTAATCTCTCTCTCCTCTCTCTCTCTCTGTCTCTCTCTCTCTCTCATACACACACACACACACACACACACACACACACACTATTGAAATTAGCAACTCAAAGTAGCCCATGAGCAAGAAGCGTAGACAATTGGAAAACATGGAGAAAGTCTCTCAAACAGCATCTGAGAAGATTCATGACTGCAGTACTCGGGATATTATTCTTTGAAATCGATGACATGGAAGAAAAAGGGTAAGATAAGAGAATCACGGAATGGGCATGCTTCAAGGACTAAATGACAGAATTAGTTCTGTGCAGAAATTACAATGAAATGGCAAATACAATATCCATGCAACTGTGGATTCTAGGTACAACTTTGTGTTTTCAGTTATCAACTTTTGTTTTTTTTATCATTTGGGATAAATGCCTTTATACTCTCAGTTAAACTTGAAGTTATACAGTGCAAAAATGTAATGATAAATTTATGTAAATCATTTTCTTTATTTAAATAGAATGGAATTGAATAGCCAGTAAAATTATCAAGGGTTTGAGAGAGAAACAGAAGGCAGAGAAGAGCCTTGCAGCTCACTCTTTTTGTAAGTACTTTCTCCTGCTGCTTGAACATCCCATATCTCCATTTTTCTATGCCACTCTACAAATTGTGTTTCTGACCATGACTCTAGGTCTGTGGTAGAAAGTTTCTATACATCTTTCATGTAAGACAGCACGTCCCCAAGGAAGCCTTTTCTAGACGGGCAAGTCTGTTTTATTTCTCTTCCTTGATTTTTTCCAGGAATACTACAGACATATTCCCTTCCTAATAGTCATTTCTGATTTATATGTTTCTCTTCTAGGGTGTACATTTTTTCTAAGGCAAGGTAACTTCAACCTCATTCCCATATACCTCATTCAGAATTTCATGCATTACACAAATTTGTAGAAAGTTAAATCAATGTAATTTACTTTATAATATAGTATTAATTTTAATATTTCTTTGAATGGGCAATTTTAGAATAATGTGATTGGTCTTTGGGATTTATTTGAAATGTAGAAAAATGTACAGGAAGGTAAGATTGTCTAATTACTTGGGGACAGATTGGAAGCACCTTCCATGTTGAGTATTCAATATGACCTTTATGTAGCTGTGAGATTTTTTTTTAAGCAAATAGATTTATTCACTTTTCAGAGAATGTTTATTGAAGATTTACATCAAGATAGGCACAGGACACTACCAACACATGGGATTCATAAGGGTGATTTTTAAACTTGTCAACTCGGTAGGATTTACAGATAATCCAGGACACAGACCTCTCTCATATCTTTGTGGGCATTTACAGACAGGTTTAACTTTGATAAGAAACCCAGTCAGCATCTGGGTGGGCAGCTCCATTGGATGAGTGGGGTCTGAACTAAATAAAAGAGGGAAAGAAAGAGGAGCATCAATGTCCATCTTTTACTGCTCTCTGACCATGGGCACATCATGGACCAGCTATGTCATGCCCCTGTCACCGTGCCTTACCCATCATGAATAACTGTGTCATTTTTTATACCTACAGTATTTTCTCTTTCCTCATGGCTCCCTGGAAAGCCTTATATCACTTCTCATCTATAAGCTTCTCTTCTCGATTCCGATTTCATCAAAGGCAAAAGTAACTGAACTTTTATCAGTATTGGCACAACACCCACCCCAAATAAATCCTTCCTTAAGTCATTTTGCTAGACATATTGTTACATGAGAAAAGTAAATAATAAAGTAAGTGAATCAAAAATGTAGCTTTTATGCTGGTTACTGTGGAATAAATATTGGAATAATATTTTCAATCTGTGCTTTAGACAAGCAATATAGATGTCCTGTTAAGTCTCATTACAACATAAATGCATTATTACAATGAGTTGAGATCCCCTTCAGTGAAACAGCTCTGGCTTTTTTTTTTTTGGAGGCCACAAATTTCCTTTGTCAATTAAAGATGGCCTCTAACCCTAGAAATCTTAACATTGGTCTTGGGATACAATTATCTTGTCACCAAATTAATCACTTACAACCGAATTTTCCTTTTACATCTTTAAGCAAAGTTCACTTAATCTGGATTCAGTAGACATCTTGCTGCTTTGTGATCAGCTCTCCAAACCCAAACTGACAAGTATAGATTTCCAGGTGTCCTTGGATAAAAGATATGCAGGACTTTGAAAAAGAATTTTCCATTTCCAGGGGGAAATAAAAGAGTAGAATTCAAAAGAAATAGAGTTTGATGTGTCTGCAGAGTAAAGACCTCTGACCTTGTACAAGCAAGTTTGACACTCCTCACTATAATGCTCCTTGACTATCTTGATCTATCAACTCCCCAGCCATTGGCTGAGACGTGATGGGTGAAATCACCAAGAGGATCTGTAGCGATTCCACACATATTTAATATTACAAAGAAAAGAAAAATGGACAAGGGTCAAAGACAGGAGTAGGACCTATTTCCAAAGGAGATGCTGAAGGGGTAGTGCCAGCAGAGGAGACCAGGTGAATTTGCTCTGTGATGTTTAGAGAAGGTAAGTCTTTTGGAATATCAAAGTAATGGGGAAGCTGATTGTGTTTTTGTTGTGATTTTATTATTGATAAAAAAATGGAGTCTCAAAATGGTACTTTCTTAAGTTTTAAATATGCAGATAACCCAACCCACCTTTCTAAAAGCAAGGTTACACATCAAAGAATTTATATTTTTTAAATTCCCTAGAACTCTGTCATGCAACTATTAATATGGCTGTATTATTTTATTTTAATTTCTTTAGAAACCTATATAGATCGGTGATAAAAATAACAATGGCTTCATCAGAGTTAGCACAGAACACAAAACCTAACTCCAAAACCAATCAGGAAGAGTATGAATTTCCTCTTTAAGCAAAGTCACTGTAGATTAAAAACAAACAATCAAACAAAATATCTGAGGATGCAATAAAAATAGTTTTCTGTCAATTAGAAGAATGCTTTTGTGACTGTTTCAATAGTGAATTAATACAAGTACATAGTGGAATGCAAAGAAATCAGGATATTAGACAGAATACAGAAGTCATAGAAAATTTTATGTTCCTCTAACTCTTATTAGCCAGTTGAGTTTCCATTCACAATGAATTTCCAAGAAGTAGGCTGTGTGTGTGTGTGTGTGTGTGTGTGTGTGTGTGTGTGTGTACCTGATGGCAACATGGGATATTGGCTACTATGGTGTATGCTCTATACAAGGTGTGGCTAGTCAGGAACTGTATCTATGGACTCAGGCAGCATATATATTCTTTTTTGTAACATGAGATCCAGGGTCACAGAGGAGAATAAACTCAATGATCCTCATGTGTTAGGAAATGCTTTCACCATCTTTGACCAAGTATCTTTCTTCATCATTCTTCAGGTGATTTTCATCATTACCAAACTACCTCATATGTTTTCCCTTTGTACTACCGAAAGCATGAGATCAAAACTATAACATCTGAAGTCCTTTTCTTGTCCTTAATTTCTTGACTTCTGTAGAAAGCAGAATAGACATCTTAGGCTCTAGAGTCAGACCCCAAGGCATCTTACTGACTGCTTATTTCTATCACCAGAGACTGACAAGTCCTGCTCAACATTGATCTTTTCCTCTCTTATCTATCTTCTACCTGGCTTCTTCCTTTTTCATATACATTCTCTTTGCCTTAAATTATAAATCCTTCTCTGAGAACCTTTTGTTTAATTTCTCTTCAATCAAGACATACAAATGATAATCCTATCAAATTTTACTTTTTACCTACAGCTGTGTGTGTGTGTGTGTGTGTGTGTGTGTGTGTGTGTGTGTTTCTGAGAATTGCAGGACCTTGTTTACTCAAGGAGAGTAATTCTAATAAATATTCCTAACCCACTAATAACATATTTCTAACACTGAAAATAATTTTTATATTTGCTACCAAATTGACTCAAAGTTTATTGATGTTTTAATTTGTGTGAAACAAATGGGTTTTTTCTTTGTTTGTTTGTTTTCTGAATTTGTGCATAGCAGTATTAAGAACAGCTACCAAAGAGCTCAAGTACTGGGGTCGAGGGACATCTGTTGTTTTGAAGCTGTTATTTAGACTTTCTTTAAACATGATATGCCATGGTTTTCTTATATGTGTTTTGAAGATAATGAAAGTTACATAGACAAATTCTCTGGCACTTAGAAGGAAGCTAGATGCGCAGAATACTAAGGATATAAGGACTTTGTTATCTGCTCTATATAGGCACAGGGAGTCTATTTCCAACACCGCTGAGTACCTAAAATAGTTGTAGTTTTCAGGCCTTCAGGGGCAGATTTTGAGAACAAGATGCATATGTATTTAGACCAAGTAATTCAGGAGAAAGCATGACAGAAACCTAAACCTAGCATGACATCAATCTAGCTTTTATGTTGGTACCTTTGAGATTATCATTTTGTTATTTATTCTTGATACATGTGTTCTACAGGTCCATCCAGATTCTAATAACAAGGCCCAGCTGTTACGATTTTAAATGTTACATCACATTCTTTACTTGAGTTGTAATAATATTTAGGTCATTTTTTATGATATGTCTATTTTGTTACATCTCAAAAACTTACTTATATGTTTTCATTTTGAGTAGAACACAGAGAAAGCCCTTGGGGTGTTTAAAGCATAGAATGGAAGCTCATGGGCTTTAATACAGTATTGTTTTGAAGCACAAATGTCTCTGAGGATTGTTTTCATCCGTGTGTTCAAATTCTGAGACAGAGTTCTCTGTGTGATCACCACAGCCTGAAAAACGTAGAAACCAAGGATAACTGATAAGGGTTTCAATCCATGCTCATGGCAATCCAGATGCAAATGATTCATGCTTGTTTTTATTCTCTTCTACTTTACATCCTTCTTCTCAAGACTTCATGTCCAAAAGAATTCCATTTTGTGTGCAAGCCCTTCACCTTACATATATAGACTTCCCCAAATGACCGACAACCTTGGAAATATAATCTCCTTAAAAACAAGTCTCTCTCCCTCTTTCCGTCTCCCTTCCTCTCTCAACCCACCCCCCCAACACACAAACAAACACTAATTTTCTGGTTAGATTCTGAAAAACAAAGTTTATTCACTTTCATTTGGTTATTTAAAATACTATTTGTATTCTGAATAAAATCTTCGTCATCTTTAGTATTTAATAAAAGCTTCAAGATTGCAGTTTACTCTCTTCTCATTATGGTCTATGAATCTTCATACCCACTCCACTTCATAATGATTGTGAAAACAACAAAAACAAAAATAACAATGATGGAAAACAGAAACATTTCTTTACAGAATTAACAGGTATTCAATGGTGATTGTTATGTTCTCAGATTGATGATGCAGATGGGTGGAACAATTATGCATCACCTGTGAAAGTTCTGGCTGTGAATTCTAGCATCATAAGAACAGAATTTCATTAATTACTTATTATAATAATTTTTTATGATTTTTCCATAAATTAAAGCTCTATTTAATGAAGAATTGCAGAAAGAAAATGTTACTTCAATTAAGAAATTATCAGCAGTTTCATGGTCCATATACATTAACTCCACTCCCAATAGGACATAAGATATATATATTAAAACATACGTGACTTACTAATGTGAATATATTTAATGTCCTCAACCCCTACAACAACAACTGTAGCATTGGTCATATATAGTCCCAGCTACTTGAGAAATTAAAATAGGAAGATTTCTGGGTCTCAGCAGTTCAAAGTCAGGGTATTCAGCCAACATAGCAAGACACCATTTCAGTAGCAAAATGCCACTAATGAGCTTTGGGGATGCTGAACCTCATGAGAAAGACAACTCAATTTGTCATTATCTGAACTAGAATCCTTTATCTTATGTTGACTTGAAGTCATGCTCTGATAAATTGCATCAAATATATTAGGATCTTCTTTCTTGATGTCAAAAAAACTAAATCTGTACATTATTGTACATGGGGATAAATCAGTAACCTGAGAATATTTACTGTGATACTGAAGGGTATCAATTCTCCCTGATTAATTTTACTAGATCTATGGCTTTCCTATCTAGATAACTAAAATGCTGTAGAGGATTTCTAACTCTTTCATCTCCCCTTTTTAAAGCATGCAACCTAAAATGACCCCACCCTACATAGATTTATCACTTGGAGAACAGAGTATCAGCACCCTATGGGTTCATAATACATTATTGTAATGGCTGAGAGCATGTGTTCACTGTGTGGTACGCTGGGCCCCTGAAATTAGTGTTGTTTATCTGTGATGCACTTTGAAATTAAGTTAGGAGTGTGTTTTGGTCATGTAAGCTCCCTGGCTGGTCATAAAGAATTGTGACAGCTATGTGGAGAGGCACAGGGCTGATTTGTGGCAACCTTGTTGAGTGGTGTAGTTGGTATTATAAATAATAAACTCCCCTGAAATAATGAAGTAGTAAATGACAATAGAAAATCAATAATGCATGAAAACACGCCTATGATTTACTGATATTTAAGTCATCCTCACTCTGCAAGGTTCAAGGATTGCTTGAAAACCACTTCCAAGGACCAAGAAATGATCACGGATAAGATACTATTGTGGGGGATGAAGGCATTAAATAAAGCCATTCATTGTTTAATAATCACCCAGATGCACCGGTTCCCATGGGAAGGAGAGTTAATGGAGGCAGGTCAGTTAATTTATGGTATAGCTTTTTAATTGCACCAACATTCTTCTGCTTTAACTACCGCTTTTCTTATGGAAAAAAATACAAGATGGGAAAGTGCTTCAGCCCTTGTCTTTGGTAATACAGAAGAAAAAGAGATCTCCCAAGTTAGCCTCTTCAGAGAGTGGCTCTCAGTAGACTCATGGCTGCAATCCACTTGCAATGTTGACAGATGATATGTGGTTTTCTAGAGTATACTATGTGTCATTCCCAGTAGGATGTGGGTCTTGTAAAGTGATTTAGGAAAGCTTGGAAAGTTAGTAAGGACTCGACATCTATGAGACAAACACCAATACAAATGTTTGTTGCTTTTCTCTGTTGCTTACTTCATTGCTTGAGTATTTTTCTCCATTCACAAATTGGAATTACACCCACGTTAAATCTTGACCCATGAAAACTCTCTTACTTTCATTTGTCCATTCTTAGAGCCTCTTTGCATTACTGCTGACTGTGTCAGTTTCACTGGCTGCTACCACACTGCTCCTGCACTCAGCTCTTGCCCTGTGGGACCCATGGCTACTTCACCACAACTGTATTGTCTTTGACAAAACTCTGCCTACCTGTCTACTTGAACTTCAACGCCCCATGGTAAATCTAGTGGAGTGATTGATTGAGTATAGACAAACCTGGCTAGTTCTCAAGCTGCCCTTGCCTTCTTCTGCACTATAGGTATTTTCACATTTTTTTCACATCCTTACAACTTTCCTCAGACATTTTACTTCTTTGATCTCTCCCAAACTCACCTGGATATTTCATTCCCAAAATCCCAAAATGACAACCCAGTGATCATACAACTTTGTATTAATAATCTATTTTGTACTTTAATTTTGCTTTACATTGTTGAGACCATATTATATGCATCAGGGGTTATCCTCTGCATCCCTTCACCTGCCTTACACTGTACTGAGGTGACTAACGGATTCCCATCTCCTCATCTTTTTTCTTTGTTTCTTCTTCTTGTGTTCCAAATTCATTATACTCAATTCGTTCTATGACCTCAGGCCACCTTCAAAATGCTTCCTACAGACATTTTCATCTTAATGATGACTTTTCATTTGCATCGAAGAAACATACACATTGTGCTGGCTACTGTTATATCAGCTTGCCATAAGCTAGAGTTATCTGAAAGAGGGGAACCTTAATTGACAAAATGACTCCATAATGTCTTGCTGCAGGCCGGGCACGGAGAGAGTGCTGGGACTGAAGGGCATTGTGGTGGGGGAAGTGCTGTAGAAACTTTAGTAGAGATTCTTAGGATCCTATGAGGGTGACATTAGTATTGGAGGATTTGGAGCCTGAACATGTCATCCTATGTAAATAGTGGGTCTGGGCAAACGACCTTGCCATAAAACCCTCCATCTATATGCACTGTGGCAATGGGGTCACAAAACCTGTCAGAGTGCCCAACCAATGACCACTAGAGGTGGTCCATTCCTGATACTTTCCGGATGACCAGAAATCAGAGGCTGGATATCCCAGAGACCTATGATTTAAAAAAATCAATAAAATTATGACTAGTGATGTCCTTATGTACTCATAAACCAGTGTCAACCCCAATATTCATTGAAGAGATACCTAGGTAGCTGATAGGAGCTGATTCAGAAACCTACAAGCAAACATTAGGTGGAGAGAGAGTCCAAATTGAAGATCTCCATTGGGTCATTTTTTAAGTGTGACCCAATCACTAAGTGTGAACCAGCTACGCATGGGAAACAGGCCTCGGGGACTTGGAAAAATTTGGACGTGTATTCAAGTGAAGGCCCAGTACAAAGGTCAGAAAAAGCTAAGGGCTCTCCCCACATTATTTTGTCTAGGTGAAAGTGCTCTCAAGATCCTGAAACTTCTATATTTGGACCTGGAATTCAAGGTCATTATTTAAATGTATTTGTCAAGAGGAGAAGAAAAAAAGTATTTTACTATATATTTGCTTGGCCTCTATCTTTCAAGTTTATTGGTATAGGGAACTTGGGTGTCCACAGGCATTTGTAGGCCAGCATGAAAATATTGTGCATATATCTACATAAAGATAGGTAGTTACTTGTCTTTTTTTCCTTCATGATTTACCCACCCTTTATTAATTTCTATAGCTTTGTATTTTTAATACACAATTTATTACACTTTTGTTTAGAAAAGAGCAAAACATAAACCTTAAATATGTTATATAACCAAGCAACAAACGTGTTAGATACAAAATAGAATTTAGGCATGCAAATGATATACTCTAAATATTTCACTTGAAGGTACATACTGAAATGAGCAAGCAACAGACAAATGAAATACAAAATTAAGACAGAAGTTGATAACTATCAGTATTGAGCAATGTTTCTTCAATGTTTGGTGATTTTTCAACTTTAAAATAAAAATATACATTCTACAAAAAACAAACAACATGGAGGAAAATGGATTAAATTAACAAATACAAAAAAAAAAAATCTATTGCCAGAAGGATTAAAAAGTCTTTCAAGGTCTCTTCCTGAATAAATATGATTGATGGGGAAGCTTTCAGAACAGTAATGAGCAACAAAAGTAACCCGCCCCCAATTTTCAAGGTCACGGATCTATTAATGCAGGGACAATACTAAGGGGATAGAAAATATAATAGCTTCAATTTACTTGTCCCAACAATACTCTTCATTGTGTCTTGTCTTTCTTCTTTTAGTCAAATGAATTTCTCAAATAAAAAGAATTCTAAGAAATCCACATAGGCATGAAGATAAACATGAAAAGCTTTTCCATTCCCTTTACAATTGCTGCCTTCCTCCTGATTAAGGCGGGGGGAGATGCAGTTAGAGACAAATGAGCCAATATGTAGAATATGCTCCATCAAGTAGCACAAGAGACGGTCAGAGAATAGATAGGCCATGTCACTGTTCATTGGTCATGGACTTTTCAATGTCCCCTGGGAAAAAAGCCAAATCAAAGGGATGCACTCTTATAGTAGAGATAGCATATTCAGTTCCCTAATAAAATATCAGTACATTTTTGGTTGTGAGCCTAGCCATTAATGGCTGAGCCATCTCTCCAGCTGGGCATCCTAGCGCTCAGAAGGCAGAGGCAGGCAGATGTCTGTGAGTTCCAAGCCAGCCTAGTCTACAGAGTGAGTTCCAGGCAGCCTCCAAAGCTATACAGGAAAACCATGTCTCGAAAACAACAACAACAACAACAACAACAACAAAATATCAGTAAATTGTCTTCCTTGTTCTACAGGGGATTTTCTAATCTCATACATAGTCTGGAAGCTCTGATGTGATTCCGCCATTTTCTGGATTGTAGCCTTCAGTGCTTTCCCACCTACAAGATAATTCTGTATTACTTTATGAACCAGGGAAGGCTCTTCATCATTAGACAAAAGATCACCTGTCTTTTATTCCTTCCAGGTTTAATCCCATGAAACGTGGTGTCATTCTGTTAGCTAAGAGAGTTCTCTGAGGCCTGGGCGGCTTTCCATATGCAAGACTCCGCTTGGAACATGTCTTGAACCTTTCCCTACCATCTCCACATCTTGTCTCCTTTTAGGATGGCAACATCAATAGTTATTTTTCTTGTTGTAGTAAAATGCCTGACCAAAGCAGCTTAAAGAATAAAGGGGTTATTTTGGCTCATGTTGTTAGGGTGCAGTTCATGATGTGGGCAAGTCATGGCAGCAGAGGAAAAGGGAAGAAGGGACTGCTGATGCTCCAAAGGCTTTTCTTTTCATTCAAGACCCCGCAGAATGGGATTACCCATTCATTAGGTTGGGTATTACAACCTTAATTAACCTAATCTATAAAATTACACTGTATAATAAATGCAGTGGTTTGTTTCCATCGTGATTTTAATTCTCATCACATTGATGATATTAACCACCACAGTACCCTTCTGATGATACTGCTTCCTTTGTTTTTTTTTTTTTTCCTTTTTGTAATTTAAATTTGAAACAAGATTGTTTTACATGTCAATCTCAGTTCCCTCACCCTCCCATCCTCCTGTAACACGCCCCCATCAAACCCCATCTTATCCCCTTTCTGCTCCCCAGGGAGGGTGAGGCTTTCCATGGGGAGTCTTCAAAGACTGTCCTATCATTTGGGGCCAGGCCTAGGCCTTCCCCCATGTGTCTAGGCTGAGAAAGCATCCCTCTATGTGGAATGGGCTCCCGCTGATCCATTACTAGTGGCCCCATAGACTGCCTAGTCCTCCTAACTGTCACCCACATTCAGGGGGTCTAGGTTGGTCCTATGCTGTTTTTTCCCAGCTATCAGACTGGGGTGCATGAGCTCCCCCTTGTTCAGGTCAGCTGATTCTGTGGGTTTCTCCAGCCTGGTTTTGTACTTGCTTATCACTCTTTCAAGGACTCAACAGCAACTTTGGTAATGTGGTATTCAATGATTGATTTCGTGCTAACAGGTTTAGCTACCTTACTAAGTTTTTAGGACAATCTGGTAAATATTTTTTTTTTTCAGATAATCTTCAATTGTATTTCTGTGTCCTGAGAGATGCGGTATGAAGTCCTAAAGGTCCTCAGTTCTAGTCGCAGTCCTTTAAACCACAGTAAGGTAACACTGCTGACACTAGTAGAGGGATAGAAGTACCTGGTGCCTTGCATTGTTTAGTTGGGAGCTAGCCTCTTCACACGGTCACAGTGATTAGTGGAGTGAAAATGTTAGTACATGTACGTAGAATGGGAAGGGCGTTGAAAAACAGGCCTTGACTCTACTCATTGTGATATTTTAAATGTATATTGCATCTATGTGGTCAAACTGGGCCGTGGTGGCACACGCCTTTAAATCTCAATACTTGGGAGGCAAAAGCAGGCAGATCTCTGAGTTTGAGGCCAGCCTAGTCTAAAGAGTATGTTCCAGGGTAGCCAGGGCTGTTCCACAGTGATACCCTGTCTTAAAAAAAAAAAATCAAAAAAAAAAAAAACAAAAAAAACCAGCAGTCTATAGTCAGACTAGAGTCTCCTCCTCTTACCTTCCTAGAGTGGTTTGTTCCTTTCCCACTCAATACAGTAACAAACATTATTAATCATTTTCTTTTCATTTATTTTCCTGTATTGGTTTTCTGTATGGGTGTGTGTGTGTGTGTCTGTGTGTATTTGCATGTATGTGTGTGTATATCTGTATGTGTATGTTCTTACAATATTTCTTCCAGAATACATAAGCAAGTAGGAATGCATGGTCTCTGTTATATGGTGAAGGTAACAATTTACATACACTAACTACTCAGACATTATTTCTCTAACTTGACAACAAAGCATGCTATGCTTCCTACAAAGAAGACTTGTGCCACTGTCTTTGAACTGCATGTATGTTTCCATGAGGCCTGGTGAGAATTCTGGGTTGTTTCTGTGGCAGTGTCTGCAGAGACCACAGGTGGATATTAGTTATCCTGCTATCATGAACTATCCTGTGCACTTTAGTGTGACATAAGGCCATGGTAATGCAAATTTTCCCCTTCTGGTGTAAACTATTTTGTCATCTCCAGATGTGTAAGATGTGATTGTATTCTCAGGGTTGCTGCCTGCCAAGAGTATTTTTAAAATGTGAGGAGCTCTCAGATTTTCTAAGTAGGAAAGTTCAACTAGAGGTATACTCATTGTGGAAAGTATTTGTGGAAAGACAGACATATATTGATACATTTATTATAATTTTAATTACCTGTGTGTGCCCATGGATATGTGAATATTTTCCTGCTCATGTTTCTCTATAGAAAATTAGTTTTTATTTTCTCTATGTTTGTTTTTTTACCACTTATATTAATTTTAGTTGAATGTGCGTTTATAATATTTATTATCAAATTTTCCTTTATATTTTGAAATTACTTGTGGCAATCTTTCTTTTCACTTGGCATTGATATCAATGATGTTACTAACTTCAATATTTTGAATCAGCTTTTAAAAAGACTCATTTTACCCTATAAGGGAACTTACCATATTTTTTTCTCTTGCTTCTATATTTTTACATTAACAATTGGATCTTATTTCTTTGAAATGAAGCAGTGTACCAAAATAGACAGTTTAAGTATGATTATTGCATGAATCCAGTTGTTGAAATTTCAGATCTTTCAACTGGTTTGAAGGAGTCATATTTATTGTGCAATCAGATTAAACATTTATGTTAATGACTATCCGATTTCTGTTTGGTTTTCTTCAGCTTTGTAATATGAATTGACACCTGATCAGGCTTAGTTTCTGTATGACTGCTATGCTCAGCTCTGTTATTTCCTGATTGTTCAGTTCCAGCTCTCCATATGTATGTACATGTGTGTGTGTGCATTTCAAAGTTTAGGTTTTATACCAATGTTTAGTGTATTTTTAAGTTATACAGGAGGCATTTATGACACTTACTTCCTCTATGACGTATTTAAAAGTTAAATTACTGCACATGTAAGTTCATTCTTCTTTGAAACCAAAGTTACCTTGCATGAATGATATTGATGGGTCTGGCTATGAAAGACTGACTGGTGGACACATGGCAATACAGCTTAAGAAATACGTTACCCCCTGACGCAGGTGGGGAATCAAGTTCAGGAGACTCAGACTGTGGTGCAGTAAAGCTATGCTCTGCCCAGCTGAGTCCTTGAAATACAGATGTTGTATACAGTGGGATATTAGCTGCTGTGGGGATCAAGAGATCACAAGTTCCTAATTGCTCTTTTAGTAACTGCACAGGTGAGCCACTCATGAGTCTCATCTATCAGATGGCACCAGCTTTAGATCAAGCTTTGTCAGTGACTTAATGAGAGACTCCAAATCCAATCACTCAACTAAACCACAATCAAATTATACTCACGAGAATGAGTGGTTAATGTGTGAAGCTGCTCCATTTTGGAGATTTATTACATAGAAGTTGATGCCTATGTCTGCCTCAGATGAGCATGAGTAGATCAACCCCTCTATTTAATCTGGAAATCCCCAAACCAAAGCTTGTCAGTTCATTGTACCCTGCTTAGGACAAGCATAGTCTTTTGGGAAAGGAAAGTTTGATGTATCCTCATGATCACCACATACAGCAAAGAACCCTTCAGATATGCACTTACACATTTAAACTACATACCTCTGGATGAAAACAATTGCCAATTTTGCAATATATGAATAATTATGGGATAAACTGGTACTCACATGTTGCTGTCAACCAATAGCTCCTACTTGGATTTAACGCCCTCTTAACAGGAGATGAATCATGCTTAGTCCTAAAGACAGCTTTCTAAGTATAGTGAGTTCATGGACCTTAGAAAAGAATCTACAGTCACTTTGGTAGACCAGCATAATTCCCTATTACATACTATACCTTATTCTTATACCTACAGACAAATGTAGCTAATTCCCATTTATCAAAGTCACTTCTCTTTATAGTTTAAGGAGATCATTACAGAAAATCACAGCCGGACATAAAGAAAAGATTAATATTTTGTTGGAAACCCAGCCCCCATTGATACATCTGAATAACAGCTCCTGTATCTATGGTTCAAGGGATATCACAGAAGGTATGGAAAGATTGTAAGAGCCAGAAATACCAGGGAATTTGCTGTGAAATAGTCTCAAAACAGGGCTGTAACATTATCAATATTAATGAATATGCTCATGTGGAAGGGGGAACTTTGGTAATGTTCCACTCACAAAAAAACTACAGGCACTAACAATGGCTGGAAGAATTCAGTCAGTCCCAGGGATATAACCTTTTATTGGTTGTCCAGTGCAGAGCGATCAGCTCTAAATCCATATACAAACAGAGTATAATACTAGATTCATCAGGTTTCATTTATATACATTTGCAAATACATATTTATTTATATGTAATTATAAATATATATATATATATGGCAATAATAATCAAATATAAAGAGACTATTAACTTGAGAGTGGGCAAAGATATGGACAGAGTTAAAGATAATAATGGTTGAAGGGAGAAACATGATGGGGAAGTAATACAGTCCTAATATAATTTCCATTGCTATCATTAAAAACAATATAAGAACTGAATGTGTATCAAAACCACTGAAGTCTGACCATTTGCTTACATTCTCTTACTTTAGGACCAAATTCTATCATATCCATTAAAATTTATGACTTTAAAGATATCATCCACAAGGGGAAGATGTATGATTTTTATCTCTCACTTTTACTATGACAATAGAAAACTGTTCAGTAGGACAGTATTTTGATATTTCACAATTATGTTCAAATACAAACTTCTAAATACATACAGAATCCCAAAAGGCCACACATTACCAGTTATTATTGATGCTTGAGCTGCTCTGTTTTATTTAGTTCCTATGTAACCTCTCCATGTTGCCATCTGTTCTAGTTAGTATCAGATGTCAAAAAGACCCAGCCTGGAGTTATCTGAGGAAATTTCATTGGAGAGATTTCTTTGATCTGATTGGCTAGTAGCCATGTCTATAAGAGATTTTATTTTTTGATTGATTGATGACTGTGTGTGAGAGCCTAGACATCAGTGGGCAGCACCATCCCTAAGTAGGTCAACCTGTGCTGTATAAGAATATGAGCTAAGTGTGAGCCATGGAGAAATCTAATAATGACCCAGAAAACTGTACTAACCCATATTTTTTTGTGTCAAGCACATGCTTTGAGTTCCTGCCCTGACTTAGCTTAGTCATGGACTATGACCTGAAAGCATAAGATAAAATAAAACCTTTTCTCTGATAAGATAGTCTTCATCATGATGTTCACTGTAGCAACAGACAAGCAAACTAAATCACCATTGGATCTCCCTTCTATAGAACTTAGTTAAATACCAGCATGAATGTTTTGCTCTGAGGGCTAACCACTTCTACAGTCCTGTCTCATTCCCTTATCTCATGCAAAATTTCCCTCTTCTCTGGCTTCTGCTGGTATTGTTTCTTGTATTGAACTCGTACTTTTCACCCCAGAGTAAAGATGTTTTATTAATAGCCAATGACCTTCATTCCTTTGGTGCAGTTGGAACACACAACTCAAAAGCATTTGTTTGGGGGGTGGGAGAGATGGATGGATCAGAAGTTAAGAGAATTGGCTGCTCTTCCAGAGGTACTAAGCACAATCCCCAGCAACCACATGGTCTCTCACAACCATCTACAATGAGATCTGGTACCCTCTTCTGGTGTGGCAGGCATAATGTATTCATATTTGTATATTTGTATTCATAAAAATAAATACAGCATTTGTTCACAGTGCACTGCTCGAGGAAATTTAGGGGGCTTGAGATAAGAGTGGAATTTCTTCCATTCTCAGCATGAGCCTTCAGTACCATTCAGCAGGTATGCTGATGGGAAAGAGTTGAAGTGTTCTAAGAAGTTGGTGGCTTCCAGGGAGCTAAACTCTCTCCTGACGCATGGATGATGTGGACTGAAACTGTGGGAGAAGAAGTAAACCTTTAACTTTCTGAATCATGAGATTAAAGAACCATTTTTAGGAGGTGTGATTTTTTTCTTACCCGAATAATGCCTCCACATTCTCTTTAATCTGGTATCTGATAGTAACAGTTTATGTGCCAGCTACCCAAAGAAACTCTCCATGGTCCTTCTAGAATGAGAGTCTCTGATATCATCTTTATATGCATTTTATCAAATGTTTTCTTATTATAACAATCTTTGTAAAATACACCTTAACAAATGTCCAATTCCCATTGTACCATTATACAGTAACCAACATCTCATAGAACCTATAAGACTTTCAGTTAATGGTGGAAAGGCAAGCAAAATAAATGAACATTTATTACAGTTAATATTCACAAAAGTAGCATTGAATAGCATACCTTAAGAATGAGGGTGAAGCAATTTATTCTTAAATCAATTCCTACTGTAATAGAGGATGTTGTGAAATAGTAGTTTAAGAATCAGAAATGTAGCCATAACGTGGATAATTTCAATTTTAAATCCTATCTCAACTTTATATTACTTTGATAGTGTTTTAGCCCAAGATAAAATTACATTGCCATGTAAGAGGTTCATAACTCAATGGTGTCTAATAAATTGAGAATACCCACAGAATTATATTACTTTTGATCACTTTTATGAAAGATAAACTACTCTGAGAATAGCTATTCAGAATCCTTAAAGTTCTCCTGCATTACATCCGTGTTTATATGAGTAAATTATTACATCAAAATGTTTCTGTTTTATGACAGTGATGAGGTTTATTAAAATATTCTCAGCCCTAAGAAACATGCAAAGGAGGAAGTTGCTTTGATGGATGACTCCATTGTTATAGAAAAATACATAGAACCAGATGGACCCACAATATTACACACCATTTGCAGTTCTGTAATTATAACTAACTACAAAAAAGCAGGATCAATTACTCTCTTAAGTTTTTTAGAAATGTCTAACTAAAGCGATCTGGAGAATTATATTAAAAAAGAAACAAAGAAAAATGAGAAAATCCTACAATCTAGATGCCAAGGTTAATGTAGTGAAATGTAGTGAAAGAGAGTGGTGGCCATGCAGAACAAAATCACAGCTAACAGCTTATCAGTATTAGTTTATTTTACTTCAATGTAGCAAAGAAACTGGCACTCCCTTGTCAAGGAGAAAGGTTCATTTAGCTTACAGTTTTGGAGATTCACGGCACTGTGAGGGCTTCACAGTAGCTAATATCAGGAAAAAGGAAGCCAAAAAACAAAACAAAACAAAAAAACCCCCAAAGAACAGTGGGGGCCAAGCTTTCACTTTTATAACCAAATGTCATTATAAAAGAATTGAGGGTACTACATGAACTATTCTTCATGAGGATAGCATCCCAAATGATTTAACCACTTCTCGATTGTCCCCTATCTTAGCAGTCCTACCTTTATTTACCCTCACTACATTGGGATAAGCTCCCTACCCAAGTTACTCAGAAAAGAGTGGAGCACACACTTAATAAGCAGGCAATTGTAGTAGAACTCAAGAGTGAAAAGTTGAAAGCTTTTTCTTTAAGATCTAGATAACACTGTCTACTTCAACCACCTCTGGTCATCGCAGTAATGGAGGTGTCAGCTAGAGGTAAGAGGGAAAACAAGAGGTTTCATTTGAAAAGCAAGTTAAATTATTCCTGTTCACAGATAGATGAGCTTACATATAAGTCAGAAGATACCAAAGCCAAACTGATAAATTCGGTAAAGTGCACCAGACAAACACAGCATAAAAATAGAGTTTCTATCTATTAATGACAAACTATTCTTAAACTTCACACACAAATAAAACTGTGAACAGGAATAAAAGACAAAGTTGCAAACATCAATCCAATGACTGCTATAAAACATTCATAAAATGAATGGAAGAGGGCACAACTAAATAAAATATTTTTTAAAAGCGTTGATTGAAGACACTTCCCTTTCTACATGGAGTGTCCTTGGCATGTGCTCATATATCCATTGATTCTATATGGATAGCTTTATAAGATAACTAACTTGAGCTGTATGTCCCAATCTTCATGTTAGTATGATTATCTTCTGAGTTCTACAGCTTTGGAACATATTGTGAATTCAGGTTGTACATGGCTCCATCTCATAATTTTGTCCAAAATTGTTTTGGCTATCTGTGCTCATTTTTTTGTCACACATTGATTTTCATATTTTTTCATTTTTATTTAATTACTATTGACAAGTGTATTGTATACATTTGTTTGAATGACATGAACACTTCAATAATATCAATCCTTCTAGCCCATGAGCTCCAAACATCCTTTATGACTGTAATGCAAGTAAAGGTTGTCTTTTAAGTAGAATTTAGCCAGTCATATTTTAACACAGCAGATGTGTCCTTTCAATAATATTGAGATTTCTGAAAAAATGCAAAATAATGACTACCCTTTAATAGTCAGAAAATACAGGAAATTGATCTTCTAAACACAAAAGCATTTAATAAGCCTTTATAATGTGTTAACATTTCCAGGTAACTGTGGTGGTTTGAAAGAAAAAGACCACCAAAGGGGGTGACACTATTGGGAGGCGTGGCTTTGGTGGAGTGGGTGTGGTCTTGTTTGAGAAAGTGTGTTATAGTGGGGCAGACTTCGAGGTTTCCTATGCTCAGATTACCGCCAGTGCCTCAACCGACTTCCTGTACCTTCTGAGTAAAGATGTCAGTGGATGACCCATATGCATGTGTGAAGATGGTTCTTCTACGGCATTTATATAATGAGGAATGAGCATATTTTCATTAGTGACTAGTTTTGAGATCTTAGCCTGTTTTCATATTTTAATATTTGCCTTACTTGTTATTTTAGTTATTTTTTGCATTTTGTGGTAAATATTGGTAAAAGTAACTTAAGGAAAGAAGAGGTTATTTTGGCTCACTGTCTGTGGGTTCAGTGCACAGCATGTAGGAGAAATCATGGCACAGGAGCTTAAGACAGCAGACCACATGCACTGGCAATCAGAAGGCAGAGAAGAAAGGACACTGAGGCTCAGCTTATTTTCTCTCTTTTATTTAAAATATGACCCAAGCCCATGGAATTGTGAGCCCCACATGTAGGGTTAGCCGCCTTATATCAATTATCCTGATCCAGAAACTCCTTCAGAGGTCGTTTCATAGGTGATTGTAAATTGTATCAAACTGACAGTGTAGATAGATAAGAAGCTGGAAATCTATCAAAGGTAAAGGAATGTGAAGAGTCCCACAGACCAGAAGAACTCTTCTCTTCCAGGACTGCATTTTGTGTGAACTTGAGATGCCATTCCCCTTTAAAAACAGTGCTACACCCACATGGTTTGAATAACTTAAAACTAAAGATATTGCACAGAACCACTAAGCCTGTGAGTTCTTGTAGGGTATCATACACAGCCTTGGTATATTTCTTTCAATGGAAATTCCAAATACTTTGGAATTATAAACTGCTGTTCTCAGAGGAAATTAAAGATCAAGGCATGAATGATTCCCATTAGGGTCCATTTAATACAGGGAGAAATCTTCATTACCATGCGTGTGCACACACGTTTGTAAGTACATGCACATGTATGTATGTATTTATGTATGTATGTATATTTGTGTGTATGTATATACACATGCATCCAAATATACGGAACCAGATCTTGTTATGTGGCTGAGTCTGGCCTCAAACCTGCAGTCTACCTGTCTTGACCTCCCAAGTAGCTGGGATTTCAGGTGAACACCTTCATAACCAATCCGATTCTTTCTTTTGTGTTCTGACACCATCCCAATTATCATCAGACTCATCCATTTTCATCAATCTTCATCCAGCTGGATCCCTCCCATGTCTTTGTCCATTGTAGTCTGAAAGTGACCTTCTACAATGCCAGCTTGCTTATTGTGCAGTTTGGCAATGCCTCTCAATCATCCGGAAGGGGGGCATTCAACTCCTTATCTTAACACAAAAGATCTCCAGTGCAACTCAGAGCACTTCATTTTAAAAAATGACTTTGAAGACAAGAGTGCATCTAAAGCACGGCGATAAGCTTAACCAAAGATCTTGAATTCCTGGCAGGGATAAAAAAGAGAAACGTAACAAAGTGCTGAGGTCCTTCAAGGGCCGGGGCAAATGGCTGTGTGAGTAACTACCTGTGCAGAGTGGAGGAGCCCAGGACCTACTCCGAGGGTTCAGGACATAACATCCTAAAGTGGCTTCATTTCTTCATGTGGGAGGGAGTCCAAGTACATCCTAGGTGTGAATTCCCAAAAGTTTAATTATCTATGTTTTAGCCTACACATCTCTAAGCTGGGATAAAAGTGCTGTTTTCCCAGAGAATCTACCACAATTCCTTCCTACTGGTGGCCTCACTGATGCTGATAGTGGCTCGTCTCCTGTTTCATGATAGGAGTATTATTAAAAATGAACTTACATGTCCTGAAATTTTTTTTGGATATCTATTGTTAGAACAAAAGATACCTCTAGGTTTTTTTCCATATTATTGTTATTAAAATTAAACCACTGGTCTCCAGATTATTAAAATGTGAGCAACATAAAGAAAGATTATGTTTCTTGGCTGAGGGAGTATTCCTCTCCCAAAGTACATTAATATCCTAGGGATAAATACTGGTCCACTACCAGAGGCCCCATAGACTGCCCAGGCCTCCTAACTAACACCCACATTCAGGGGGTCTGGGCCAGTCCTATGCTGGTTTCCCAGCTATCAGACTGGAGTCCATGACTGCCCCCCAACCCCCGTGCTAGTTCAGGTCAGCAGTTTCTGTGGATTTCTCCTTTCACTTTTCCCAGAAATATTTTAGTTATAAAATCACATGGGAATTGTTCATTTGTTGGCCATTTTTCATAGTAATTGCCCTGATCTCAGTGAGTGACAGCTAAATACTGACAAGTTAGAAACTCCACCTCTTAAGAGCCAGGGGAAATTAGAGGAAAATAAACATGCCTTCCACGGTTTGCATTTCAAAACATGGTGAGGCTTAGACCTTTCACAGTATTTTAGGGCTGTTGTGCCAAATGCTGAGTTCCCTCATCCTACTTAAGTAGGAATCTTACGGTGATCACCCAGGATCCCTGCATCACATCTCTAGAGAAACTTTATTTTCTTTCTCCATTTCTCCATGCAGTAGCTGGTCAGTTGTTTCTGTACTGCATACGTGGAGATTGAAACACCCTTTGTTTCCTTTGTGTGGTGTCACAATACAACTTAGGTAGCAGGAGAAGCTGACATGCCTACCACTTATTATAAGGTGAATTAATAAGACACTCATCTGTGATTCACAACCCCATCTGCGCACACAGGATATCATTAATGAATATGAAAATTAAAACATGGAGCGCGTGTTGATAATAACAAAGGAAATAGGATGTTACTCACAGTGGGGATGCAGGGGGCAAAAGTATTAACTCTGAGGTGAGTACAAGCTCCATGTGGACATGGGATATGTTCATTTATTACAAACGCCTCCTTTGGAAGGACAGGAAAATCTGATCCTGGAATGAAGGGTTATTAGTGAATGCATGGGATAGCAATGCCCACGGGACTGTCAGACGATGTCAAACTCCTGTAGCTGCTATATGTGTGGATTGGAGAAGGACCTGCTGTGACTTCTAAATACTCATGCTCTGGGATGAAGGACATGGTAATGACAGAAATTCTGGCATTTATTGAAAGAACACTTACATGTTGGAAGTGTGCCATGGATATGGGAAAGGTTAGAAGCTCAAAAAGCCTTGGGCTTGTAGGGTCCTAACCCTACTCTTCAAAGTCTATTTGTGTAGCAATCACCAGCATCTGCACGGATATGTGGAGATGTGGTATTAACTATACTCTGGGGATAGCCCAGCAGGAATCAACAGCAAGCTGTTTATGGAACTCCATTTTCGCTGGTCTGTGATGCTCAGATGTCTTCTCCTGCCTTCCAGGTCATTTTACCCCAGTCCAAGAAGTGCTTTCCAAGTGACATAAAACACTGAAGTAAGTCTTCTCTAGCATATCATGTATTGGCTCGCAAATTGTTTCCTATCAAAAGATCTTTCAGCTGCCAAGATTCTAATGGTGATAGGTCACTTTCAAGCATCTATCCTAGCACTCGGGGAGCAGAGGAATCAAATGCACAGCTCAAGGCCAGCCTATCCCTCAGGAGGTGACCTTTTCTGGAAAGCAAACCATCAAACAAAGAAACATACAAAATCAAGGAATGGCGGGGGATGGGTTTCAGTGAGAAACTACTGGATTAGTATGTAGTAGGGCATTGGACTCAGTCTCCAACAATGCAAATTGCACACACAGTGACTTCCAATTCACTGAAGTCTAAACTTCAAATACAAAAATAACACTACTAGTAAAATGAACTTAAATTAAAGGGAGTTGCCTCTTGGAAGAGAATAGGAGTGGCAAAGTGGGGCATTTTTTCCCCTGAATTCACAGTGTCAGAGGCTTTTGTGTCAATTAACACATTTATTATTGCATGAAAAATTTTACAATAAATAAAAAAATCACATTTAGCACATCATTCCAAGTACATACTATATTTAATTAACCCACAAATGGTTCTTTTTATTGGATCCCATGCAGGGGCTTCTTTGCCTTCAGAAAGTGAGAGTGCTTTCTCTGAAGCCAGCACAGATAGCCCCTACGTGTCCCACTGAGGCAGAAGCAGAAGTAACATCTACCTGGTTGTGAGGTATGACCACATCGTGGTCTCTCTGAGGAGTTGTCCTAGTCTCCCAAATTACCAATTCCTAAACATTTGTTTTTGGGGAGAAGCTGTTTAGTAAGATGTAAACCATTTCCTTGAAAAGTAACAGCTACTATGTAAGGACAAACTGCTTACACACTACATGCATCCTCTTGAAGCCTCACATGACCTTTGACAGTGCTGTGTGCAGTTAGTTAACCAGTAAGAGTCCCCACCACTCTGAGAACATAGCTCGAACTTCTTGACGCAATAGTGTGCTACTGCTTTTCTCGAAGAAAAGCTTAGAGTTGAAGAGATCATGCAAAGAATTTTGAAGAACTTGGCTCTGGGCATCTCCAGACAGGGATGGATGCTTATTTCTCTGTACCCTTCTGCTAGTTTCTGTGTGGTCATATGTCCATCAGTCCTGGTGTGACTGCAAAACACTGTTGCACTGAAGTCCTATATCACTTCTGACTCTTACAATCTTTCTGCCTCCTTGTAGTAAGCAAGCCTCCAATTAAGTTTTTTTTGTAAGATTGCTTCAGTCATAGTGTTTCTTCACAGCAACAGAATAGTGACTAACACATTCTTCTTCTGCATAGACCTCTGACCTTGATGGAAGGGTTGAAGAGGACATCCTATTAGAACTGAGTGCTCCAAAGTCTCTCACTCTCTGCAAAATGATCTTAAGTTAAGAGATAGTGAATGGAATAACATTGTCCATTATGTGTGATTTTTCAAAAGCATGTGACTACTGAAACAACACATTTGATTCCAAATTATCCTGTAATTTGGTTAAATACAAATAAAAATAAGTAAGAATTCACAGTGTTCATTGTGGAAAACAGCAAGGCTTTGGTGAAATACAAAAACACATCCCATTAAAAATGCTGCTCTAATGTTTTCATTTTCCCAGGGACCAATATGAGAGTTGAGAAACAGACAAAAGGCTCTGGAGTTGCTTCTTTTGCTTTTGAAGCTGGATTTCCTTCAGATGTGGAATAGTACCATGGCCAAGCACTCTTTCATGGAAAGAGAATATTTTGTCAGTGGGTTTGATACACAGGCATTTAATATTGCTTTAGTTTGCCTGTTTGCTCCCTATGTTAGAGCTGAAAGCATGGCGTACATCTGATGTTTGCTTATACTACCATGTGTTCTGGTACCATGCAGAGACCAATGCTTGGCTACAAGATGGCAAGGTTCCCTTTGTCTGCTGATAATTTATGTTGCGAGAAAATGCTGAGAAGTGGGTTTTTGAGTCTTGAAGAAAAAGACAAAGCCACAGAGTCCACGCTTCTTTTCGTGGAAACTGAAGTCTTTCCACGGTCCCTACCAGGGCTCTCGTCAAGCACTTATATCTCCTCCACAGGCTCATTCCCAAAACACCAACCAACAGAGAGCCGAAATGGTTGATTAAGAATATGCCAGATAAATAAAAGAATTCAGTAGTGTGCTAGCATTAAGTCTGTATGTTAAAAAGATATTATTTTAAAACCGTGTCCTTTGATGCAAGAGTTCTTATCAGCTTTGCCTTTTAATCTGTTCAGGAGTCTCTAACAGACAGCAACCTAGACAAAATCCAACTCATGATAATAACTCTCTGCTTTCAATTCCATTTTCTTCACAAACACATATGTAGAAGAGACATATGCTGGAATAGCCAAAATAGCTATTCCAAGACTTCCATCATGGGATAAAAGAAAATCCTTAGATGAATAGATAGACTGCATAAGAATTGAAACCTGAACACTATCAGAAATCATGTCTTGGGTTGAAGTGATGGCTAAGAGATTTTGAGCAAAATACCATTCTTCCCCAGGATTTGAGTTCGATCCACACCAGGCTGCTCAATACTATCTGTAATTCCAATTTTAGGGGGACAAGTTAACTGTAGCCTCTGCAGGCATCAACCCTCATATGTACAGAACCATACACAAAACTGACCTCTTTATATGTATACATGATATTTTTACTTCTGTATACTTTTCTGTTTTCCCTAAATTTTGAGAGAACCCTGAGTATCTTATTTGCTGTTCAGAAAGCTCTACTCAGGCAACCACAAGCCTTCTGCGGTGGTTTCTGATCTGCAAACACTTCACTGAGCATATGCAATTCAGTTAATAACCTGTTATATTCATACTTCCCTTCTCCCAGTATACTGGTATATGCTTACTTTTGTCTTTCCGCTTTTTGTGTTCCAATCTTTGCATCTTTGATTTCCTAAGTCAGTCCTTCATCAAGATTATTTTGAAAGTTATGATCATGATTGCATTCCATGAATGTTAAGCAACAGATGAGGAAGATTTGTGAACAAACACATTTTTAGGCTAGAGACAAAACTCAATAGTAAAATGCTTGTCTAGCATGTGAGAGGCCCCGGGTTAAAAATCTAGTACCAGAAAAATAAATAAAATCTTAAATATTTTTTTATGAGACCAGCATGTTGAAGAGAGACTTTTGATTCAGGGGAATTCTGGGTGCCTTACTTATGCCAGATACAGCTAGTGCTTCCTTGACCTTCATTAAATGTTTTTCCTTGGTCTTTCCTTAATTAAAAGTAACCAGAATGGCAATTATTAAAAGGTATGTTAAAGATAGAAAATGTAGTTTTAAATTTATTTCTTTTTCTTTTTGTTTACTTGCTATTTCTATGACAAGAAATGTTCAAATAAGGAAGAGGACAGATAAGACATTAAAACAGGAGGGATAATAATGAGCCTCTCTCCAGGAGATCTGGATTTTAATATCTATTTATTTTAACACTTCAAAGTATATTTATGCCCACATTTTCTCTGCTCAATCAGTAATTTATTCAATATGCATTTACTAAGAACATACATGGTACCTATCAGGCTTTGGTCTGGAATAGAGAAAATAATAAGATTTCAGTAAATGACATTCATAAATGTAATACATTACTGTTTACACAAAATGCTTTTTTTCTTGAATTATCTTAGCCATAATATATCTATAAACTTGCTGTTAATACGACTGTCTGCATTTTATTAAGAAGAAGCAAATTCAAGTAGGCAAATGACATTCTTAATATTTTGCTGTTGATTTCATACCTGAAGTAGGATTTAAATTGCAGCACAATGTAGTTCATTTATTAAATAGCATTCTGACTGATTTTCAGGTCATCAGGTAGACAGCTCATGTCATCTGGTAACTTATGCCATCACTCACCCTTTGCATTCTTTTTACCCTCCCTCCATTCCTTTTTGACTTTTTTCTGCTTATGTTATAGCTTTATTTTTATTGTGTGTTTGTATGTATGTGTATGTATGCTACCTCATGCAAAGGTTGTTGAATCTTATGACCTTCAAACTAAAATCCAGTATTGCAGTTCTGTACAATTTTGAATCACCTGAATAAGACGAGGCAAAAGCATATCTTTGAGTATGGAGAAGATGAGTGTCCAGGCTTGTGAGAGGTGGTGCCCTTGTATGTCGTAGAATAGAATGCCTAGAGAACCTGGCATTCTTCAGTGCATGGGCAGGAGAGATAGACAGATGAGCTCAAGAATAAAGATACCACATTTTCCCCCTTTGGCCCTTTAAGTTTATCTAATGCTCAGCAGCTTTGAATCCCCCTTTGCAACATACATACATGTTTGAGAGGGTGAAATTTCCTCATTGAATCCACTCACTGAAAATCAACTCTCTTCCAGAAATACCCTCACACATATATGCCAAGATGATGCTTACCAACTCTCTGGATTTCTCTTAATAAAGTCAAATAAATACCTGAAATTAACCATCAAAGCCTGCTTCTTAATTACTATAGACAACCTGTTAGGACTGAGTATATAAAAAGACTTGTTTCAGATTTTTCTGAACTAGAAAAGAGGAATGGCACACTTAGGAAAATCCAGATAGACATAACACAAAGGGAAGTCAAAATAAGTATTTTTAGTTCTGAAAGCTTGGTCACATAGTTTAGCAATATGCAGCCTTTCACAATCTCTGGTCTTTACTCATGAGCCAATCAGCTTATGGTTTCTCCTCCTATGTTTCCAACATTATGTTTCCATGTTTCTCTACCCTTTTTTGCCTGCCAGATTGTCTTCTCTTTGCTCCTTAGTATAATTAGAACTCATCCCATAAATACTGTAACTTTCCTTTGTGTCCATCTGTACGGCAATTCAGTAAGTCTTTAAAACACATAAACTCTGCACCAACATTTCTCTAATATTATCATGAAGAAACTGACAGGCATGATGGGTAAAGAGTGAACAAATGAATGGTCAACTTGCTAGTAAGAACTTGGGGCGAAATCGGTGCAATTAGCTTGGCTATTAAAATTTCAGTTTGTGTTGAATATTAATTTATTTTCTGGAAACTAAAACATCTAAATTCTGGCCAGAGACCACGAAGGAGACTTCCCCATGAAACCTACTTCCCCCATATCTTTTCTCTATGACATGAGACAAACAGAGGTAGCCTACCAAGTCAGCCTTTCTTCTGATAGAGGACACACATAGGTAGCAAAGGTGGCTGAGGCAGGGCAAGTAGTGTGAGTTCAGGACATAGCAGATAGAAAGCAGTATGGACAGTATGTAGAGGCCACACATCAGAACCAGGACTTAAGTTGGACCAGCAGAGATCCAGCTCTGGTTCGGTAGGACCACAGCATATGAAGGGTAGTATGACAGAGATATGCCATATGTGTTCTATAAGTGTCGTCCAAACAATGGTTAAATGTGATGAATGCCTATATGCCTACTGTGAGGAGACCCACAAAAAGCAAAACAAAAAAGAAATAAAAAGGTGTATTTGTATTCTTACATGTAAACATATAATATCTTACTATGTTCATGGGCATTTTCTAGTAACCTTTAAAAATTAGTTTTTCCAGGTGACTAATGCTTGATATTTTTAGCTGAAATTATTGTAGAAGTGGAATTTCCTGAAGATTCTAATTTAGTAGTCTAACAAAAAAAAAGAAAAAAATTTGGTTGCCATGCAACACTTTGTCTGAAGTATTGCAAAATTCCTACTGTGCATACATAATGAGAGATAATTGGGATTCTCGTGATTTTGTTCTACAGTGCGTCATATGTCATCTGTTCTGTCTCAAGTTGCTGGAGAGTTCTGATTGCTCCTATTTTGGTTGCTGTTAATATATGGTGGATCACAGTTAGGCGTGACTTTGCTGATTCTTCTATGATTACTGTTTCTCCGAGGTTTCGCATCTTTTGTTATTTCCTTTACCTTTTTTGTGTCACTCTTTTTTCTACATCAAAATTAGACAAGGGGGTAGAAAGTGACAACCAGATCCTCTCAGTAGGGATTAGTTGCCTAAAGTAAAAGAAATTGACAACACTGTATTTGAAGAGACCGAATTCCCAACACAGGGCTTTATATCAGTCAACATATTAAGAACACACTAGAAGATAGAAAAGGAAATGAAAAGGGGTGAAAAAGAGAGAAATAAGAAAGAGATATTGGTGATGTAAAGTTCATACGAGCTGGGATTTTAAGCCGCATCTTCCCCTTTGACTTTATGTTACTGAACTTTGTAAGGGAAGTGCTACCACTCAGCCATGACTCATGGTTTTATAATAAAGAGACTTATGACTTAGGATACTGCTTTCACCAGAGTCTGGTTATTATACTTCAAATGGTCATAGGAATGAGACTTGCCACCATGGGTTACTGTAAGAGTAGCTGTTGTCCATTTCATGCTGTTGTAATATAATATGGGCAATTTATAAAGAACAGATTTATTTGCTTGTAGTTTTGGGGGAGGTCAGGTTCTGAGAACTCTAAGATAAAGCTCCAATAGTTTCAGCTGTCCTTCTAGGACATTACCTCATAACTATATCTTCAGAGGATGTCTTTCTGTGGGAGGGCAAGGTCTTCTCATTAAAATGATCTTATTTCCTCTCAATAAGGATGAACTGTAATAATCAACTATTTTCTAAACCACCCATGTGTTAGTATCATACACTGGCAATACATGAGCTTTAGAAGGGAAAACATTCACATAGTCTTAGCAAGGATGGTGAATGACTCAGTGTCTGTAGAACAGAAGGATTAGGCCAATCACCCAATCACCTTCAGACTCACCAGTTAGGACATTGCACTTTCTGTTTATAACCTAAAGACACTTATCTACTCACTGCATATTCAATAAGTGTCCATTGTGTACATAGAAACTTATGAATTGAGTTATTCAAGTTGAAGGGATGGCTTAAGAAATAAGAAAATATTGCTGGGCGGTGGTGGTGCACACCTTTAATCCCAGCACTTGGGAGGCAGAGGCAGGCAGATCTTGGTGAGTTTGAGGCCAGCCTGGGCTACAAAGTGAGTGCCAGGAGAGGCTCGAAAGCTACACAGAGAAATGCTGTCTCAAAAACAAACAAACAAACAAAACCCCAAAAACAAACAAAAAAGAAAAGAAAAAGAGAATAAGAAAGAAAAATGTCTAACTTGTAAGACTCAGAGCACACATTAGAAATTGATAGCTATAGAAGGCTACAAAGACGTGCATGCTGCAGAAATTAGATGATAGATTTCTGTCTCTATGCTAGAAAGAGACTTAGTTGGTCTGACCTTGCATACCTTGCTAAGCCATGTGTATTTTATCCTTTAAGTTAAGAATACCCTAAAAGGGTGTAAGCAGAAGAGTTCTGTGGTTGCCTCAACCTCTCTCATCTTCTAAATATAAAATGTTTCTCAATATACTCAAAAGATAAGAACTCACAATACAATGAACTAACTTCATTCTTTATTCTCTAGGACAAATACAATCAAATTGTTTTTGTATTCATCAGGCATAGAAGGTCTATGGCATGTCTGGAGCAGGTGAACCACTGTGCGTGTAAGAATGGTAGAGCTTGAAAACAAAGATGCTTGTTGGATACTGTAGTCTGTGAGATTCCACTGCCAAGTCCTTCCTACTGGAAAAAAAAAGCCTTCCTCCATTGTCTCCTGGTATTGTGCAGCACACGTGAACTGAAAGAAATCAGGTAAAGATAATTGGAAATCACAGAGGCAGTGATGGCAGAAAAGGCCCATATCTCTCAGCTTAAAACAGCTTTGAAATGTGCCCAAATGTGACTTTATCCCACGCCTTCCACACCTTCAATCAGACCTCTTACCTTCACTTTGCCATCTTAGATGGGTCATGTCAGCAATGTGAGCATTAAACACACGAGTGGGCACACATTCAGGGAAACTAACTTCTCCTCTCCTTCTTCAACTACCTCTTAATTCCCTCACTCAGTCCTTCTCTTTGCCCTCCTTTATTTTCTAGTTTCCCTCACCCCTCCTCATATCTTCTCCATCCTCTTCCTGTGCTCCATTTTTATTTTTCAATCTTCTTGGTCTTTTTGTAATTGATTTATCTTTTCCCATTGCTTCTATATATAAGGACTAGGCAGAGGCATTGGATAGTACTTGACCTTGTGTTTAGAGAATTGGACAGCCAATTCCTTTTTGATGACGTTTTGGAGAGCCTCTTGAAGGCAGATAACCTGCGGAAATGAATACTGATATACAGTAAAGTAATAACTGTTGCTATTTTGCATCTTGAAGGCACAACACTTTATAGCATCTATGGCACTCCTGCTTTGGATAGTAAGAGAAACATGTCTTATTTTGTCGTATATCATTTTTTTGGTCATATATCCTATGTGTTTCAATAAAGTCCACAAGGACAATAAAGCTGCTCTCACTGTAAAAGCGTTCCATTTTCAGAAACTCTGGAACTCTACACCAAGCTCTTTTCAACTACTAATCTTCTTCCATGCATTCGCTTCATGCTGACTTGGTGACCATGTTGTCCTGCCTAAAGTAGGTAGTGCCATAGCCTGGAAAATGTCCTCAAACTGACAAGATGGCAGTAGCAGAAATCACTGAGTAAAATCCATCATTTTAAGAAAGAGTAATTCATTGTTTTATTTGTGGTTCAGAATTTTTTTTCTTTGAAAGGAAAAGAGGGCAAGGAGATGCATAGAATAATTTTTGAACTAAAGTTGTGCTTAGTCATTAGATAGTTTGGGAGGCAGCTGGGCAGAGTGTGATATTTCTGTGAAAAACACTGGGAATCTTGTACCCTCATGTCAGGAGCTCTGTGGTCATCTTTGGGGAATCACACCACCCACTTCTTTCGGTGATTGCACAGTGAAGATCCCAGAATTTTCCCTCTGTTTTTACTGGAATTCCCTAAAGTGCACCAATGAATCCTACCCATAAGATTTTCTAATTCCTTTGTAGATTTGGTCCATGAAGCTTCTTTCTTCCAGAAAAGAACAACATTTTCTGAAATCACCCTCCAAGCACAGTTGCCAACCAACTGCCTGAGTTACTGCAAGTGGTTTTATGTAGTACGTGGAATTTCTTTATTCTATTTATAAGGCAAGATAATCAATGATTACAAAATTCTTCCATTATATAAACACATACATGCATGAACATCTTTCTAGCCATAATAAAGCCATTTATTAAAGTTTTGATTTTATTAAGGGTCTGAATTTACTGTACTAAAGTAATCTCTATGTTGTTTGGAGTAGCACATATTTCAAAATGAAGAGCTGATTTGTGTAACATTAGACCACAACAACACTTATTTTCCTAGGACCTCATTTATCTGGCTGATATCATAATTGGCTATTGATGCTACCAAAGCAAGTTTTTTTTTTTTTTTAAAGTTTTTATTTCTAATGGCATCTGCCTCATAAGACGTCTGTGAGCACTGAGCACTTATGGATACTGGCTCATACAAGAAGCATTCTATAAACCTGTCCCTTCATGCCCCGGCATTAACAGTTGTTGGCAGTTGGCACTCTCTCTCTGCAAAGGACATGTGCTCCATACCGATTCATCCCATTGTCTCTGCTGATCTTCAAAGGGATCCCACTTAAAGATGCTGCTCCTTCCTGACATGACAAATGCTCAACCATTAGAGGAGAGAAAACAGCCTCTCCTTTGCCCTGTGTCTTTTCAGCTACTGCTTCTAAAAGGAAATCAATTTGTGTGAACAAGGAGGGTATAGACAAACATTTATTGAGCTCTTGCTGCATGTTAGATGCTGCACTGTTTTATCTTTTCAATGTATTCATTTCCCCATTTAGGCCTTTCTACTACTATCCAATGAAACAACCACTGTAGAGAAAATGTGCCAGAACAATGTGAATTCCAAGAGGTTTTAATTCAGGTCTGTCTGACTCTCATTCCCATGATCTTTCTTTTATATGGTGACAGAAAGCCAGAGGCGAGGGGTGCCGTCAGTGTTGTTTCATTTATCACCGACAGGCACACATGCTCAACAGAACTAGCCTGTTCGATGACCATTTAAAAACTCATTTCAGCTGTAGGGAAGCATAGTGGGTGCAGAAGAGGTCAATTCAGGAGAACAGATGAGGCAAGCATTGCCGGTGATATTTTAGAAATTAATTAATCACCCTTAATATCATGGCCACCTAAGTATTACAGGCATTGGCTCTCCATCCTTATCTAATCCTGATTGCTTCTTATAAAGATATTCATTTTGAAAATGACCATTTTCTTAATGTAGTAGAAATACATTTTCAATTTTCTGTGTACATCAGACATATCCCTCCAGTGAATTTGAGATTTAATTTAGTCAGTAAGTTGCTGAATGGGATAACCAAGATGGGCAGGTCTCTCAGAAGAGCTCTTTTATCATCCCTTTACTCTTGCTTTAATTATTAGACTTACTCAAGATTATTTCCACAAAAAAATAATTAACACAGGGAAATTTGCTCTAGCCCCTCAACCCCCCCTCCCCAAAAGAAAATCAGGCAATGTATAAATGGACTCTGAATGTGGAGCAGAAGCCCCTTCAATATTGAGAATCTTCTCTGAAGACAGGAAGAAAGTGCTTAGAGTAACAAGTACAGGCTCTGGTTCAGATTTTCCCAAGATACATTGTACATCCTGAAATTCATGACCGTGGAGATTTTACAGTCTTTCTGTTTTCATTTCAAAGGTTTCCACTGAAAAGCTGGCTCATATCTCTCCCATGGCAACATGAACATCTTTTGGAATCATAAGCCAACCTGAAAATACGAATTTAAAAATCACCCATGTCTGTCTTTCACTCCTTTTTTTCCTTTAGTTTTCTCATTTTATTTACTTAGTGGATTAAGTAAATACATCACTATATTTGTGTGAAAAAATGCGTCATTCGGTGTCCTGAGCCATGGATAAGATAGCCTAGGAGTCAGTAAATGTACTCTGTAAAAGGTCAGGGAACAATTGATTTGGACCTTGTGACTGTTAAGATCTTTGCTGTAACTACATAGGTGTTCTGCCATAGCAAAAGATGGACCGTGGACATTTGTGTACTCTGCATCCCTATAAATTATACTCACAGTAGAAAAAGGGAGGTTCACTGGCTCTTAAATTATCTCCATACCATCTTCTGCTATATGTTCCCTGGTCTTAAATGAAGATGGTGTGTTCCTATAAAAACCATAAAAGAATCTAAGAGACAAACAGACAAAGTAGGTCTGTGAAATGTTGTGCTATGGACATGACATACATTACTACTCTAAGACTTCTACAAGGTCAGGACAATTGAAATGTCATTATGAATGTGGGAAGAGCTGAAAGGGCCACAGCCCTAGTGGAAGAGTTCTTAGCACCTGATGGTTACCAGTAAAGGGAGAATCACTTTCCTCTTGTGAAAAGTAGGCACTAGAATTTTGCTCATGGCCCATTGAATGGCTCCATATTATAGCAAAAGGGGGAAATACCGATTGGATTAAGTGGGCCAAATTAATGTGTTTTTTTCCCCTATGTTTGACATGAGTTTGGGAACAGTATATGCTTGACAAGATAGGGAAATTTGGAAGGCAAGGGGGATATAGTCAGAATACATGGTACACAGGTATGAGATTTTCAAAATTAAAATTATCTTAAACGTCTTCCATCATGTTCCCATAGTAAATGTATTGGGCTAGCCTCAAGTGTACCATGCCAAACAGTCCTCTCTACCTTCTGATGCATAGCCTGGTCTCCTTCATGTCTCTAAGAAATATTTAAAAATACTGACTCTCTTTAATCAAACTGAAGTATATTCGAAAAAAATCTTAACTAAGGTTTTATCCTTCACGCCTTGTGGTCTTTATATAACACAGTTTTCGCAGGCTCTGGGGCCTCCGAAAGAAGCCTTGCTGCCTGATTGTGGTAAACATCTAATAGTCCTTGACTTCAATTCTGATTTTTATTTATTCTCAAAGTCCAGTCAAATTATTCCTCTCTAAGAAGCTTGGAGTTTAGTTTTTAGAGAAAGAGATATTTGGTGCCAAAGAGTTGTGGGTTCTAGCAGAGGATGGAGAAGGCTTTTAAAGCTCTTCTTTCTTTGTGGTCTTCTACCATAAACATCCCCAAACACTTGCAAATAATGGGCATGCAGAAACTATGTGGTCTATGAATAGTTAGATGTTGCTCATGTTACAATGCTGCTTGGAATATTAAAGAGATCCATTTATATAAAACATCTGTCCTACGAGGAAACACATAATATATGCAAAATAAACGGTGGTTATTAAGATTATTTTTACCTTCCCACCTGGAATATGTTCTGCACTGTCTAAATGTCAGATCATTTTGTCTCCACATTCTGGCTTGTCACTGTCTACTTGGCATTCTCATCCCTCAGCAAGTTAAGGTCCTTAGAGGGAAAGTTTGTATCCTGAAACATGTGGCTCAATGCCTGGCTGAGATTGAGATGGATGTCTTAAGTAGAAATTAATCAAATACTAAATCTATCCTTGTTGATAGATAGGGGGATAATAGGAAGTGCACCACACACAGTGGCTGGGGATATCCTCACACAGTTGTGTGCAGCCCTGAACACATCACTGTAGTGTTACTTGTATATATGCTTTCATCGATGACCATTTGGTATTAAAAAACCAGGTGGCGACTTGGAAGATATCTAAAATCAGATTCACATCATGAAGACCTAGTGTATCCTATAGAATCACTAGATCAGATCCTAGAGCCCTGAGCTTAACCAGTGGGCCCAGCTACTTTTCTTATGTAGTACTACTCAAGCTTTAAGATTTCTAAAATGATTTAAATACTGTATTATATCACAGTTGAAATTCAGAAAAATAAAGAAATATAATTATGTTTACAAAATCCCTGTATAATGGCTAAGTCATCATATATTCTCATTTTTTTGTATAACTTAGGTAATTATAAATAATTTCCAGTAGGTTTGATGACTCAGTGATATATTTGATTTTCATCACATTCTTTTAAAGGCATCAGTGACTACAGGAAGCTCTCAGAGTTGGTCGTGACTCTGACTTACAGAACCAGAAGTAAAACACGCATGCCACTTTGGGTGGTCGGATGCTGTGCTGGAACCATCAGGTAGGAAGGAAACAGTGGCAGGGGGCAGGGTATTGAAAGCCATTCTGAATTCTCCTCACCTTGCCCACCTAACAAATATCAGAGGATAGGTCTCCATGAGTTTAACTGTAGAACAGTGTCAGTAAAATTTGCCCACTTTCTGTTGTGATGTAGTGAAAATAAATTTCATAAAGTGATTTGTCAAGCATAACTTACATACCGTATATCTCTCCAAATGGTGGATTTACTAATAGCTGAGAGGAAAAGCCCAGCTCTTCATTATTTATTTTGAATGTTTTTGTCTTTAACTTTCTTGTGTGTATGTCTGAGATAAGAGGGAATTGGGGATGAGAAGGGGATGACATTGTAGGTGTCCCTAAACAGTACAGACCAGTCCAGAACAGTGGATTCAGAGGTAAGGGGCTTAGTTTTGTTTAAGTCTGTGTTTTCAAACACTGAAAATTATACCCCAAACATAAACCATTTTTCCAGTGAATAACTGAGTTTGAGAAAGAAGGCAAGAAATGAATAAGTGAATTCTACTAAACAATAACATCAACAACAAAACATGTGAGTAAAAGCATGAATGTGACAGTGTTAAAAAGGCCTGATTAACCTTTCTTTCTCTCCTGAGAGAAATACACAGATCCTAAACACTTCCAAATTCGTGAACTCCCCAGGAATACTGAACCCCAGATCATCCCAGCCAGTGGTCACGTGTTCCAAGCTTCCATGCAGGAGAGATGCATATCCCATCTCATTGCTGCCTCCTACCATCCCCTAGGAAATAGCTGTATCACATTAAGGAAACCTTCCATCCTTGCCCATTTGTCTCTGTTCAAGCTCTTCTTCTGGTCCATCTCACATGCAGCATATATATATATATATATATATATATATATATATATATATATATATACACTGATGAATGAGATAAAGAAATGGCTATGTAAAGAAACCACTTACAAAAAAGAAGGTATGGTATAAATTAAGATTAACTATCAATATAATTTTCCTCCCTGACTATAGCAAAGAATAGTCAAATTCCTCAGGAGAGAAAAATCCTCCCCAAACTAAGCAACAACATAAACTGGACAAGAAAACCAGAATTCTGTAATCCCTTGTAGCCTCACTTTCATCTTCTTCTCTTCCTTTTCTTTTACATTTTCCTGCCATTGCTTACACATGAGCAACTTTGTTTAACCTCCAGTCATCGACAGTAGGAATCTTCAGCTAGGTCCCTCTATCTTCTACTTTCAGCTTGCATCTTTCTCCTGGGGAGTCTTAGTTGGCATTGCTCAGACATGTCTCTGAGACCAAGATATCACTTCTCCCAGGTTCCATACATATAGTGATGAGTGATGAATATGGGTAGAACCCAGAACATAAGATCAGGAGGCAAGCAGAGAAGGAGAAGCCAGCAACATTCCATCTGCTGAGTACCAATATAAAATATAAATATAGAGAGTCTAAGAGAAAGATGGACAAAGTTAAGCATGGCACAATTTTGCCTACATGCATGGTTCCCAGTGAAGAGCATGAATCAAGAGACAACTCTAGAAATAGTGGGGCTGATTGTTATAGCATTTGTCTATCATGTACAAGACTCTGGGATTCATCCCAGAGAGACGACAGATGGCAAATGATTAAACAAAGCTAAAGAAGATGCCTCATTGTGTAATGTCCTCACCGTACAAGCCTGCCGATGTCAGTTCAAGTATCCAGAAACCCACAGAAGCAGGATGCAATAGTACAGGCTCTGCTATCAGGGTGCCCCTCCTGCAAGATGAGAAGTAGTGTCAGAAGACTCATGAGAGGCAAGTGGGTCATTAATCTGCCATATGCAACAGTGAACAGAGGCCCTGACTCAAGGTAGAAGGTGAACACTGACATTAAAGCTTGTTCTCTGACCTTGACATGCACTCCATGACATGCATGCTCCTGGATGCATATGCACGAACACAGACATACTCACACTTTTTAAGAAAATAAATAAATGAAAATAATAAAAAAGCCAGGTGGCTGTGATGTATACTTTTAGTTCCAACAGTCAAGAGGAGACAGGCAGAGGGATCTCTGTGAGTTTGAGGCCTACTTGGTCTACAGGGTGATTTTTGGGTCAGCCAGAGCAACATAGAGAATCCCTGTTTAAAACAACAACAACAATAAAAAGAATGAATAAATAAACAAATAATAACAAATAAATAAGATAGTTGAATGAGTTTTTCTGTGCAAGAAAAGTCCTTGAGTTGGGGGCATAACTAATTACTCAACTCTACATTACTATTCCATATAATAATAAAGAGATTGAAGGCATTTTGAAATAAATGATCACTGTCCAACCTTTTCAAAAAAAGAAATGTCACGAGATTCTTTCATGAAACTTTTTGTAGAGAATAGAGGAGCATCCAGGGGCTTTTTGTAACTCAGTGGAATCTAGGGAGTTCAAGGCAAGCCCAAGACAACTGTTGGTAGTACTTTCATTTCTGATCCTGTGATATCCACCTGAGAAGCTCTCCTAGATAGGTTGTCCCCTTCCCCCACCACTACCATGCTGGCTGCATTTCATGGGATAATCTTGTCTACTCATATATTCTGAATACTATCACTTTTCAATGAGAATCTATTTATACTGCCCATTACATTATTTATCAACTTCATTTCACAACTGACACCCTATTACTAACATTCATTATGCTAATCAACAAAACATCTGCTATTGACCAAAGTAAATAACTGAAACTCTTCATTTGCATCTGTGGTGTTCATATTTCTGATAAAAAAAAATCAGGTAATATCTGGCATAGTCTAGCTTAAACTCAACGGCCACACACATGATATCATAATATTGTTGCTGGGGAAGCCTGAGACAAAAACAGGAGTCTCCACACCTCTTTGTTCTGGCTCCCTGTCCTTTGTCTTGCCATAGGGACCTTCTCTGAACAGTCTATGTGGCTAATTGAGAGATATTCATTGGAGGTCACCTGCTTAAGATAAATATATTTTAAAAGTCAGACAGTTTGAGGGTGTGGAAATAACAACTGAGAACTTTGTAAGTACGAGATGAGCTTTCTTCCCTAGGACTCTGCTGTAAAACACACTCGTACTCGTCAGTTTCCTAGTTTTTATCCTTTCCCACAGTGTCCTCTCACATCCGTTCTCTACTTCCATCCTCTTGACGGCTGCACAGTTCTCAACACCTGTTGACAAACAGCACAGCGGACAGGGAATTCTTAAATAGTAAGGAAGACAATATGAAAAGAGGAATTAAGGGTAGGTAGGGTTCATAGGTAACAAACCCGTACTGGGAAAGATGCTAACATGTTTTTGGTCACTTTTGTTGTAATAAAAGACAAGTCAATAACAAAACAACTTAAGGGAAAAGGTTTATGTCTGGTTTATGGTTTATGGGATACAATCCTTCTTAGCTTCAAAGGCATGGCAACAGGAACATGGGGCTGACCCTTCACATTTCCTCCACAGCTAGACAGCAGAAAAGAATATAGGTGGGCCTGTCTATAAACCCACAAAGCCCATCCCCAGTGGCATACTTCATACAGCAACGTTCTATTGTCCAAATGTTCTATAACATTCCCAAACAGTGCCACCTGTTCAAATACATACAAGGACATTCCACATTCAAAATCACAACAAAACTAAACAGTGACTACAAAGGTGTTGGTAGGAACCCCTGCCTCTTGAAGAAGACAGTCATGGACCAACACACTGATGTGGATGCAGAGAAGAGACAGGCCAGCAATATTTTAGTCAGTGAAATGAGTGTTCACGAATCTTCTATGAAAGTTTCTATTCTCTGAAATATCATGTGTAGTTGAAGAGGAACGCTGCAGTTAGAAACTCCACCACTTTTAAGCCTATAACTAAGGAGTTAACAATAGTTAGTAGCATCACAGGAAAAGCAATTACCAGAGAGATAGTAAGACCTCCATGAGGGCATTCCTGACCTGAGGTCATGTCAAATAAAACTAAAATATGAATTTTTGTCAATTGGCTGATTTTGTATATCAATTAGTCAGTTGAGAGAAAACGCAGGAGATAGTTGAACATGTTACACAATGTTGAACACTATACCCTGTCCATTCAATTCTCAGACAAAATAAGCATGGAAAGATGAAGTTGGTATGGGAAAAACTATATGAAATGGACATGAAGGATATCAATCAATAGCAATACATGTACCTTCTCTCCTCTGAATCAAGGGAACAGACAGGTGGAGCCCAGGAAATCATACAGAAGATGACGAACTGTAGGAGTCAGAGGGGTCAAAGATACCACAAGAAAAACCACCGAATCAACTAACCTTGGCTCATAGGGGCTCAGAGAGTCTAATCAGGCAACCGGGGAGCCTGCATGGGACTGACCTGGGTACTCCGCATGTATGTTACAGTTTGGGTAGCATGGTCTTCTTATGAGACTCCAAACAGTGTGAGCAGGGACTGTTTCTGACTCTTTTGCCAGATTTTGGGACCATATTCCTCATACTAGTTTGCTTTGCCCAGCCTTAAGACACAGGGAAGTGCTTAGTCTTACTGCAAATAGATATGCTAAGTTTCGCTGATATCCATGGGAAACCTGCCCTTTAGAAACAGAGGAAGAGGAGAAGATGTTGGGGGTAGAGAGGAGGTGGAGGAGAGAATGGGAGAAGAAGGGAGAGAGGAAACTGTGGTCTGGATATAAAAAAATGAATAATAATAATAGTAATAATAGTAATAAATCATTTAAAATTAACCAGGTCTACAATTCCATTAGGGTATCTAAAAATAGGCATTAAAATGAAAAAAAAATGAGATAAAAGAAAAAATAATTTTTAGAAAACACATTAAGCAAACACTACTATGCATACATATGATATACTGCTATGGATAACTAAATTTGGAAGATCCAGGCTCACTCCGCACAAGAAACAAGTAAGATCGTTTTAAGTAGAAAGCACAGAATTTGCAGATGAAACTTATGGGTTTACACTGGTGAGGACAGTTAAGGTCAGAGGAGTTAGAGGCATTTATAAATAATTTATAAACAATGTGTTCAGATGCCATACCATGGGAAATGCCATTTTTGAGTAAATGGAGGTGTAATGTCTCTTGTGCAAGTGACTGTAGACATCTAAACTGTTTGTTTGCTTGTTTGGCTTGCTGTAATTGCCTTCCTTCTCTTGATTTTTAGAAAGTTATACAGGATCCTGTGTTGTAATGTTAAAAAAAAAAGCAGAGAGAGAGACAGAATGAGAGAGAGAGAGAGAGAGAGAGAGAGAGAGAATGAGAGAGAGAGGGAAAGGTAGAGGGAGAGAGAGAGAGAATGAGAGAGAGAGAGGAAAAGGTAGAGGGAGAGAAATAGAAGGATGGGAGCTGGGCAGTGCCCTTTTAAAAGGGAACACCCTGAATATGTACAGGTCTGCAGCTGAGGGTGAACCCTGTCAGAACTCCAAGGACAGAGCAGTGCAGATGCCTGAATACTAACATCCTATAGCCCAAGAAAAACGTCTCTATACCATGGGGTCAATTGTTTAAACAAACAAATGAAGATAGCTAAAGCGAGAAATGAGCTTGCCCATTGCAGTGAAGACTGCCAGCCCAGAGAATCTGTGTGGAAAGTACACAGAACATTATTGTAGCAACCACCTCTCTTAGCACTGTCTGAACAACTGCTGTATGCCACAATCTTTCAACCAATCCTTAAATGCATCGTTTCATTAAGATCAACCACACCCTTAGATGAGAGGCTTTGCCAAGGGTCTGGACATGGTGACTAGACAACAAACACAGGCAGGTGAATGTCAAGCTATAGTAACTCCAGGCAGCCAGAATACCAACATGGACAGGGGAGGTGCTAATGAATTTCAACCCCCAAACTGAGCATCTATTAGCAATAGATGGCTGCTGGGTGAAGGAGAGCCAGTTTTCCCCAGAAATGTGGTTCTGAAGAGACCACGTATGTTATAGTAGATGACTCTGTACTTGTGCACATACAGGAAGCACTAACTAGACTCAGTGAGTCTTAAAAATCTGTGAGAGCACATGAATCCTAGAGATAACAAATGGAGAGATACGAGATGAATCAGAGGAAAAGAATAGAGGAAAAGATACAACACATTTTATGCAAGCATGAAATTCTTAATAAAAAATAAAGAGGCTGGAGAGATGGCTCAGTGGTTAAGAGCACTAACTGTTCCTGCAGAGGACGAGGACATTTGTAATTCAGACTGCTTATGGCGGCCCCCAACCTTCTGTAACTCCAGTCCCAGGGGATATGACACCCCTGATTGGAGCTGTCAGGCAAGGCAAGCAATGAATGACACTTATACAAGCAGGCACTCGCATACAACAAAATGTAAATAATATTTAAAACAAACGTTATAGGAGTAAAGGAAAACAGGCCCAGGAATGAGAAACAAGTTGGTGAGATCACAGGCTGTGACTGGGTTACCAAAGTGCAACTGGGACCAAGGGGAAGTTTGACTTAAGAGTCCACAAGCTCCTACTCCCTGTCTCAGCCACAGAGCAAGCAAATGGTTGCATGTGTCATAGACCCTTGATATGACAGAGGCATGAAGAGTATCTGCTGTGACTTAAGTCCTTTTTTTTTGCAGTGGGGCCTCAATGAATACACAAAGATTTTGGAAACTTCATTCTTCACCTCTTAAAGTCAGGGGTTTAAGTGGGAAGTGAAAGGCTCCCTTTCAATGCCAAGCTCATAACAGACCATTACTAGCCCATGAGATTGACCACCCCTGCCTCTCATCCTTTTTTTTTTGCAGTGGGGCCTCAATGAATACACAAAGATTTTGGAAACTTCATTCTTCACCTCTTAAAGTCAGGGGTTTAAGTGGGAAGTGAAAGGCTCCCTTTCAATGCCAAGCTCATAACAGACCATTACTAGCCCATGAGATTGACCACCCCTGCCTCTCATCCTGGTTCCTTTCCGTTGCACAATCTATGAAAATGCTCTCAGCAAGCACCTCATTTAGAGACCGCCACCTCAAATCAGATAACAGGCTGCTTAGGTCGCCACCTGTGCTACAGAAAAATCACATTCCGTTCAATTAAGCTAAGTGGACTCTGAAGTAGTATCACATGGCTCTGCAATTTGCCTGATTTGGGGTGGGGGAAGATAAGGGGAGAAACACACTATGTATTCTAGCACTCTGGCCCTGCAATGCCACCTGATGAGAACACAAATAGGATGCTATTTTAGAAAGGTGACATTTGTTGTTCTCCCCAAAGTCTGAAGCTTCCAGAGAAAGAAGCCCTGAAATCTCCGTGGAGCATCGGTTCTGATTATGAAGGTCAGAGAAGCCAGGATGCTGTGAGTGCAGTAACAGGGGACTGCAGAGGATGGCTGTGGAGGTACATTTGAAATGCTCATCCTCCTCTTGTTCATCCTCATCAAACACAGATTGGGTCTTTTCTTGGTGCCAGTGGCAAAGCCAACATTTGCAGAGAGAGAGATTGTTCTGATAGTCAGAATTCACCCACTGACCAGTCTTCACACTGAATCAAGGAATTCTGTCAAGATGGGGTATGTGGAATGCCAAAGTATATAACACATGTAAAGGTGATTTGTGAGTTGAGAGGCGCTTATGGTAAGATACAGTGTATTGGTTTGCCACTGAAGACTTAACACAATGTCACAAACTTCAGGTTCAAAATAACACAAATGTATCACTTTGTTTTGGTTCCATGGGGAGTCTTCAAAGTCTGTCATATCATTTGGAGCAAGGCCTAAGCCCTCCTCCATGCAAAACACATTTTCTCAAAAAAAAAAAAAAAAAAAAAGTAGAAATATGTTAAGTAACATTCTTGGCCCCATGCAAACAATCACTGGTTGTTGTCAGCATTATGTAATATGCTTTCTAGGTGAATGGGTGAATGGATAGACTGATGGATTGCTGAATAGTTTAATGAATGAATCAGTGAAGAGAAAACAGAATAAACTAGGATAGATTATGAATATCATATAATCCAATGTCAAACTGTATGCTTTGGGGGAAGAAGAAATCTGTTTAGAAAGGATTATGAAAAACATTTCAGAGATAAAAAACAATCACTACATTCAAGCCAGGCATCTACTTTGCTAGTAAAACCATGGACATCATCCCTTGTAATCTTTATAACATTTCCATCTAATCATAAGAAAATTGAAGCCCAGGAGTGTAAGAAGTTCATCTGAATAAAAATATCTTGTTAATGGTGCAATCAAGCTTTCACTACTCTGTCAGAGCCTAGATTCTGCGTTCTCTCTCCTTATTGCAGGATATGGTTGCAGTTGGCCATACACATGATCCATGCAGCATTTTCCTGGGTGTAGTTACATGCTGACTCATCCGAGAAGCAGCTCTTTTAGCCATCACAAGCTTATGTGTTTCTGTGTGGGTTGGCTTGAAAGAGGAATGTCCTCACAGACTCAGGCATTAGAATATTTGGTCCCAAATTCACAGCACTATTTGGGAGAGTTGAAGATTTGCATCCTTGCCAGGGGAAATGTGTCACTGTGAGTGGGCTTTGAGAACTTAAAGCTTTACATCATTTCCAGTTTGCAGGATGATTTTCACTTGTGTTTGATATTTTAAGCTTTCAGCTTCCTGCTCTTTCTGCCATGCCCCCTTGCCATAATGGACTTTTATCTCTGAATAAGAGTCTTACCTCTGGAACCATTAGCCAATATAAACTCTTTCTTCCATGAGTTGCTTTGGACATGGTATTTTAGGAGAGCATAAATAAGTAAATAAATATACAAATAAATAACATACTGGGGATGTGTAATTTAGATGTGATGAATATTGGAACCAAGAGTAGAAAGAGAAGTTAATTATTACTTATAGGATGCATGGGCCTCATTTGAACATGTGCATGAGATCCTAAATCAGTCTTTATCAGTTTGAAGGTCTTGCCCGCTTAGGGGTTGCATATCAGATACTCTGCATAAAAGATATTTACATTATGACCCATAACAGTAGCAAAATTACAGCCACGAAGAAGTAACAAAACAATTTTACAGTTGGGGTCACCAGAGCCTTAGGAACTGTATTAAAGAGTTACAATATTAGGAATGTTGAGAACCACTACTTTAAATGGATAACTGAAGAAGGATGGATTCCAGAATTATCTTCAATAAGCACAATACAAAATAATGACGATGATAATAAAGCACAAAATACTAATCATTTCTGTGTTGAGCCTGCTACCATGGAGGAAAAAAAAAAAAAAAAACCTCCCAAGAGAACAGCTATAATGTGAATTTTCAATTTTCAACCAGCCCGTCCACTTCTCCTGCAGGCTTCAGACACATCAGCCTCTACGTTGCACAAGACACTTCTTTAATAGTTGTTTCTTTTCCTCTTAAGTGACATGTATCTCTAGAGGACCCTCACTTTTATATTCTCTGACTCTGACTTCAAACACATCAGTGCTCATCCATATAATTTAGTTTGACTTTAACAAGCAAAAGACTCCCAGAATGTCAATGTTATGCCCTTGTGGTCAGAGCATTTCACACTAACAGTACCTCGCAGCAAACACCCAGGCTTGTCTCACAATGCTCGTGTGCCCTTGTGATCTTCATATTCCTGCTAGCATCACGATAAAATTGTCTTAACTCCTTGAGAGACATTGTGCTTACTCTGGCAGGATATGCTTCATAAACTAAGAATGCCTTTGAATACATGAGTTTTCCTAGATGAAAACTTGGAAAAGTTCCAATGGTAGGTAAAGATTCAACAGGAAACTGAACTTTGCTGCTAATGGAATACTAGTAATGACGATCATTGCCCTAGCCCTTTTGGGTTTATAGCTGAATAATGGTGATCTGAGAACAAATGGCCAGATCAGGGTCACCCCAGGGTTATCAATCAGTGAGAAAAGCAGGTTCCCATTCTTCCTTTTCAGCACCTGTATATTAAGAACTCTGCCTGAAAAGTGGTTCCAGGATTTACCTCGCCACAGTGTGGCGTTTTATGTCAGGACTGCTCCCCTCCTCATACCTGGAAGGTTTCCAGGAAGGATGTTCAGGGAGTTTTTACAACAGGGCTCCAGGTGACCTTGGATTCTGGAACGATAACTCTAACCCTTGCTTGGTTGTCATCTGTTTGTTTCTTGTAAAGTCACCAGTCACAAGACCTAGGACCTACTCTATCAAGAATGATTACGTCTTTGGATTCTTGCCTTCATTATAGCCACACATATCTCACTCCCAAACAGGGGAACCAAACAAGTGGCTAGACATCTCACCACAGTGAAGTCTCAAAGGTACATGGCTTGGTAACAAGAGCTTGTAGACCTTGAAATCAAAGCATGAGAATTTAAGCTATATATGATTTTAGTCAAATAAAACTTCCTAACTTCCCCAGAAAAAAGGAAGGCATATTTAGCTTTAATATCATGTTTGTTTTCATTTATATAAAACAGGATAATGAAATGTCCAAATACATACAACACATGTATTAGCTTTAGACAAGCAAAGAGCATCTGTTGCCTATGAACAGCCATAAACATGGGGGCTAAGCGACCATGTAAACTATGGTACAGTTGGCAATGTGCTATATTTTCTTTGGCATGGGCATGTGAAGGCTTACATAATGTTCATGTAGTCACTGATTGATTAATCAATGACTAAATACTACTTAATGTTACACTTACAACGGATGTCTTCTGTTTCTCACTTGCGTTGTTGTAATAATAATTTCTCTCATCCTACATTGTGTAGCACTAAAACCCACAGGAATGTGCACATTGGTGTGCACAGCCTCCCATGAGAAGCTTTGAACTTCTTAGTAAGGTTAATGGCCACTTAACTCATAAACTTGACACTTAGCTTTATGCAATGTCTAGAAATCCTTATTCCTCTTTCTGAAAAATTCTCTAGAGATGTATTTTCATATGATTTTTTTTCCTTAATAAAATATTGTCTTATTCGGGGTCTTGTCCTGAAATATTTTTAATTATTTGACATAGCATTTGTGTTAATGAGCCTACATGGTGAAGTACAAATAAATATTCATACATACACATTTACATTTTTATTGTGTGTTTATGACTGTTTGGATTCTGTGTACGTGAGTGCACCATGTGCACAAAGTGCCCACAGCTTCTAGAAGAAGGTGTTGGATCTCTGAAAATAGAATTATAGGTGGTTGTGTGCTTCTGGGTAGGTGACGGGAACCAAACTCAGGTCCTCTGCAAGATCAGCCCATGCTCTTAACCACTGGTGCATCTCTCCAGCCCCTGTCCATACATGTTTTTTTATTATTTTACATATGCATGCATATCTGAAATCTCGCTGTGGATCACACATCTTTCTAAGCAAAGGATATCCAGGTGTTGGCTTTGAAGGACAAGCAAATCTTTATTTCTGTTTGTGAAAAGTCTCTTGGAAGATTATTTTTATTTTATATGAAAAATGTTTCATGTATTTGAGGTCTTGGCTAAAAATAATCATGTTAAAAGCAGTATTTTTCTTTGTAAAACAAAGTTGAATATTTTTTAAAATATTAATAATTGAAGTTACTTTGCCGAATGAAATTATTAAATAGCCAAGACATATCTCATTTATTAGTAGTTAGATAACAATTTATAGTACAGCTTATTAAAGAACTGAAGTTTCTTTTTAGTTAGGTGATCCTGGGAAAGGTAATTAATTAATTTTCATAGCCTGCTCTTTAACTGACATATATGTTAAGAACTCGTAGAAGACTTTATGAAATCTCAATAAGATAATAATAATAATAACATGTCCACAAGCTAATAACCCATTGTCTCATTTGGATGGGTCAAAGTAACATTCTTTTATACACCGAAGCATTTATTAACTGTGAAGGTCGGCAATTTAACATCAGAATCACAGAGTGGAATGTCTTTTGCTAAAAACATCCATGGCTTTACTCTACTTGATCGTGCACTTTGAGTGGTTCTCAAATATTCTACGTGTATTTCCTCATAATCCCCATAATCACCAATAATCCCCAAATGGAGACTCACAAGTATGCCCTGACTAACACACTTGGTCTCAGAGGCAAAAGAGTCAAAAGATCATGGACTGAAACCAAACAATCCCTCTTTCCCTTTCTCAAGTTTTTGTCACAGTAACAAAAATATGAACCGATCCAGGAATGATGGTCTGTTGCATCTCTTGAGGACAATGAAGCTTTGCATTTGTTGGTAGCCATGGGTGGAGATTAAACAGCACATTTTGTAAATGGCACTATTCAGTAAAATACGCACCCTACTAAGAGAAAGAGAGTGAGCTCTTAGAATTGGACCTTCAATGTGTTAAAGAGTTTTCCAGAGAGGGTGGAGAATGTTAAAACACACTAACAAAACCATCACTGGCTCATAAAGTTCATGTAGATTTTTCCCATCCAGCACAAGTCACACTTACCCCTAGCATTGCTTAGCCAACTGAGCGTCCTGAAAGGTGAAGCTTTATAGAGCTAGACATTTGGATTTATGGCCCAGTGTTTAGCGGAATTGCCTGGAATGCTAAGCACACAATTTCCCAGAATGACTTTTGCATTTTTGAATTTTGTTGCATTCTACTCTCTGCTTTGTCAATAGAGTTTCTCAAATGAACGCACTTTTGTTTCCCCGGGTCACCATTCTACAGCATTCAATAAAATCTGTGCCAGAACTAATCTCGGCATAGCTTAGTCTTAGCTACTTGTACTTTTAATTATTTGACTTGCCATTTTATTTTTGCTGAGCCTACATGGTCAAGAAAATGGGAAAAACTGTAGACAGCAAGATGCAGTCTCAGTAATATTCTTGCACATATATTTTGCATGAGCTCTCACACACATGGACATAAGAAATCACATTATGATGAACCCATATGTCTAAGTGAAGTACAGGTATTGGCTTTATCCCTAAAATTGGAAATTTGATGCAAATATAACTAAGCATAATTAATAAAATAAAATGTCTAAATCTCCATCCCTTTTAGCTTCTTTTTTCTCAGAAAAAAAAAAATCCCACCACTGACAATTTTATTTTAACAATCCTATTTTAACAATATTTTTTGGAGTTATAGTATAATTACATTGTATTCCCCTCTTCCCTTCTAAAACCTCCCATGTGTCCCCATTTACTCTCTCTCTGCCTCTCTTTCTCTGTCTCTCTCTCTCTCAAATTCATGGCCCCCTTTTCTTTAATTGTTGTTATGCACACTAATGTACACAATCACATACACATACATACACGTACACACACATACACTATAATTATTTGAATAAGAATGACCCTCACAGACTTATATATTTTATTATTTGGGGAGTGGCACTATTAGAAAGGATTAAGAGGTGTGGTCTTGTTGTACTAGGTATGGCCTTGTTGTAGGAAAGGTGTCACTTGGAATCAGCTTTGAAGTTTTAGAAGCCCAAGCAAGTCCCAGTGGCTCTCTCTTCCTGCTGACTATGGATCCAGGCATACAACGCTCAGTTCCTTCACCAGCACCGATTCTACCAATGTGCTGCCTTGTTTCCTATCATGCTTATAAGAGTCTAAACCTATGAAACTGTAAGTAAGCGCCAAATAAATGCTTTCTTTTATAAAAATTTCCCATGGCCATGTTGTCTCTTCACAGCAATAAAACATTGTCTAACACATGTACACGAGCATGCAAATGTGCACACACACTATTCCTGGTCCTTATAATGTTATTCATATGTATATGATTCATAATGAGCACTTAGAAATGGATAATCAATTAAGGGATTCTTCTCAATCTCAACATTTCCCAACTGTTCATAGTTCTTTACCTAGGTTTCAGACCCTGAAAACTAGCCCACTTCAATCATAGCGAGTCCGTTGATGTCATCTGATGGGAAATGCCATTCTGTAAATATGTCTCTCTTATTGGTTAATTAATAAAGCACTGTTGGAAAATAGGAAAGCAAGATAAGTGGGACTAGGAGACAAGGAGGATTCTGGGAGAGAGGAATCAAGATGTAGGATGAGAGAGAACAGTTACGGACCCTTTCTCTAGTATAAGACCACGTGGAAACACTTAGATTGATAGAAATTGGTTAATATTAAAGACAAAGCTAGCCAATAAGAAGCTCTAGCCATTGGCCAACAGCTTTATAACTAATAGAACCTCTGCATGTTATTTGGGGCTGACGCGGCTGTGGGACCAGGCTGGCAGGAAACTGCTCATAACAGCCAAACATTTTGTTTTTGTTTAGGCATCAATATTATGTGATGTTAGTAACTCTTCAATATTTCTGCCAAAGATGGGGTTCTTTGTTCCTCAGTCCAGGCACTACATCCTTCCTGTGTACAGTCATTTTAGAAATGGGTAATTTCAAATCCTGAAATAAACTGTTAGCCTTGTACAAGACCATTGTCTTTTTGACAGAATAAATGTGGATGATCTGACAAGCGGAATGCACTTAGTGACTGAGCTGGAAAAATCTGATTTTTCCAATCTTACAAATTTTGAATTTGAAGAGGAAACAAGCTTAATTACAAGTTTTAGACAAGATTAACAAAACTGGTATGTTTGAAAACTACTAACAAATTGAAGCCTGCAGTGATGAATAGAATACATACAAAGAGGAAGAAACTACATCCAGGGACAATATAATACACAGCACCTACAGGGAGAAAGGAGCAAGGAAATGTGAGGAAAATATATGGGATCATTATTTTTCTATCATTACTATAACAATTTAGTACTAAGCTGGAGATTTAAAACAATATAAAGGTACTGGAGAAGGGTCTCGGCAGTCATGAACACATACTGTTCTTGTGGAAGATCCGAATTTGTTCCCAGCACCCATGTCAGGCAACTCAAACCTGCTGTGAACTCCTCCTGTAGACAACCTAACACCCTCTTCTGTTCTCCAGGGGCTAAAATTAAAGAAGGTTTGGTGGGGCATGGCTTCTTTCAAGAGGCCTAGGAAAGCAGTGCATGCAAATTTAGGGATTGGAAGTATGCAAGCCACTGTGATGCTAGGTTTGAAGTCTGCAGTAATTTTATTGCTATCCACCAGGAACCTCATTTGCCACTGCTAAAGTACACACTCAACTTTTAAACACATTTTCAAAGCCAACAGAGGTGGGTCAAGTTCTTACCATACGTCCAATCTCAATTCTTTCAAATTTGCCTTTGTTGTCTTATTTTTTTTTACTAGATTTCATTTTATGAAATTAAACTGTGCATATATACAGCCTAGTAAATGAGGTAGCTTGTTGGAACCCATTCTCTATGCTCAGAGGCAGTAGAACCACGATATAACCCCAGTAATAAGCTAGCTTGTTGGAGTCAATTCCCTATGGTGGAATGCCATGCTCAGACTTAACATGGAAGAAGGCCTGGGCCCTGCCCCAATTTATTGTGTCACACTTTGTTATCTCCTCATGGGAGCCCTTACCTGTGAGGAGGAGTGGAAGATTAGGGGTGAATGGGGAGTATGCTGGTAGGCGTGGCAGGAGGGGTGGGAGGGAGAACTGTGGTAAGAAAGTAAAAGGAGGGGATCACCTGGACTAGTGGCTGCAGGTAGGTTGACTTTCTCCCAGCAGATCAGGCAATCAGGAGTCTGCTAACATCATTGTGCTAATCCCACCCCCTGCTCAGGGAAGAGGTGAAGATATGCCCCTGTCTCTCAGGCCCAACTTCTGCTTGCCTTCTTTGGAATCTCCTGGCCTGACTCAGGGCTAACTCTGCCTCAACCCATTGGGAGAGGGAGTCTCTCAGACCTGCCTGCATCATGAGACCCAACCTGCTTGGACCCACCGAACGGAACCTTGGACCTGTAACCACCAGGAGAGTAAGAGACCCCACCTGCACCCACTGGGAGAAGGGATGGGAAGACAACAGATAAGAACACATTCAACAACAGAAAAAACAATATGACGCCACATGAGTCTAGGGCATCTACACCAGCAAGACCTGAACATCCCAACACAGGTGAAGCATAAGAAAACAACCTTAAAATAAACTTCATGTAGATGATAGAGACCATAAAAGAGGAAACAAGAAAATCAATTAAAGAAAAGGAAGAAAAGACAAACCAAAAATTGCAAAAATCAATTCAAACAATGCAAGGTTTGAAAGCTGATAAAGAAACAATAAAAAAAAAAAAATCACAGTCGGAGGGAATGCTGGAACTAGAAAAGCTGGGTAGACAATCAGGAACTACAGATGCAAGCATAAGAAAAAGAATACAAGAGATGAAAGACAAAATCTCAGGTGTAGAAGATATACTAGGAGAAATTGATCAAAGAAAATTTTAAGTCCAATAATCCGTAACACAAAATATCCCGGAAGTATCAGACACTGTGAAAAGGCCAAACCTAAGAATAATAGTTATAGAAGGTGAAGAAATCCAGCTTAAAGGTACAGAAATTATATTCTACAAAATGATAGAAGAAAACTTTCCCAACCTCAAGAAAGACATGCCAATGAAAGTACAAGAAGTTTATAGAACACCAAATAGGGTAGACCACAAAAATGCCCCTTGACATGTAATAATCAAAACACCAAATACACAGAATATTAATATTGAGAGCAGCAAAGAATAAAGGCCAAGTAACATATATGTGAAAAGCTATCAGAAATAAACATGACATCTCCATGAAAACTTTGAAAGCCATAAGCTCCTGGATAGATATTCTACAAACACAAAGAGACCATGGATGCCAGCACAGACTACCATACCCAGCAAAGCTTTCACTCACTATAGTGATATTCCATTAAAAACAAGATATTCCATTAAAAAAAAAACAGATTTAAACACTACTACAGCCCCACAGAAAGTACAGGAAGAAAGCTCAATCCTAAGGAAGTTAACTACACTCACAAATACATCGGCAATAGGAAATAACCATTTTACCATAAGCTAAAAGAAAAATCAGGGTAAATATACACACAGTACCACCACCAAAAACAAGTTTAAAAACCCCACAAGAATTATCAATCAATGGTACTTAATTTCCCTCAAAATCAATAGCCTATAAAAGACACAAGCAAACAGAATGGATACAAAGACAGAATCCATCCTTCTTCTGCATACAAGAAACACACCTGAACTTCAGAGACAGACATCACCTCATAATAAAAGGTTAGGAATAGTTTTTTTTTCCAATCAAATGGACTCAGAAACAAGCTGGTAAAACTATCCTAATATCTAACAAACCAGACTTCAAACTAAAATCAATCAAAAGAGATGAAGAAGGTCATTACATATTCATCACAGGAAAAATTCATCACAATGAAGTCTCAATTCTGAACCTATGCCTCTAATACAAAAGCATGAGTGTGTCTGAATGAGGCTATGTATACATGAATGCAATTGTCTACTCAGACCAGAAGAGGGTGTCACATCCTCTGGAGTAGAACTTGCAGAAAGTTATGATTCATTTGACATGGGAACTCAACTCAGGTCCTCAGAAAGAACACTCTTAAGCATACTTAATCTCTAATCTATTTCTCTATCCCACAAGTAAAACATTTTAAAACAGCTTTTGTATAAGAATTGTTGTAGCAAACAACATTTCTCAGCATGAAATGCTAATAAGAGCAAGTATCCTAATTCTCTCTGCATAGATTCAAGATGATCCCCAGCCCTATGTTCTTATTTGTGCAAACATACATGACATAAGCTTTTAGTCAATATCAATGGGTACTATGTAAAAAATATTACTATTGACATGAGATAAAGGAGGATCTAACATTGTGTGTCAATCAAATTTCTAAAGTTATTTGGTTAGCAAGAATTCCATATCAAGTCAATAGGCAATCCATGTGTTTTATGCTTGTACATTATTTCTCTTTAGTTTGAAATAGGCATTGCCAGGAGAAGTTTGGTTTGCTGTGGAATCAGAGTTTGCTCCTATGCATATTGAAGAACAAACACTATGGCCTATGCTCTTGGGAAATTAGTAGGAAATAATTCCCAATAGCAGTAGGACCATGATTAATCTGGAGAGGATTATGTAGTCAAGTGGAACATGTTTCAGACAGGTGAGGTGTATTGGGATAACAACAGAGATCCCTGGGTTCAACTTAAAGTCCAGGATACAAAAAGCAGGGGAATATGTGTGTGAGAGCCACATCCCAGAATACTTCTGCTTTTGAAGTGTATGGACATCATCTAGGGGACAACAGAGAGCACAGCGGTATACACACAAAAGTGTGTGTGTATTCCTTACCACTTCATTCATTTATCCATAGGGTGCCAATTAAATTCCCATTATTACAAGTGCCATTTTCAGGAAATGTATACTATTTTGAAGATGCTTGAAATAATTCTAGTATTACTGATTAAGGACTATTTGAATGATGGACTCCTAAGTGCCAGGTACTAGATCAATTCTCTTCTCAGTGACATTGGTGATTGAAGACAGGCAACCTGAGGTTGGAGCCTGAGTCCTTAATATGCATCTGGAAAAAAGTGACAGGTAGGGAAGAACCAATGCATAGCAAAGCCACGGTTGTATACTTTGGCTTTTTTCTGTTTGCTGGGAAGAGAGAAGCAAAATGAACTTCAGGGCAAGACAGGAAATCTTTAGAAATTACTACATGTGCTCGATGACTATTTCTTTTTGACGCACACATAGTTCCTCTATGGAAACAGTTCATTTCCCTCAAGGAAAGCAGCCCATAGTTTGTATAGGCATGGAACTCTCAGAGAGGCCTGAGATCTGATGGGCTGATGTGTATGAACCACTTTCTCTTTGCCTTAGATACTGTGGATCATTAAATTAAGACTTCCCAAGGAGAGCGGATACCGAGTTAATGCCAACAGATAAATTGAGTTTATACTAACAGTTTACAAGGCTTAGGCAGGCTGGTTTCAAAGCTTGCTGTGTCTGCTCGGGTAACTGGAGCTAATAAAATAGACATAAATCAGGAGTAATGGCTGTTCTCCAGTGGGTGCTTCTGCAGATTAAATTAATGCTAAGGCAATATTCGCAGTCATTTGTAGAAGGCTTTGAAGATGAAACTGTCGTAACTTGTAACCTTTATTGTTGTGTGAAATAGGAAGACCCATTTCTTAAAACGTCTTTAAGATGAGATAAAACAAGAGAGGTGGCAAATTATTATTTTTAAATTATTTATATTGAATTAATAATATAACTTCTTTTACTGTTATATTCAAGATTTATGCCACACAAACATTTAAACACTATGAAATGCAATTTTATTATTTCTTTCATATTCTTCCTATGTATAAATAGAAAGATATACATTATACATGGATAGAGATAAATCAAGGGAGTTTGAATTTTATGTAATTATTTTCTTAAAGATTCGATTCTTATAAACATCAATATCTATGTATGTATCTTATTTCTCAAGGGCACAATTTAAACTTTCTCTTACTGCTTATAGGACATGGACATACTACTATTCAAACTGAGAGACCCAATAGCATGTAGATATTTTTGTCTACTTCATGGCAGAGAAATTATAAAACACTGTATACTTTTTCCAAATCTACTATATTTTTCAATTTATAATTATTATTATTTAATTGTACATGTGTCAGATTCTAACAGGTCTGTGACATGTCTTAGCAAGAAAAGGCATGTGCTGCCAAAACCTAAGGACCTAGGTTTGACCCCTGGAACCCATTTGATGGAAGAAGAAAACTGATTTTCCAAAATTGTCATCTGAATTCCACAGGTAAACTGTAGCACATGTGTAGTTACTAGTCTAGTCTACTACTACTACTACTGCTACACACACACACACACACACACACACACACACACACACATACACACACACACACACACACACACACACTAGATGCCATTTTTAAACTTGCTAAGTATAATGGTATATAGTATGCTGCTTATATTCCCGAGCTCTCTACTCCACGGCTGTCTTCCATGAAGATGACATCTTAGGTATTATTTCAAGGTGTCAATAAAAGTGAATTGATAACATCTGATGATCAAATGGAGACTTTATTAGGGCTCATAATTTTCATGTAGACAAAGAAAGGAGTCATTTTTTGCTAATCCAGTATTTGTCTCCTGACCATCAAATGAGTTATCCATATTGCTCCCATTTAGAAAAAAAAATTACTAAAAATGGAAATGTCCTATCTCCTTCCACAGTTTTCCTGCCCTGGAGATACACTTTCTTTCCTTAGTGTATTTATGGGACATATTGTTCTCTTTGGAGTTTGAGCCAGGATAGCCCATCTTTGCTGTGAATAATCTGAAACAACAACAATAACAAGAAAAACAAACAAACAAACAAACAAACAAACAGGAGGCAAATAATGACTAGATTTCACTGTTGTGGTGTGGCAAACATCCTTTAAAAACTTGGTAGCATAAAAGTTTCTATTTATGGAAGTCTAAGGCACTAGCTACAAACTCTGCTGGTCTTGGTTAGATTCTCTTGGCCTGACATGATATACACTGAAGCACTCAGGGGCTTCAGACATGCCACAGAAATCATATTTTCTTCCTGCGAGCATCTTACTGACACAGTCTTATGCTTCTCTTGCGATAGGAGAGTAGGGTACCAAAGGAAATATGTGTATATGCTTTCCAGGTGTGCTTGTATTATTGCACTCATATCACTAAGGCCAAGATGAATTAGAGTTCAAAAACCCATTATTGCAAAAACAATAAAATGCATAGTATAGATGGGAAAAGGGTGTGGTTGAAATGATAGAGAAGCCTATCCAGTAAAATGACTGTCACAATTATCACATTTGTCTGAACTGAGATAAGTACACTTGACAGTAGTCTAGTACTGTCAATAACAGTATTTTTTTATATTTGTGGAATAAAATCATGCAAATATACATTGTATTTTAAACCCATTTTACTCCATATTCTGTTCTTATCCCATTCTCCCATTTTCCCATCCTGTCAGTCCTCATTTCCTGGAAAGTTTCATTTCTAATTTTATTTTATCTGTATATATAAGTCACACATAAAGGTAGGACTAGCAAATTATGGGCAATATCTGTGTTACTGAGACTGACTTAATTTGCTTCACATAACTACTTCCAATTTTATCTTTCTTGCTAAAAGTATAGCTTCATTAATAAATTCTTCTTTGTGGCTGAAAACATTCATTTGCATATACATACACCACATTTTCTCAACCATTCTTCTGGGGATTGGCAGATTCCATAACTTAGCTAATGTGTATACCACTGTGACAAACAATTGGAAATCCTTATGCATTCTCATTGGAAGTGTAAACTTGGGGATCTACTATGGAAGTGAATATGGTAGTCTGTCAAAATTAAAAATAGTCTACCATATGACCCAGTTTTACCCTGAATTCATCTAAACCTAACATTTTTGAATCAAAAAAGCAGACAAGTGAAATTTTCTCCTCCTATATCTCTGTCTGGGGTTGAAATCCCTATAAATCCACCTATGAAACTGGAACTCAGTAAATTTTTTTCCATCCTCCCCCCTGCCTAAAACATCAGACTTCTGATTTTGTGTTGCAAGCATAGATCACTTACCTCTTCCATTTATGCCTTTATAAATGGACAGTAAGATTCTATAAAATGCATTACAGTTTCTCAAAGATTCCCAGAAGTGTGTTGTGAAGCAAATAATCTAAAAGCCAAATAAAAGAAAGAATGAAGTAAACCAAGACTATAAAAGGAAAGTTAGACCTCTCTGTGATGCTTGACTTTTACTCCAGAATTCCTCTCTGGTCTTAGCACAACCTGTCTCCTTCATGCTACATCTGACCTGTATTGCCTGTTTCGTATATGTGGGGATTTTATCTTTATGGGTTATCTTTTTTTCTTGATATATTTATTTTTTAACTCTTTCCCCAAAACCCTAACACATGTTTTGTTGTTTTGATTTTTAAATTTTAAATTAGAAATGAGCTTCTTTTTACATGTCAATCCCAGTTCCCTCTCCCTCCCATCCTCTCCTGCCCTCCACCAACCCCCTATCCCATCCACTTTCTGCTCCCCAGAGAGGGTGAGGACTTCCCTGGGGGGAATCTTCAAAATCTGCCATATCATTTGGATAAGAGCCCAGGCCCTCCCTGTGGGTTTAGACTGAGAAAGTATCCATCTATGTGGAATGGCTTCCAAAGACCATTCATATACTAGGGATAAATACTGAGCAACCACCAGACGCCCTATGCACTACCCACAAAGACACAACTAAGAAAAAGAACTACAGACCAATATCCTTCACGAACATTGATGCAAAGGTATTCAATAAAATATTGGCAAATAAAATCCAAGAACACATCAAAGAAATCATCCCATGATCAAGCAGGCTTAATATCAGGGAAGCAGGGATGGTTCAACATACAAACCAACCAATGTAATCCACCATATAAACAAACTGAAAAAGGAAAATTATACGATCATCTCACTATATGCTGAAAAAGCCTTTGACAAAATCCAACACCTCTTTATGATAAAGGTCTTGGAGAGATCAGGGATAACCGGGACATACCTAAACATAATAAAAAACAATATACAGTAAGCCAACAGCCAACCTCAAACTAAATGGAAAGAAACTCAATGCAATTCCTCTAAAATCAGAATCAAGACAAGGCTGTCTGCTCTCTTCATATCTCTTTAATATTGTACTTGAAATTCTAGCTAGAGCAGCAAGACAACAAGAGAAGATCAAGTGGATCCAAATTGGAACGGAAAAAGTCAAACTTTCACTATTTGCAGACGATATGATAGTTTATGTAAGTGACCCCCCCAAAAAAAAACTCTACCAAGGAACTCCCACAGCTGATAAACACATTCAGCAAAGTGGTGGGATACAAGATTAATTTTAAAAAACTCAGTAGCCCTACTATATACAGACGCTAAATGGGCTGAGAAAGAAATCAGAGAAACATCACCCTTTACAATAACCACAAACTATGTAAATAATATTTCTGTTTTTAGACCTGAGAATTTCTGACCATGGAGGACTTTAATTTCTTGGTCTTGCTTCACTCCCCATAAATGTACTTTTACTTCCATGTCAGGAACCGTCTTCCATGGACCTTCTGTTTTGTTTTGTTTTGCTTTCTTGTTGGACTTAGAAAATTGGATGCTCTTTGCTGGGGAAGATGCCCTTTGTGCTCTCAGCATCCCTTAGTGGCATGTAGCCCTTCTTCTAGAGTTGAGGCCTCTTAGGCCTTCTTCCCTCTGCACATTTGCGTGTCTGTTATTTTTGTTATTAAGCTCATGTTTAGGCGGCTACTTTGGTATAAATTTAATGGGTGTATCATCTGGTATTCTGAGACGGCACATTCTCATAGACAATTCCATGTTCCTCTGGCTCTTAAAATCTTTCCACCCCCTCCTCCCAAATGAAGTACCAGTTGTGACTTGGGTGCAGGAGTCTGCATTTCACTAGGTTCTAGTTCTCTGTACTGGTCTTCACCAGTTAGAGAGAGATGAATGGTAAGGACTACACTTATCTTTAGGTATAAGGAAAAATATTTTATGTAGTTAAGAATTACGCTGGTTTAGTAAAATGGCGGTTATAGACTCTCCTCCATGATCCATGATTTCACTAACTTCCAGTAGTTGATTAGATCTCACTACCCTACCAGGCATGGTTTCCTTCTCTTCGGTTACCACACAATTTATGCATGACAATACTGAATCTTTATAATTGTATGCCTTGCTGGACATTGTTGTTCATTGGCGTCGTAGCTGGGTGGGATTACTAGTTGCTTCCCTTTTTTGGAAGTTCACATGGGAAGCAGTAGAAATATTCTTCTCCAGGAAAGAACATAACAATTGATTATTCAAAACCAAAGGACAGCCCTGAAAATATTCATACAAGCAACATTAAACAAACTAATCATATCTTATTATATGGTTAGGAACAAACAAACAACACACACACACACACACACACACTAGCACTACCACCTCTACCACCACCACCACCAATATCACCAATTAAAGAAAAAGATGCCACAAATCTGAAAGAAGGCTAGGGGGTGTGTATGGAGATTTTGAGTAAAGGAAAGGGAACAAGAGAGTGATATAATTATATTAAGCTAAAAAAGGTTGAACAGATAAAAAGTAAAGCTAAAATCTCACTTCAGGTTCTACATTCTTCAAAAGAAGGCAATGCAAAGTGTCTTGCCCAACATAGGCATTAATAAATATCCTCAATTAAGTGGCCAATGTTTTTGGAAACTTACTGCGGATCTCATTACCATTCTTTGTTGGGAGAGGACTAATGTATAGTCAGCGAGTTCTTTAGGAAACCCACAGTTAAAGACCACCAGCCAGCTACTTTTTGCTGCTGCTTCATTGTGCCAGAGACAGTGTAATTTTTGAGAATGATTTTTCACAAACTGAGAAATAATACTTTAATATCTGCTTACAACTTCAGTTCAGTGAACTTAAACACAGCCCATGTTATTCAACTTTTAAAGAAGGCTGTCCTTAAAGCCCCAAGCTTTTTGTCCTTTTTGGTAATTAGGGAGCCATGAATATTAAATATGAATTCCTTTTGCCTTTTAGGGCTTACCTATATATTCCACCAATAATAGTTTTCCTACCCAAATAGAATATTAGTTAATGAACATTCTTTGGGGATTAATTTCATTATTATTCTTCACAGATCTTGGATCCGTAACTTAATCACCATAGTCTATAGGCTTCTGTTTTTATTATAAAATAATACTAGTAAATTCCTTAAACTCACATTAATTTTACAAGGATTATCGGAAAATAAATATTAATAATAATACATTGAATTATACATTCTAGACACTAACCCTTTGTCAGGTGTATAAGCATTAAAGTGTTTTTTTTTTTTTTAAACTCATTTGGCTGCCTCTACTTAAATGGTAGTGTTCTTTGCTATAGAGAAAGATTTGCTTTCATGACTTCCCATTTATTAATTGTTGGACTTAATCCCTTAGCTAATATAGTCCTTTTCGGAAAGTCCTTTCCTGTGCCAATGAGGTTAATCATATTCACTCTTTCGACTCTAAATACATTTTCTTGATTGATAACCAATCACTGTGGGTGGTGCCAGCCCTGGGCTGCTAGTCCTGGGTTCTTAAGGAAGTAGGCTTAGCAAGGCAGTAAGCAGCAGTCCTTTATGGCCTCTGCCTCAGCTCTGGGTTCCTTCTCTGTTTTAGTGTCTGCCCTTACTATATCTGGTGATGAAGTGTTTTATATGGAATAGTTGGTGGAATAAACCCTTTCCTCCCCATGTTGCTTTAGATCACGGTGTTTCATCACAGCAGCAGTAACCCTAACTAAGACACTCTGTAAAATTGCTAGTGGTTTAAAATGAGTACCAATAGCTTGTTGTTATACTCATGGATTAGTGCATCAGTCAACTCTCATTAGAGAAATGCCTTTTCACAGTAGCTGGTGATTAATATAGACACCCACAGCTGTTCAAGGTGCAAATAGTAAGAGACTGCAGAATGCTCAATCTTAAAAAAATCAACATCTGTGCCATATCCACTCGATTCAAGGCTTAGGGATCATGATGTCAGAGGAGACAAAATGATTTTAAGAGTCATAGGTGCATGGCTACAATAAAACTATGTTTCTTTGTACCGCAAGGCAGCTGCACATACAAATTCATAGTAATTATGGAAATATTTACAAGACCTGTGCAGGCTCAAGTCTGACAAAACCCCAGCATGGAGAATGAAGGTAGGCACAAAGTACAGACCCTATCTTATAAGTTATTGGTACTTGATACCTGCTCAGAGAGCAATACATTATTTGTTGTTTGCATTATCTCTGTTTTTGTTTTTGAGAGTGAAGGTTCTGGTGGGCACATTTTCCAGTTAATACAACAACATCCAAGATTTTGTTAGCAGCACAACCTGGACTATGAATTTATAAAAAGGAAGGGGGTACTAATTTGGGTAAGTAGAAAAGATATGATGTATATGGGAGGAATTTGGGAATGAGTGAGCAAGTATGACAAAAATGCATTGTGCCAAATTCTCAAAGAACTAATAAAATGAATTTGAATAATACACGCAGTTATCTTTATATATTTAGCAAAGCACTTTTAGTTCCTTATTTTATTTCCTAGCATTTTTTGTAACATTTTTTTCCTTGAGTTTTAATTTAGAAATCATGAAAGTATAATTAAAGTAACTTTCTGTCAATAAATTCAAGAGATTGAGGGAGGTTAAAGAATTTCCAAAGTAGATAAATAGAAACTAAACCAGTGAAGTAAAACATAACATTATTTTTAACAAAATGATAGGTATATAGTGAACTCTTCATTTAGATTGTCACCTATTTGAAATTACATTTGGGAAAAAAATCCAAGAAAAATGAAACAATAGTAATGAATAGTTCACAATGTTAAATAATTAAACTCAACAACATGTTGGTACCATTAAAAAAGGAATGAAATGTCAGTATTATTGCTGAATACAAGTTACATTGATGACCACAGGACTCTGCAGATTGGGCTTGCTATAGAGCATTTGGTAAGGCAAGTTTAGAAGGGAGTGTGGGGAAGCTAACTGACCATGGACAGCCTTAGAGAAAGTCATGCAGCAACCAACTATTTTAGGAACTTCCTAAAATGTATACATATACTTACATGAAAAGAGTTTGATTGGAGATACCCTACAATTTGGGAATAATAGACACCATAGGCTATCAAAAAATAAATAAATAAACAATGCCAGCAATAGGTTACCTCATTTTGATGTATTGTTCAGTAGGGTCACAGACTATTGCCACAGATCTTGAACACCCTCCAGAACTTGATGGCTAGACCATAATACTAAAGACATAACATGCCTTAGCCATGGAACATGGAGAAATAAATCTTTTTCCCAACTGGCTATCTTTCACCATGTTGAGGGGTGATATGTACGCAGCAAGGGGGAAATATAATCAAAATATGAAATTAAAATGTATAAGATGATCATAAATATTCACAACCTTTATTATTTTTTCTTCCAGTTTAACCTAAAATAATATGTAGAATATATGAAACACAGCACAAAGTTAATTTACTGCTGTGTTATCTATAAATGACAACTCATCAGTGATACAAAATTTCGGTATGAGAATCATTAAGTTACTTCACTGTGGGAGACTATTTTAAAAATAAGAAATATATGACATAGGAGTTACAGGCCCAGAGAGAATTACTGGCATATGGCCAGGAGTGATAAGAGCAAGGTACAATGTGCAATTATGAAAAATTTAAGTGTTGAGGAGATATGGACAAAAACAATTGAGTAACTCAAATGCAATGATATTTAACTTGATAAGTTGATATGTAACATAAATAACACCATTTTGTGTGACAAATTATCTATAATAAAGATTTTTTTTCTTAACTTGTGATGAGGATATACCCCCATTCACCCTCTTGAACTTAAATAAAATTTAAATCATCCACTGGGTACCTGTAAACTTCCAGATACCTCTGCCCCTCAGCTCAGTACATTGTGAAACCTCAGTTGCTCATCCATATAGCTGGTTGGAAGCTGTAGACAGCATGTTGGTAGAATGATGTACTGAATATCACTAGGCCAGGAAAAGATGTGAGTGCAGAGTTGGGGAGATAACTCACTTGGTGAAGCATGCCCTGTTTATTAATGAGGAAGTGAGTTCATACCACAGAACCTATATTTTAAAAAATGCTAGTATAGTGGTGTTGGTCTACAATCCCAGCACTGGGGAGATCAAGGCAGCCAGAGAGGTGGCGCTTGCTATCAAGGCAGCCGAGTACTTGACTGTGAGAGAAACTGTCTCAATAAACAAGGTGCACAGAACCTTAAGAGAAACAACAGAGAATTTAAACGTGCACTCACACACAGACACACACCTGTATACACTTGAACACACACACAAGGGTGTGTTCCATTTAACAAACATGCCTGCCATGAAATCATACCATCAGAATCTGCAGCTAACCATCACAGACACTGGTGATATTTGTGTGTATACATGCCTATGAAAAAAAAATTAAATGAAAATAAAGATCAAAGCTGAAGGTGATTTGGAAATGCATTTCTCTGAAATTGGAGGTAATAAGTTTTCAAATTATGACTTTAGAATAATGGCACAAATTGAGAGAAGAATAACATGACACATTTTCTGTACTAAGTTCTTATTAGAAATGCTTGGAGGTAAATGGAAATGGAGAGGTTGACAGGAATTTATTTATTTATTCTTTTGAGGACAATTTTTCTGTGTACCACTACCTGTCCTGGAACTCACTTTGTAAATCATGATGGCCTCAAACTCACAGATATCTGCCTGCCTCCACCTCCAAATCACTAGGGTTAAAGGTGAGGGCCACCATAACTGGCAACAGGTTTTCAGTAGCAGTAAATTTTGGTTTTTCTCATATGTACACTATGTAATTACTCTCTAGTACTCCCATTTTTCTCCCACCCCTATATAATATATATATATATATATTCTATTAACTAGTTATTTTTTTTCCAGTGTTCCACAGTGTCTAATCAGGGTAGTGTATGTGATCCTGAATTTGAAAATACCCATCAGAGCCTATTGAGTTTACCATTGAGTCCAAAACTGGATATTATAGCTTCCCTTCGCCCAGAATCAGTCCATGGCTAATAGATTAGCAGGATATGGAGTAGATGAATGAGTTGCACACCCCCTACCCAACAGGAGAGATAGAGCTTTGTAGATCTAGAACCCATTGTCTTTGCTATTGTGAGTTTGTGCTTGCCATGGTCATATCCTGCTTACAAGATGGTAACAATGAATTCTTTTTAAAATCATATTGGCATCTTGTTGGAAAGTATTTTAAAATACGGCAGTATTTTTCTATCTTAATAATATAACATTCTAATTATAATTAGCACTATGATGTTTATATCAGAAATTATTTTATTCCAGCATTTAATGTTGTATAGATGACTCACCATGTCACCAATTAACCAAACTTTGTCTTAGTTCTATGTACTGGAAAATCAAATTCCAAATGGCCTTAAATCTTATTTTCATAGTTCTTTATTTTCTCATTTTTCTATAATACAGTCAGAATAACTCTGTGGTTAACAGTGTGTATTTGGAAGGTAGAGTGCTTAAATTGGAATCTGACTATGAAATTTATTAGTGGGTGACCCTGGGTAAATTATTTCATGTATTTCTACCTCAATTTCCTAATCTATTGATTAGAAATTAATTACAGTTCCTGCCACATGCTGTCATTGTGAGTGAGACTGGTGGCATATTAAAGTACTTAAGAAGGGCCTGGCATATGGCAAACATTTTATACTATCAACTGTTAGTATAGCTATATGCTATTTAGTCATAGGGTTCTGTTCTGAGAGAGGTGTCCTTAAATGATGTCACTGTGCAAACATGATAGCATGGATTTGCAAAAAACACAGACACACAGCCAGGACTCATATTTTTCCATTCCATATTTTAAAGTGTTTTCAAAATCAGTTATGTGAAATCAATATTCACTAAGTATTGAATACAAGCCTGATATGGGCAGTACGTGATTTTGCCATTATAGTAAAGGTTCTTACAATCTAATTTTTAAAAGATAACACCCATAAGATGTGAGGCTTAGAGAAATCAAGAAACTTGCCCACATATCTTCAAAATCAACAAAGAAATACCAGAGTCACAATTGGGGTCAGGTCCAGCAACTTTGGTTCCAAAGCCTACACTTATTTCACTACCCCACAATGAGGTTGAAGCTTTAATCCTAACTTATTTAGTGTTTAGAAATTTCAGGATCACTCCTCATTGGGTCTCAGTTCATATTTGAATGAATGAATAAGATGGATCTCTGGGGTTCAGTAGCTGGTAAGAATACATTCAACAACTGAAAGAACGATATGGCACGGCCAGAACCCAGTAACCCTACGGCAGCAAGACATGAACATTTTAATGAGGCCTAAACACAAGAAAATGACTTTTAAAGTTACTTCATAAAGATGGTAGCGGCTCTTAAGGAGGAAATGAAATATTCCCTTATAGAAGTTGAGCAAAAGACAAAAAATTAGAAAGGGATCAATAAATCCCTTAAAGAAAACCAAGAAAATACAAATCGAACAAGTGAAGGTATTAGGTTTTTGTAGTTTATTACTGGGACATGTTAACCCTAGTTGTTCACTTATCATTACAAGCTATAAACATAATAATTGATATTTATGGTTAAATAGTATTTTGGCCTTGAATAATTTGAGACACAACATTAGTTGTGTCTTAAATGTCTTTGTGTCTTTCACATGCAAAATAATATAGCCCATCTAAGTAGATCTATTCATTTATTTCTTCAATTTTAGTATTTTATCATTTCTTTCTTTATGTCTTCTCCTTGGTATAGATGTGAGCTATAATATTAAATTCAACAGAAGTGTTACAGGAGGAATGAAATAGAGAAGAGACATAAAAAAAAGTGAAATAAAATATACATTTCTGTATGTAACAGTAATTTAAAATGTTGATACATATAAGTAAATGACATTTACAGTGAAAATATGAATCTACAGCTATATGGAGGTTTAATGAACACATAAAATGAGTTTATAATAAAAAGTTTAAGTCACATTAATATAAAAGAATGATTTCAGAACATCTCTGCTCAGTATTGATTTGGCAATGAACAGAAAATATAAATAGAATGATAGGTAACTCAAATAAAAATAAATAGAATCAAGCTTAAAAACATCTCATGTAGATCCTCACAGGCTTTTAAGGGGTAGAAATTTCTGTTATTAGTTAAGAGGAGGTAAAAGGAAACATTCTTACCTCATTTTATAAAACTATACATCGTTCAGACCAAAATTAAGATCTTGAAAGACATGGTTAATAAAATATAATAAATAAAGGTACGAATTAACTGTTATAAATATGTTTTGCTAGGAATGTATTAACAAATACAACATAGCAAGCAAATACATAGGAAAGATACTAGTGTTTTTGACTTAAATAACTCACCTTAGTGCTTATAGTGCCTATTTCCTTTCAGATAACTTTACTTCTCTCTCTCTCTCTCTCTCTCTCTCTCTCTCTCTCTCTCTCTCTTAATGTTTCTTCTCAGTTCTCCTTCTGAGAGACCTCAGACATTTTGTGATCACCAATGCACTCCAATATGACCTTATTTTAGGCCCATTTACAGGTATAAAATCCCTGCTTCTAGACATAATCCCGCCGTAAATGAATGAAGGTTAGGACTTCAACATAAAAACAGTAGGGAAATAATCTAACTTGTTACTGAGACTAAATGATTTCCTATGATATGATTGGTTTTAATTTTGTACACTAAAATACATGTAGGCCAAATGTTTGGAGACTATTGAATTTTATCAAATATAATTCTTTATATGATTTCAATGACAGAGCACTAATGTCAGCATTATTAATAGTAAACTGGAATAAATAGAAATACCATAATAACTAATCACTAAATACCATAGTACAAGCTTTAGCATGGAAAGCCAATATAATTTTCTTTTAAAATTAGATTTTAGTGCCAACTGTAAGCCCTGTGCTATTAAAAAGAGGTTAGAAGCATTTACTTTCTCTTATGTTATGTTGTTGTTTATCACCCATGAGAATTTTAAAAATGGAGTTAAAATAAATTCCCAAGTGCACCAGAGGAGAAATCAACATGGATTCAAAAAAAGGATATAATAGTTTTTTTAAAAAATGGTTCATAATTTTCATGTTTTTGGCATGGATCCTAGGATGCAACAATTTTTCTTTATTTCATGGAAATCCAGGGTGAGGAAATGATTCTTTTCCCCCAGGACATATCAGTAAATCAGCTTTTAAAAATGGTTCATACATGAATTCTTATGGATTGCAGTTTGGTCCCATCATCTTAGCTGTTTTGAGATTGGCAAGACTTTCATGAAAATGAGTTACATGTGTAGATTTTTAATTCATGTGCAGATGGAATTTTGAACTATTATGGCATAGAAATGCATTGACTAATGTAGAATCTGCAGGTAATTTTATAAAGTGGTCCTAACACCTGAGGTGGATGACTGAATGAGCTCAATAAACAGCTATGTTAGCACTTCAGCTATAAGAATCATCCTTTGGTTGCTAGTGGTGGTAACAAGTTAAATGCTTTCATAATGAGAGTCTGGGTCAATATCATTGATTTTCATGTTTGGAGTGTTCTCCTTTCCCATAATACATTTGCAAACTGCATAAAGATATAGCTCCTTCAAACATAAAGAGTTAATTATCCCATATCATTTAGCACTGTAGAAAATTGGTGTCCAGAGAGTTTATCTTTCTCCTTAGGCAGGTTACATATACGAAGAGCCTTTAAAAACTACCAATAGGTTGCTTTAATACTTTATGAAGATTCCCAAACTACAGCCCTCTGCAAGCCAGCTTTCAACTTGGAAAATCTCTGTAAGGGAACATTTCAGTTTATAATTCACAGACTTCATTCTTGACATCTCAGTTAATAATCTAACAAAGTTCATATACACGCATATGAAATTTATATGTGTGTGTATATGTTCATATGCTTTATATTTCAGGTATAAATTCCAAAACATAATTCAATATACAATATATTCTGAGAAATAAGTAAATCTATTTCATATTTTATTTCACCTTGCTTTGCTTAAAATGCAGTAATGCACATTGCATGAAAAAGCAAATGGGACCCAAATAAATGGGCATTTCATCATTTGTGTGATGATAATTTCTATTTTTCTTATATAGTTGTTATTTAGTTGCAACATGAATCTTTAGTCACATTCATCATCACACTTTCATTAACTAGCTGCACAGACATTGGAAAGTGTCTTCTTGAGGGTTATATTGACATAGAAAAACTTTGACTTATTTTCTTATTGAGATTCTTCCAAAGAAACCATGAGGACAGAATACAATTAAGCACTAACAGTAAATATGGTTTGAATGTATATTTTCTCTAAAGATGGAACCCAAAGCATTGTGACAAACAGTATACCAAAGTAATTTGAAGTAGACATAATAACTGAAAACACTGGTAGGACCAGAGAGGTATTCCGGATGTAAGAACTTCCATAAAGGTTTGCCCATGAACTTTCCTTCCTCCCTTATCACAGCTCCAACACCAGTGACTTATGGCTTCAATTGTTTTATTTTTGCTCTTTGGCTTCAATTGTTTTATTTTTGCTCTTTGGTGCGATAACACAAATAAAAGAAATACCCAGAGACAGATATTGCGGTTCAAGCTGAAGATCAGAGGAGCAAAGCAGCCAAGCCACCAGGGAGCTCTTACCTATACCAAAACTGGGGCAATCCTGTCCTCAATGTGGCTGATTGGAGATTAATTGCATAAGAATGAATGCCAGCTCTGAGACCCTCCCTTATATACCACTCCAGTGCTGGTACTAAAGGCATGCACTACCACTGTCCGGATTCTATGGCTAACTAGTATGGCTGCTGGAATTAAAGGTGAATGCCAACACTGGCTGTAGCTAGCTTCACATTCTGATCTCCAGGCAAGCTTTATTATTAGATCATCAATGACGTATTACCACACTTTATCACTTTGCAAATTTTAAGCAAGATTTTATTTATTTTTCAGATTATGAGTATGTGTCTCTAACTGAGTCTGTGTCTATGCATATGATTATAGTGCCTTCAGGAACCAGAATAATATGTCAGATCCCCTAGAACTGGAGTTATAGGTGGCTGTGAACTTGGGTGCTTAACCTGGGTGTTTGGAACTGTATGTGGGTTCTGCATACTCTCAACTGCTGATTGATTTCTCTAGCCCCATTTGGCATCTTTTGAACTAATATGTAATATGCTGTGGGGGCCTATAACTGTAGGAAATTAAGACCTACCAGGCCTAGAGAAGAGCTGACTTGTAGTCTAACAGTCGCTGTCAGTGGTCCTGACCGTGCCCAGCCAATGAGGGATGACTCCGATGACACAAGGTCAATGGAGCAGAACACTGAGGTTGAGGGAGTTCCTACACACTGATAAGTAAATGAGTCTGCTGTTTTTTCTTTCACCTAATTCCCATGATCTGTGCTGTTGACTTTATGCCTTCTCACCACCTCCTCTGCGGGAGCCATTAGGACCCAGCAACATATAATGTTGGCTTTTGATGGGTCAAATGTATCAGAGTGTTTTTAAATCCTAGGAGGAGAAATATGAAGTCAGTTTGTCTTTTGCATTACCACAGGGAGATGTTTGTCTCCAGATGGCAGTATTCTTTATTGCCAGAAGAGATGGTAGTGTGCCTTGTCTGTAAAAATAAGTACTATTTTGTGTGTCTATAGAGAGGACATCATCCAATCAAGTGTAGCACAAGTAGGTAATGGGGATGCACTGAGCCTTAGATAGCTGTTACACTTGATCATTGGGCTTTGCATTCATTCCACTAGACTTCCAGAAATGACTGTGTGAGGTCATGATAAACACCCTATCATATGGAGCATTACTATTCTACATACTCTTGAGTTTTCAGCTAAACCCATTTCCAATGCTCTTTCTGATTCCTGTCTACCATGAGATGAGCAACTAGGTCACACAAAAGGATCTCAGCCATGGTGATAAGCCTCATCTCAAGTACACAGTAAAAAACCTATCTGACAATGAATAGAATCTCTTAGTACAGTGAGCAAGCAAACCATCCTTCTTTTTAAGTTCACTTTTCTCCAGATACTTATCAAAGCAATGCTAATATAAACATTGGTATGAAGAGTGTGTAGTTGTGCCTGCCTGAATAAGTTGTTCCTAAATGTTTAGATTGTGTTAGAGATTTGGAAATGTTTATAGATGCAGGATATATGTAGAGATCCCTAAATTGGGATTCTGCTGATATTGGAGAAGACAAGAATGCTGATGGGAATGAATACAGAATACAGAATACAGAATACAGAATACAGAATACAGAATACAGAATACAGAATACAGAATACAGAATACAGAATACAGAATACAGAATACAGAATACAGAATACAGAAAAGGTTCCCGGCTTGTGTGAGACAATGGGAAGAGAGAATCTATGGTTCATTGGGCTAGAGGTCATTCATGTTAGAGTGAGGCAAAGAACTTGTCTATATGGATAACCTAAGACTTTGTGGTAGGCTAAGTCTAAAGACAACTGAATAATTGTTCTAGAAACAGACATTTTCCGGCACCTCAGAATTCATGCTGTGTCATGCAGTTTATTGGCTGCTTTTAGTGATGTGTATGATATTAATAGAGAGCAGAAAAATTTTTCAGTTGCAAAAGAAAAGAAATGGATGTGGGTAAAATTGAGTCTAAGAAGGTACAACTGTTAAAAGATGAGCTATATTAGAATACAGGCATATATCTTGCACTACAACAATAAAAAAGATAGCTTTACAATATTTCAGAAATTGGATGGACCCAGCAAGTCCAAACATTTAAGTTTTAAAGAGTTTGACAAGCTTTCTTCTGAAACAAAGCCCAATCACACTTATCTCACACTATGCTGCCTGGAAAAGTGTTTTCTTGCATCCAATCAATCAGGTACTAAAAGCAACTGTTGACTAAAGGAGCCCAGGTACTATTCAAGCTGGCAGCAGATGCTGATATCACACATAGGACCCTTGTTTTATAGCTCTACAGAATTCAAGAGTATGGGGTCATGAAAGAGTCTACCTAGATTTTGGAGGAAAATAGTCAATTCATTAAACTGACAGGGTCCTTGAAAGCATATCCTGATATGATAGCCCAGGGTGACTGTGGGGATGAAGCTGATGACACAGTTGAGATGTGGAAGTCAGAAGTGCTAGGAACTTTGGGATATACACTGAAAGAAACTAAAGATGAGTGGAGCAGCCTAAGGGGGAAGCCATAAATTATGTTATCTGCAAGGCTATAATAGAAAGCTTCTCAGCCCTTTCCCATTCCACATTAAGTTGCTTCAAAGGCAGTCAAGGAGCTATAGGGTTTAATGGCTATCCTGCCAGGTTTATGTCTTACCTTGGTAAGATTCATAATTTTGGGGAATGGTCTCTTGTGTCCAAAGATATCCTCAAACTCACTATGAAGACAAGGGTAGCCTTGATCTCATGCTCTTCCTACTTCGGACCCTACATGTTGATAAGGACATAAGCTACTAAACTCAATTTAGTCTGTCTATTTTGGTATGAAAATATTTGCTTTATCCTGCTATATTTTGGAAATATGTAACTGCAATTTTTAGTGAAAATGAGACATCATGGCTAAGAGATGCCTTAAGTCTAAGTGGAAACTTTGAACGTGGACTTTTGAGAAATGCTGGAATTGCTGAAACCCTGTGAACTGGTAGAGGTGGACCAATTGTTTTCTATAATATGAAGTGGGTGTAAGGAAGTATCTGCATGAGCCATGTTGTGAAGTGGTGGTCCCTATCCAGTGATGTTGTTGAGAGATGGTAAAAAGTTAAGGAACTGGGGTGTTCACTGGAGGAAACAGATCTCTGTTGACAACTCCTTGAGGGAGTCTTCTTCCCTGCCCCTTCCTTTATACATTTCTCTCCTTTCTGTCGACCAAAAAATAAGCAACACTGTTCTACCACATGCCTGCACCCTGTACATATGCCAGCTCCTCCTTAAGTTCACAGCAACAAAACCGCTGAATAAATGGATGAAAAGCTCTGAAATAGTGTGCCAAAGTAAAATGTCCTTCTTCTAAACTGGTACTGTCTCAGATATTTACCACAGACAAAAAGAGCTCACTGGCAAACACCCCAAGTGAAATACCCAAGTTACAAGGAAGTTAATGTGAACCAGATAATGCTCATAGGTCCTGGCAAGATTGTCACTAAACACGTATGCTACAAGGAAGAGTATTTCCTCTTTCTGTTGCTGCTCAAATTTATTTACCTAGACATTACATCATCTCTCATTGAATTAGAAGTTCAATTACATCAAAAGAAACAGGTATGGCCAAACCTGTCTATAATTATATCTTGCATATGTACACATGTATTTAATGAGACTAAATATATTCAATTGTATGAGACCAGCAGTTTATTACATTATTTGTGGAATCTAAAGAGATCAATGAAACATAAACTGTGTTTAGGATTGAAGCCATTGAGGTCACATCTGCAATTGTGCACGATCCCTCTCCTCTCCATTCTCGTGAGAAACAAGCCAGCTAGTGAGTGAGTGCTAACAACTCACCCCAAGTTCAGGATGTGACAGGCATTTCCATGGCAACCTCTCCAAACTGAACTCAAAGTGCTACTGAATTTGACATAATTTGTCCTTATTCCCCCAATCTCCTTTCGTGCTGTAAGTGAGAATGCTAAGCCCCCTTAATTATTGCTAACAGTCTCAAGATGGTCTATGTGACATATCATCTGAAAATTTACCAAAATATCCTTTCCCAATTACAGATATTCTTTGTCTACATACTCCTCTTCTGCCATACACTGTCATAAAAGAAAATACACATATTGGGTATTATACTTTCCTGGTAATATTTTCCTGTTTCAGAGTTAGAATCACAAACCATAAAGTCCCCTGATCACCAGTTTTCCCAGTCTGTGAGTGAAGAAACCAGTCAAGTGTTCTGCTGGCCTTGCTGCTGCTGCTACTACTTTAGAGTTTGAGGGTAAACCAGCCCTTCCAGCTTTAAGAATCAGGCTGTTGAGCCTCAGTTTAACAGATGATATCTCAGATGAACAAAATAAAAAAGAGCAAATGTTTGGTGGCACACACCTTAAATACCAGCACTTTGGAGGCAGAGGCAGGTGGATCTCTGTGAGTTCAAGGACAGCCTGGTCTACAGAGCTAGTTCTAGGACAGGCTCCAAAGATACAGAGAAACCCTGTCTTGAAACTAACTAACTAACTAACTAACTAACTAACTAACTAACTAACTAACTAACTAAATAAATAAATAAATAAATAAATAAAGGCAAATGTGTTTGATTTGATTTTTATCAACTATTAGGTGTTGGAGGCTGGAATTAAGGTTTGCAATATTACTTATTATTATAATATTCAAGGACATACAATCTGTAAGAGGAATGGGGAAACCACTCAGTAGACTTTCTGTTCATCCAGATGAACCAGGTTTGGTTCACAGCACCAAGTCAGACTGCTTAGCAATCACCAGTAACTCCAACCACAAGGGATCCTGACATCTCTTCTGGCTCTTCAAGTCCTCAAATGAATGTTGTGCGAGTGCACAGGGGCACACACACATGCACATTCACATGCATACACACACACTCATACATATGCACACTCACACACACGCACACACACACGTAAATAAATATCTAATAAAAATCAATCAGACAATTTAAAGGAAATAATGAGGGGTTTTCACCCTACTTCAAAGATCAATAATCTTTCCAATAATATTGGAAAATAAATATTCTGCCTTCTTTTTTTAAAAAATTATTATTCTGACTTCTTTTGAAGGCATAGTGGTAAATATAACAAATGGTCTCAATGAGAGCAAACCAAACTGGAGCCACTGTGCCTAGAAAAAAGAATATGACCATCAGAATTCTCAAGAAGAAAGTGTTTATTTATTTATTTGTTGTTTTGTTGGTACCAATTCATACATTTATTCAATTAACAGTCAGTATGTGATGTCTAATCTAAGACCCCTAAAAGTGGTTAGTCAATCATTTGGTGTACTTCTATACATTTTCATCTACTTCTATAAATTTTATCAAGTCATCTTCCTTATGAAATATAGATTATCCCCAAACTATTAAGCAAATGCATTTATCATAGAGAACTTCATAGAAAGTCCTGGACATTACCTACATGCCAATCAAATTCCTACATAATCTTCTAGAGTAAGAAGGGAACATACTCTGCCTTGGAAAATGGAGCCTGTAGGGAAAACGAATAAGGATCACACAGATAGTATACACTCATAGTAGTATTCTCAATGACATTACAGAGGGCACAGCATTAGTAACAAAGACCAATAGACTTTCCAGCCAAGCAAGAGTCAAACTGTACCTTACTGGTGGCGGGGGGGCAGGGAGAGCAGATCCATGGTGAAGAGCCACTGAGTTCAGATGAATGGGGCAGGGCTGCCTCTGGGGGTTTGGAGGGAAGGATGAAAAGACGGAGGGCGTATGAAGCATTTGAGCTAATAAAGTCTCTAACTACTTACTTCACAGGCAGGTGATTCATAGCCACTACACCTTTCAAGCCCATTAACACCTGTTTAAAATATCCAGGAGATGGATGACGGTACTAACTACTCCACACACTGGATTTACAGGGAGGACTCAGTGAAACAGCCCTCGTCCTGTTAAATCATGCTATGAATATTGATTGTGATGCCCTCTACTTATCTAAAAATTTTATGTGGGTTATTAAAAAAAATCAGTGACTGCTTCAGCAGAGAGGGTTAGAAGGGAAGAATCTTGTCAAGGAAACAAATCTAAGGACGTGTTCTAAAATATGTGAGGCCGACATTTATACAGTGAAGAATGAGTATACAACATGCCACTGACGATTGGGACCAATTTATTAAATGCTCTAGAAGGGCAAAACTACCTTAAATCAATAGTTCACTAGACAACAGAAGGTGGGTTGTAATAAGTCATCTTCTTAATGCAATATAGATTATTCCAAAACTATTAAACAAGTAGTTGGTGTCAGAAAAAAATGTTCACTTTTTCAGAGCTAAACAAAACCATCTATTTCAGAGCAGAAAAATCAATAGGCATCCATGGCCTGCTATGTAACTTGAATATATAGATAAATCTATAGTTAAAATTGTTCATTGACAGCTGGCGGTGTTCCACTCTTTTGTTGTTACTTAATTTCTGAAAAATATAGAGTTGGTTGGAGAAAAGAATAAGGGGAATTTTCTCCCTATTCCTGCTCTTTAATTTTTCCCTATTTTTTCCCTCTCCCTCTTGGCTGCCATTTATGGAGTATCTATTAAGTGATAATAGATAATGCGTACTACTTGGGGTTTTGTGGAAATTATTATGGTTTACATTTTTTGAAGTAATGCTAACACAAAATAGATATTATTATCTTCTTCAACTGACTAGGGAGTCAATGTGATATTATTGATTCCTGGGTATCTACAGCTTGCTATAGGTGCGTCAACTTACCCTTCTGCACTTACATCAGCTACTTTCCCTAATCTCTCTCCCTCTATCCTTCCCTCCTTCCTTCTCTTTCCATCTCCCTTTCTGTTTTTCTTTCCATATGTGTATGCATATATGTATAGTCTCTTTCTTCTATTTATCTGGAGAACTTTCACTAGCATAGCAATAATTACATAATTAAGACAATGGTAAGCATTAACTACATGATCAAACATGACATGCATATACAGTACTTGAATGATCTTTCCTTGCAACTAAAGGTCTAATGATGAGTCTCTTCATATGGAAACAGAATTGACTTGAACTATTTGTAGGTCCCATTTCTTGGATGGAACACAGAGCAGTACAAGTTACTCTTTTGGGGAAAGCTATTCCAAAATAAAAGTTCCCTAATATGGCCATCAAAGGGAATGATAAAATGAAATAAAAGGAGGACATGATTACTCCCAAATTATGAAGATTTTTATTGTAGATATAAGGAAATAAAAACAGGCAGAGGGAAGAGTCAAGGCTCAACATGGCCGGCAGACTAAACCAGACATGAGAGGAAAGGAAGGAAGAGAGGAGTCACTGACAAAGAGAGGCAGACTGGGGTAAGGGGACAGGAGATCAGCATAAGTAAAATGGCTGAGTTATATAGGATCAGGCTCAGGGCAGGGAAGTGGAAGCCCAGTTGGAGGGAGGGAGAGGTTTAGGGTAGGGGGCTGGTGAAAAGTGCTGGGAGGACCCACAGGAACTGGGTAACACTTGTCCCAGCTTTCTTTGAGAACTAACATAAAGTAGATATGAGCTGAGTGAGCAATAAACATCTTTCTTCAATTTCCCTTGAATTACATGGGAGTTTGATTTACATGCATTTTGTTTGTTTGTATGTTTGTTTCACTTGTGACTGATGTATTATCATTTCTACCTTACATCCTCACCCTCTAACTCCCTCTACTTGCCCAACCCTTTCAAATCCATGACCTCTGTGTGGTGGTTTACATGTGAATTGCCCAGGCCATATAGGCTCACAGGAAGTGGCACTGTTAAGAGGTGTGGCCTTATTGAAATAGGTATGGCCTTGTTGGAGGCAGTACTTGTCACAGACAAAGGGCTCTGAGGTTTTAGAAGCCCAAGCCAGGCCCAATGTCACCCTTTCTTCCTTCTACATGACAATGTAGATGTAGAACTCTCTGCTACCTGTCTTGCACCATGCTTGCCTACAGTAGACTAACCCTATGAACTGTAAGTCACCCCCAATTAAATGTTTTCCTTTATAAGGGTTGGTGTTGTTATAGTATCTCTTCTTCACAGCAAAGGAACACTGACTAAGAATGAAATGTTCCTGTAATCTGGGAATAATTCTGTCATCCAGCACTTTTTTGGCTTCATGGAAATGATACATCAAATTTGCTAGCATTAAAAGACATGGGCTTAGTGACCTAGATGGAACTACTCTATGGAAATGCCTTACACACAGGAATCAACATCTGAATAGAAATACAGTTTTCATAGTAAAACTACTTTTTACCTTGTATATTCTTCCTGCAAACTTGATCATTGGCAAGCACTAGAAGATCATAAAGATTAAGCTAATCTAGAAGAACAAGTGGCCATCACCAACATGTACACATTCCTTTTCAGTAAGTCTTCCCAATCTAAAGTATTCCCAGGTATACCATATCTTCAACAAACATAATAACTGGTAAGATTTTAAATATTTTTCCCTACCAAATGGAGTTGGTGAACAGAGAAGGGTCAGTTGCCAATTACTATTCCCCTTTACTTTGAAAGAGCTAAATTAAGCTGGAAACAACTTTATCACTGTGTTTTACAGGCACTAACAACGCTTCCTCTGGGACTTGTCTTTGAAATACCTCCCAGCCCAGCTCTCTGTACTTTGTACTTCACACCTAGTATTCTAGGCACAGTTGGAACTCCAGAGTGTTAGCACGGGATGAAGAAACATCAGCATTTAGCATTACAAGAGGCTCATAATTTTCACAACTCCTTATCTATCTAGAAAGAGGTGTACTCTCGGCATTAAATGTAGGAAGGCCTTTAAGAACTTAAAATATTGCCAAAGATCAATCCTTCCTGGTCCGCTCATTGCAGAAAATGAACCATGTTGTGAATCACAAACGACCATTTTTAGTTTGTCTTTTCTCGGAGCAGGCCTTTTATTGTAATCCCCATCTTCACAAACCTTTCTTCTAAGCAGAAACATTGATAAGGAAGGCCTCTAATTTGCTGTGAGGAGATGGATAAAACATTGTTGCTGATGTAGAGTTTTCAGTTAATGACTCTGTCATCTCTCTTTGTAAGCCGTGTCTACTGTATCTTGACATTCCCCCTTCTCCCTAGGTGGTAACTTCTAACTTCCTGTTGAATCCCAGTTCATCTGTCATCTTGTCTAAGATATCTCCCAGACCCCCTCTGCATATGCAAGTCATTTTTCCACTGTTTTCTTATACTGACTTAAAAATGGCAAACTTTTGTCAACAGGCAGTATTTCCTTTGCCTGTGACTGTTCATCATAAAACCTAATGTATTATGTTTTACTGTGAAGGTGCTGAGTCATAAGGTATTTGTATTAAATTATTTGCAGAAAACTATCTTATGCAGAGGAAGGGTGGTCTCAAATTTTAAGTCAGAAATACCTGGTACTGATTCTGGGATACTAACCTACTTTTTCTCATTACTATTTCCCAGAAGTCTTTTTTCACCATTTAATGAAGGTGAGCAGATTACAAGGCCTTCCAAATTCCAAGGAGCTTGTAATGAGTGTAATTAGTCATAAGACTACTATTAATTAGCCTTGTAGGCATAGATCACTGGATTTGTGGGAAAGCAAGCCCCCATTTAGCTTGGAGTATGCCCTGTAACTTCATAGTCCTGGTTAGGTCAATTAACCTTCCTTTATTTGCAGTTTTCCTTGGCTACAAATCAAAACAAAACAAAGAATCTTCTCTGTGGATCATTTTACATGAGAAAAATCCTAATATATTTGAACCTAGCTCTGTAGTGAGATATTCACTTTGTCCCTCCTAGTTAGGTAAGAGACCTGCATGTAGAAAGTAGAGACGAGAGATGGTATCTCTTATTCTCTATTTATCCTTCTGGCCAAATAAGATGTGTCTCAGCTTTTACACACACCACCAAGTATTTTGTTATGCTTTCTCAATACGATGAACTACACCCTCTCAACCTACAAGTAAAAATAAAGCCTTAATCTCATAAGATGATTTTTGTCAAGAAAACTATCTGTCCCTTTGCACATAAATCATTTAATGTAATTCTGAGAAAGCTACTGCCACCCAAACTTGGTCATATTTGAAGGAAGGCTTGGTGTCACTGTAACGTCCATTATACTTGCAAAACATGTATCAAAAGCCCATCATCAAGAAAACACCAAATACACAATTAACAACAGTGATAACAACAAAAACCATCATAATACTGAGGCTCTGGGATTCTTAACGCTGTAGATATTAGAAGCATAAAGGCATATGCGGCACTGATGTCAACAAATGAATCCAGGTCTGATTCTGAACAGTTTCAGTGATAGAAAATACAAAGAGGTCAGGAAATGAGCACAGCCATCAGTTGGCTGAGTGACTTCATTGCAGCTAAGGGACAGTACTCTTTATGTAATAGTATTCTGGTCTATTAAATTTAATAAATCTCTCTTTGATATAGAAAGAGCTAGGCACTTGCTAATGTGAGGGCATCCGTCTATATGGACTTAAAATGGAGAATTTTTAGTCAAAGAAGATCTCGGCTGGCCATTAGCGCCAGTGCTCTTGACCCACACCAAATAATCCAATATTCATTTGATTTCCCTTCCTCAGAAAACATGAATCCATTTTCTTTTAAATTCCAGTGATACAAGACTACCTCCGAACTTTAGAAATCAAATACGTATTTTTCCCACTTTCATGTTCAAAGCTTCTTATCTGTTTCAATTGCTTTGACCTATTTTTATTGTTCTTATTATTACCTTTTGACTCTTTCATTGATGTGTATCACATTTTTTCAGGTTATTCTCACATCCAAGTCACTCCTTTCCCTGGGAACAGTCCCCCACTTTCCCTCCAGGACTCTCAAATTCATGCTTTTCTGTTTTGTTTTATGACCCCCAGAGTTCAACCATGGCTGTCTGTGTAAACGTGGATGTGGAAATGTCCATTGGTATTTGATTGACTGGGTAATGATGGATATACAAGTGAAGACACTTATTCCCCATGCCTAGCATTCTACCAGTAGCTAACAGTGCAGAGAGCCCCATAAGCCTCTCCCTAATCTATACTTGAGTAATAACTGCCCAAATTGATGCAGACCAAGTGTAGGCAACCTCAGCTGGTAAGAGACTGATTGAAATGCCCGTGTCCTTCACAAGAGCTAGCATTTCACAGTCTTTTCTCCCGATCTTCCAGCTCTGAAATGCACTCTTCCCCCTCTCCAGCAATGTTTCATGAGTCTTGGAAGGAGTGGTCTAAATGCCCTGCTTTTGGTGGAATCCTCAGTAGTAGTCAACCTAGAGCCATCGTGAGTTCCTGAATTCATCACTGCTCATTGCAAAGGGAAGCCCCTTTAAATAAGGGTGAGAGTAGTGTCAGTCTTCAGGTATGACCCCAAACAGTTAGAGGGCAATTTGGGGACTAGAGATCTGGCTCAGCAGTAAAAGCACATATTAATTTTCTCAGAAAGCCTGCATTTGCCTCCTTCGAGTTTGACCATGAGTTAACACTTATGTTTGGTAGTTAACTTTCTGTAACTCCAGCTGCAGGGAATCCAACCCTCTCTTTGGATATCTGTGGGCAGTTTAACTCAAGTGCACATATTCCTCACACCAGTCTATACACATACATAATTAAAAATAAAATAAGAATCTTCAATAAAAAAAATCAGTTTGTGATTCTGTCAAATTAGTTACATATAAGCGGTAATAATTTCCCTTGTAAAAACTAAGCCTTCCCAAATCACGGACCCACACACACACACACACACACACACACACACACACAGAGAGAGAGAGAGAGAGAGAGAGAGAGAGAGAGAGAGAGAGAGAGAGAGAGAGAGAGAGATGGCCTGGAGGAGTTTGTTATATAAACCAGATTGGCCCTGAACACATAGATATTCAACTGCCTCTCAAGTGTTGGAATTAAAGATGTGCACCACACCTGGCCCCAACTTCCAAATTCTTGCCTGGGTTTAAGGTATTAGATTGAATATTTTCCTGCAGAGTGATTCCAAAATCCAATCATAAAGCAGTGGATACTTCCTTTATAGATGTGCCACTATTGTTCCAGTTGGCACATCTTATCTGACAGTTTGGCATAACAGCTTATAGGATGCCTCTTAGTCGATGGCATAGCAGCTTTGGGGACTATGAAAGCTAGCCAGCAAAGAGAAATATCCCATATCATTTCTAGTTTGATTTCTCTATTTTGAATGAAGGTGTAATAGAGGCTTTTCAGCTAGGTCTGGTGGGCAACTAAAAGGAATGAAAAGAGCCTGCATGCCTTTACATGCCTCTGGGATTTCCCCTGATCAACAACTCACATCTAGGACAGAAAATTCTGCTGAATAACTCTTGGCCTTGAAGAATAGCCTTATACAGCAGGTGCATGAATTTGGGGACTCCCCCTATACCTAGTTATCCTGTTAGTGGTTTCACCTGCTCTTACCTACCTACAGTCCTATGAGAAGACAGGCCAGGAAGAACTGGAGGGAGAGGAAGAAGAAAGGAGAGAATGGAAAGGAGAAAGGGAAGGGGGAGAAAAAGGACGTCTCAGATTCTAGTTTAATTGCTGCAAGAAAATACCAATAAAGCCAAACACCTTTCCTTCAGTAACCTCCTTTTCTAAGCCATTCCCTCACACGCTTGACTACGTGGAAATTCGGCTATCTTCAGAGTCAGCTTCAACCTTCCAAAGTGAATGTGTCTACCCTTTTAACCTTATGCCAGGTGCGCGTGTGTATCCTCGTCATATAATGGTTGATTTCTAACCATCCCAAGACCAGCTCTTCTATATCCTGAAGGTCACAGCATCTATCTAAGACCTATGCTTTTCCCTTTGGGATAATGCAATCTCGCTCATTGAGGCTTCCTTCTGTTTCAGTCTGCTCCTTTTCCAAACCCATCTTTATTCTGTCAGCACCAATTGCTTCCCCTAGTAACATGGTGTCAGCAGATTCACAAACTGGAGACAGCATGGTCTGATGATGCTTTAATAGGGGAAGAAACGGAAACTTTAATTAAAGAGAGTGTAGATATCACATCTGGTTTACTAAGTGGCTCAGGCTCTGAATGTGCAATTGTGACTACCAATGAAGTGTGCTATGAGCCATGTAATATTGCTATCAAAGAACAGGAGTCTGGATATGAGAAGAGTAGGTAGTGAACTGCATAATTTAGAATAGGATTACAATGCTGAGGGTATTAAATGGACTCTAAAAGCAAAGTTCAGAAAATGCTATAGCCAGATGAAATAGTTCATAAACAACTACAGTGTCTGTTTTGCCCAATGGAATTCACATTTCTATTATTATTATTTTTTTTTGATTTACTTCATTCAAAGGCATTTTTAGAACAGTAGACTAAAAGCCAAGTTTCAGATCACTTTCTTCCTGCATGATTTATAGCAGTGAATGGTACAACAGGGGCAATTGTTACAGTCTCTGTGGCTGCTCAAAACAACACACAGTTGGATCATCCACTCTAATGAGTACTAAAATTAGGCATGATTGCCTGACTAGATTTAATCAATACAAATGAATGGAATGATCAGTCACTAATGCTAAAATGCTTTGAAGGTTAATAAAGTGTGTCTTGACTATTTTACTTTCACATAAAAATGTCTTTAATTTTACATTTATTTGTGGTGTGCACGTGTGTGTGTGTGTGTGTGTGTGTGTGTGTGTGTGTGTGTGGTGCACATGTGGTCTTCAGCTTGTGGGAATAAGTTCTCCTGGGGACAGGACTAGGATTCAGGTTGTCAAGGATAAGTAGCTAATATCTTTACCTGCTGTGCCATCTCACCATATTTTTTTCATAATTTTTTATGAAATTTCCATGGGGCTGAATATCAAGGAGCATGATAAAAGGACACATCTTCTCTTGGCTTGGAGTACATCTTTTCCTTCTATGTCACCTAGTCTAGGAGCCTATTTATTACTACAGCAGTCTACTCTGTTTGTCTAGGGTTTGACACCCAAGATGGTGGAAAGAGTTATAGGAAAATATTTGAGCTTTGCTCTTTATTGGACAAGTTCAGTAGTAAAAGAATAGGATGGTAAAGAGTGGGTGCTACACGTAGGATGAGTGGATGGAGAATCTAATCATAAACCTGAATAAGCAAGTTTAGTGACCATGCAATAAAACAGCAGTGTCTATCCAGAAACAAGAATCTAAGAGCAACATTCACATAGGGAATCTAGAGAGAACTAGAACCAAAAACATCAACTGTCCTGGAGTGCTCTTAAAATGATCCTGGAAGTTGAGGAAGCAAAATTCTTCTTTAGTTTGTCTTTGGTCTGTGTCAATAAATTAGTAAAAAATTAAAAAATAATGTAAAACAGTGTTGCCTGAATGTTGAATAGCTCTATATTTTCAACCAATACAGGATCATTTCCCCTAAGTGAATTGATCTGACTGTGGGTTACCTTGACTGGCATGATATAACCTAGGAAAACTCCACAGCCACCTCTATTAAGATGGATAAGATAGCTTGATCTTGTGCTAGAGACCACAGTGAGTGTCAAAGAAGGCAACCAATGCCGGGTAACATATTATAGGCAAGTAAACACAATGTTTTATAGAATAGTATTAAAAGCAGAACACTTTGATGGTCAGAGGGAGGGTGTGGTGTTTTGGGCAGGTTCTTAAGTCAGGCTAGTTGATTTAAACTCCTACCACAGCCTATTCCTACAGGAATAATTCAGGGCAAATTATTTGAAGTTTATGTATTTTAATCTCTTACTTGTTAATAAGAAGAATGTTCACATACACTATAGTGTTTTCCAAGATAAGTTAGCTATGCCTGTAGAAACAACCTGTTTTCACTCTTGCATAATAATGAGAAGCTTCAGAAAGAGACGTGGAGACATATCAATTTGTAAATTGTCTCTGAGATGATGTGCAGATAAATAGGAAGAACAGAGGAAATGTAGACTCCAGTGATTTTTTTTTTTTTTTAAATAGATGCAGAGGCCTATGCTGCTAATCCAATTGCCTAATCCCATTAACCTGCATAGAAAACTGGTTCTTTAATCTCTTATCTAAATGATCCTGGGTCATCTGCCAAAAACTCAAGAGAGCCAAGAATACATACATACATACATACATATTCAGTACGCTTCCTAAATTCACCTGTCACAAATCACTCCTTTCACTACTGTCCTCATTCCCATTTGTTACTTTCTACCCATAAAGTTGATTGGATAAACCTAAATATGGTTGGTTGGACACACTCAACAATCTAGTCCCTAAACCAATGACTTCAGTTCAGAATTCTCCCAAGCTACAGTCAGGAAGGGGAAAGGCATTTGCCATTTGTTAGGTTGTTGCTTAATAAAATTGTTTCCTTGTAGTATTTCCTGAATTGTTCTTTAATTCTAAATAAATTAATTTAAGGTAAATCAAAATTAAATTCCACAGTGTTAGTAAATTTAATAAAACATTTTATATGTGAAGTAGAATCTGCATTCACCCATCCACCCAGCAGGAGTCCTGAATCTCAAAATAAGCTCAACATAACATCATTTTACACACTAAGCATAGAAGTGGCCTCTGGCTGCTAGGAAGGACAGGATGGTCATTAACCTCTTATTAACTCACTCTTTTCTCTTTAGTTTACTGAAGTCTTCACAAATTGAGTGGTCTCATGTTCCTGTGTCCTGGAATCTGGCTAATTCCAGAATTTCTAAGACCCTCCTCATGGAATGCTATGCCTATTAGTATATCATAGAAGTGTACTTCTCTAAAGCAACTAACTATGTGTGTGTTTGTATATTTAAAATACTACTGGAATAGTAGTGGGTTTTGAAACTTTGAATGAAACTGTTTTGCCTTTGTTTTGTTTCTGGGAGCTGTAGCTGGTCATTAGCATCTCTTGGAGGCCTGCTCTTTTATAAAGAGGAAATGGTTGGGGGTGCATCTGGGGGAGCAGGGAGGTGGCAGGGAGCTGGGAGGAGTGGAGAGAGGGAAAACTGTGGTCAGGATGTCAGTATAAAAGCAGAATCTATTTTCAGTAAAAACAAAAAATAAAATAAATAAGGCCAGTCCACATTTCACAGGTGTTGGTAATCTCAGGCCAAATGCACCCCTGGGGTGAAACCTAGTTTTACCCAGGTTTCCCTCTGCAGGATGACAGCTCTGTCTGCATCTAGTATTGATGATAGAGACCCTACTCATTGTCCCATAGTGTCCATCACTGGAGACTCAGACTCCATCTTGGATAGTTGCAGTATCTCTTGTATGCCACTGTCTGGAGTATGTTCTTCTAGGTGCCTAGGAGACTGATGTCATATTGTCCCATGCTTCTTCCATTTTACTTCTGATTTTTGCTCTGAAATTTCTCCCGACTTGTACGTGTGGATATGTGTTTGCATATGGAGTGGAGTTAATGCTGATTGTGTCTTTGTGGATGTGGAGCAGTTGGTATTAAGAATGGACCTATAAGTGGTAGATTAGCGGTAACAGTCTAGGAATGGAACTTGCAGGAGTATTATTTTTGTGCTGTGTGTCCGATGTAAAATGAAGCTGAAAAAAAAAAAAAGTGCTTATATGCATGCACATGGACACCCAGGCATAAAAACTCAGCTGAGCGCCATCACTCCAAGATGCCAAACATCTGGGCATTAAAAAAAAGGAAAGATAGTGAGAAAACACAACAGGACAGAAACAATGGATTTAATCACAGCTTTATTGCCAAGATTTTGCGAGGCAGAGCAGCTGTCACGGGTGTGATAAGAATGTGACTTTGCAAACAAGTCAGAAGTTGTATCCTTCTCCTCCTCCCTCACCTATTTACAGGATCTTACACAGCTTCAAAAACCCTCATACTGTCCATTTAATTGGCCACAGTTATAGAGTTTTCAAAGAAAAGCCTTCTGGACAATATTTTTTTTTGTGTGTGTGTATGTGTGTCGTCAGTGAGAAGCAGGTGCTAACCTTTAAAAATAAATAATGGAATGCTACAAAGGGAATCACAAGGGGGCACAAATTAATTACTTTTTTTCCCATTTCCCCAACTTTAACATATTTTTCATGATTTTTATTTTTCTAATTCTAAATATGAAAGGACATCATAGCACAAAGGCAGGGTAGGAACAGTCTCTCATTAAGGTAGGGTCACATGTAATGGTCTCAGAGGTGCTTAGCAGCAGAAAGGAATGAATACCTGAGACATGCTGTAAAAGACTAATAGTTTGAACCACAGTTCAAAACACATCTGAGTGAAGGCATTTTGATTAACTTCCTTAATAGAACATTATTGAGAGCTGATATGTGCTACGCCTTATAAAAATAAGGCATGCATGTAGAGATATTTCTGTCTTGAAAAATCAGTGCTGTGGGGTAAGACAGCACAAAGAGTGTCTTCTGGGGCATAAATTGTATACTTACATGACAAAATTGTCAGTACGCCTCCTTTAAGAATGATGTTCTCCTTCAGGTTTTGTCATCGAGGAAATGAAATACAGGAATGTATAGGGCTAAGGACTAAGCCCTTTTGGTGGTGGTGGTGGTGGTGGTGTTGGTGGTGGTAGTGGTGATGGTGGTGGTGGTGGAGTGTGTGTGTGTGTATGTGTGTGTGTGTGTGTGTGACAGGAGGCACAGCTGCTCCTTTGGTCAAAGGACAAAATGGCCAGACTGAGCATTAGAATAGACAGATTTTCTAGATACATAGGATGAAATCTATTTATCTGCTTCAATCTCTTCCCTCTAGAGAACCCCACATCACCTTCAGTGTCTGCATCCAGCCTGGAAGACTTAGATCTATAAGCCATAACTTCAACATTGTGTCTGACAGCTTGGGGTTCAGTCTGAGACTGGAAGAGTGTGAGAAGCTTTCTTCCATCCTTTTCTAGAGACAATGTGGGATCCTGTGGGTGGCACTTGTTTTCAAGGGAAGATAGACTCCTTGGTTATCTGAGAGGAGCTTCTCTGCCTTTGTTCAGTTTCCACCCTTATATCTGCTCCTTTCTGTCGTTATGATATCACATCTGATAGAAGTATTCAGGAAACGTCCCTCCATGGGGCACATGTAGTCTGAGGAGCTTGCATTTGGATTCTGAAAGGCCCTGAAGTTGAGAAAGACTAACACAAACAAGAAACCTATCTCAGTCCTTGGTTGTGTTTTCTAGTCCTTCAAATACAGGGCTGGTCTTTTTTGCTCAGTGTCAGATTAATGCTTCAGCATATGAAATTTCATCCTTGTGCGTGGGTTTCAAACTTGATTGTCTTACTTTGTTCTTCTATACCCCTTTACTTTCTCTCTCATTAATGACAACGATTTTAAGATCACCTGGAACAATAATGAGGGAATTTTCCAACTTAATCATGTCAAGGCTGAGACATTTTATTCAACGGTGCTTTAATGGAAACTAAATGTAATGTCCTTCAACTCCAGGCTGGACAAGTCTCTCAGTGTTAAACCTCCAGAAACAGTCAAAACAGGTACATGTTTAACCTGACAAGGTTCTAATTTCTGAGTTTGCTCTGCTGACTTTCTTACCTGCTTCTGTCTGCCCTGCCTACTGAGAACAGACAGGGTTTTCCTTGAATGGCACTACATGCTGAGGTTACTTTCTGTATTGATTAATGCTTCATGCTGGGAAGAACACACACACACACACAAGTCAACAAACAAGCAAAACAGAAATGCATTGCCTGTCACTGTATGATCAATAGATCAGATATTTACCATCTGATTATTGACCTGCTCCCTTACATGATTTCTGGAAATATTCTAATCTTCAGTCATTTTGTGTTGTAAGTTGAGTTTTCCATACATACTGTAGATGGAGCAATCAGTCACCAGTGTTGCTTCTGGATAACATAAAAGTATTATTCATTCTTACTTTTGCCTTGACTTGGTAGTGGGTGGAGAATGCCTTTCCTTTCTCCCACATACGGACTGGACTATTGACCTGTCCGGCCAATGCATTTTTGCAGACCTGCAAAAGTTGGGGTGCTTCATGTCCTTGGGGTTTGTGTCATTGCTCAGGTAAAGGTCACATCAAATTGTGTCTCTCATTGTCCTTTACCATCAAAGATCAGAAGGAGCCTAACTCAAGCTAAATCATTGATTTGAAAGAGATTCTCTTCCCCTATGTAGCCTATTCCATTGCAACTTGCTTTCTCCTATACATCAGTAACTATGACTCTCTCCCACCCCTAAACAAAATATGTTTGCTCTTCATACCCAATCAACTCTCTCTCACTTCTAAACAAAACATATTTGCTCTCCTTACCCAAACTACAAAAGAGGTCATGAGTTGTTAGATACAGTGGACACAGGGCTGTATCCCTAATAGTTTCCTAGATCCTCACAATATTGTGAGAGCCTTACATCCCTTTCCCTTACCTCCACTTTCAATGCAACATCAAGTCTCCATGAAGGACTGTCTGCATGAATCTTCTTTCTGCCTTGACTGTCTTCAAGGGGACATGGGTAAATGTCATCGCAAAGTTTCCAAGACCTTCCACAGAGAAGTGGACCTGATACTGCTGACATGGATGTGCTAATGACTGTTAAATGAAAACACACAGAGCTAACAGCCATCTCGGCTCAAAATGTGAACCGTGGTAATTGTGACTCATTGGTGCATGAACACATACATTGAAATGCAGATCAACTGAAAAATCGGGTGGCTGCTTCTTACATCTCAATATCAAGTCAACTTGAAGAAACAAGACTTTTTATTTTTCTTTTTCAGGAGGAAACTGTTTAATCAGCACCTCTGTTTAATGTGTCTGAGATGCTACCTAGTTTCCAGTGCCAGCTCTGTTCTGTTTCAGCCGACCATGTCCATCTCCCCATTCTCCGGTGCTTCAATTCGCACTTGGGAAGTACTGCAAGTCTCTACCCTAATTAATGTATTTATCCCATTGTACTTCATTTTGCCTAGTCCACCCATCAGTCTCTGTTCCCAAGGCAAATGTGAATGTGCACTTTCACGTATACATGCAAAAGAAAACTCCTCTATTTCTAACAATTTCACCATTAACTAACTTCAAATAGATTATTTTGAAATAAACATGTGTGTGGACAAATTTCTGCAGAGCCTTGAGAGATGAAATTTGTGGGGGGAAAAATCGCTTTACTAAAACAGTTTTCATTTTTACTTCCCCATTGAAGTGGATTTATATTTTAATACTTTGATGGCCACAATTAATAGAAAAAAAGGTAAACAGATTAATAAGTTTTAAAACATGATTAAAAAGCAACACAAATGCCAAAATAAACAAGAGCTAACATAAGCTCTGTTTCTCTCTCCCTATTATGCCCTCAAACTACAAACTGAATTACACAGTATACTTTAATATCGGGCACTGTCCAAATTGAGGTAAGCAATTCCAATTCGCTCATGCATAATTTATTGAGGAATTCACTATGCAGCATAGGGACTCCAGTTCTAAAACATCACTGCATTATAATTTGACTAGTAATAGATTATGTTTATTTATTAAACTTTTAATTAGTCTCAAAATTGCTTCTAGCAAACTAAAAATCCATTTTAAAAACAGAGCTCGGCAGAAAGCAGTATTTTATTACTCCTGTATTATGTAGAAGTCTTTGGAAATTGTTCCCAAGCACACAAGTTTATTGAGCAAACACCCACTCTGTTAAAAGAAGGACCGGGGCAATGCCTGTGAAAGCTCATAGTCCTTGGGGGTGTAACAACAAACTGAACGGAAAATGCTCACTCTGCCCCACATAAGTTGGCGTACTTGGAAAATGCTTTCCTTTAGTTCTTTTCTCCACAAGTAAATCTGAATTTAGCAGAAGGGACAAAGGCAAATTCAGGTCCACAAATAGAGAATGTAGACAAAGAGGAAAATTAAAAAGCCAATCACCATAGTAGACATGAGGAAGCCTATTTCTGAAATTAAGATTTTTCTTCTTTGCTTATACATCCATGGTGTCAGTTTACATGATGTGGTGTACTTAGGAAGAACTTGGCACAGCCCTTGTTATATACCAGGAAGCCAGCACAAATCTACTGAACAGCCCTAGCAGGTGTTTACTGGGTTCATAGCTAATTAGTAAAAAGTACATTTATATATTTCATTTTAAAAACTTTAAGGCTTTAGCCCTGGTCTTTAACAACCCAGTATCACGACCTTTGTGTATGAGACAAAATTCAAGCTCCTTTTTTATACTCAAAGACATGTTTGTTTCCCAGACACTGTCTAGTTAATTCTGTAGCCACCTGCTTAAATCTCTTATCACTCCACATTTCTTGCTCACCTATTTTTACTCTTTTTTTTTTTTTTTTTTTTTTTTTTTTGCCTAACATAAAAATGTTCACAGTTTTGTTAGTTTGTTTGAGTTTGAATGAACATAGCCTGGCATTTAAACGTTTTGTTGAATCCCTTAGCAGAACAAAGAAAGTCAAAATCCACTGGACACAATATGCCATAAATCTACCTCTCCTTGGGTAGTTCACATATAAAATCAGGGTTATGCATGCATAGGGATAAAAACTTTTTATTAACTATGTAGCTCCTTAAAAATTACAGATATCCACACTTGTGTTAACAATTTCTGAAACAATATATTTACATGGTAGTAACTCAATGAATCATTGCTAGATTGAAATTTAATACAGGTAATCATGCATAGATATATTGCTATAGTAATAAATAAGGATTTATAACATAAGACGCAGTTGGTCTTGAAATAAACAACATGCCAAATGTAGTTGAGGGTTATATAAAGTAAATCGAGAAAAAGTGAACGTTAGGCAGGGGAAAATGTGGTGACACAAGTTGTAATTTCTTTCACCCTATCATTTAGTGTTCCTCTTTCCTCCTCTTTTTCCTCCTTTTTTAAGTTTGTGTCAATGCAACGATTATGCCCAGTTCGGAAGATATATTATATATTACGACAAACCAACATGTAACTTGTCAGAGGAAGGGGGAAAAGTAGATGCTAGAGATCAGTAGATGTTAGATACCTAACACAAGGATTATTAGAGATTACTGATAACTAGGAAATGGGTCTGCTTAATACATTGACGAACATCTCACAGATCTATTTAGTGATGGATGTATAAGACTTAAACTGATATCACAAAGATTTGGGAAATAGAACTCGTATTTGACCTGCATCACAATCTCAAATAACCGCAGAGTCAAACACTCAGAGAAGAGATAAAAAACTAGGTTCTTGTCAAAATTAAGCACACTGGCTGTAGTCCATCTACCAAGCCACATACACATGAAGGAGACTAAAGGTTACATGGCAATTCTTACATATCTGACTCAGATTTGAGCCACACAGATATCAGATGGAAGAAGTTTGGTTCAGAACCTTCCTATCTTGATTTCCTGCTTCCCCTTCAACAAAATACCAATATTTTTTTTTTCCATAGGTGAAGGTCCCAGACCCTCTCCCAGCCCCCTGTTTTGGCAGCCATGACAGGCTGCAGAAAAGACCCAGCAAGATGTAAGTCCCTGACTCAGCAGGATGTGCTGAGACCCACTCCTCCTCCGCTACCAGACCTTTGCCTTAATAACTGGAAAGAAATTGCCAGATACCCTCCACGTGGTGAGGAACCAATCAGAAGTTAGCTGGTGGCTTTTGGATGTGCTTTACCAACAACAGTGGAATGTAGTAGGTAGCAACAGCACTTGGATGGCCTCAGCTGACCAATCTACTCAGGACATGTTCCCCCATCCATCCTAAGACTGTTACTATGCAACTAGCAGATGCCCATGACAACGCCCCTCCCCCCATTGCTCTACCTCCATTATGTGCCCTGTCCGTCTCTTGGTGGGTTTTTTTTTGGGGGGGGGTCCAGACTTTTGGCACAACAATAGGAGTAAAAAAGGACCTGCTACTTTCGTAAAATAATATATATATTGTTCACGTTAAAAATCAAAATCAATTCATATGTAAAATGTATTAAAAATAAAGTATCAATTCTCAAAACAAAGGTAATCCTTGAATGGCTAATAGATGAACCTAAAGGGCTGCAGAGAGTGAAGAAGCAACAGACACACACATAGAAAAGCTGGGATCAGGTGGGGCAGCCCAGAAACCCATCAAGTTTATTGTATTCAGCCCGAAAGAGGACTTTATATAGTGTCTGAAAGAGGGATAGAGGGGGTTAGATAATATTGGTAGGAGGTCTCTGTAGTAAAGCAGAGTCATGTCTTGGCCATCCTGGAGGAGGAAGCTGCATTTAATAGTGCACACACTGGTTTTACCTAAGGGTCAGCCTTTTGTCAACATTCATACTCCCATCAAGAGAAGGCTTTGCCATCCCTATGAGTCTGAGCCACCAGGGTCCTTCACATGCCCGTGCCCATGTCAATATCACATACTCAGAGTTTCACCAGCTTTCCACGAAGTGTTGCCAAACCTACAATAATAAGATACTGGAGTTATCACCAACTAGCAATGCCTGTAAATCAGCTATTCTTAGAGTTCCCACAAGGGAAGGAGATCTATGTCTGAAGTCTGCTAAAAGAGAAGCATTCGGGTCTGAAATCAGCTACCAAGAAGTATCCACGGGAGCTAGAGAGATAGCTCAATGGTTAAGAGCACCGACTGCCGCTGCCGAGGACCTGAGTTCAATTCCCAACACCTACATGGCAGCTCACAACTGTCTGTGAGTCCAGTTGCAGTGGAACCAAAGGACTCTCTGGCCTTCCTAGGTAATAGGCACACACACAAAACAACCATAACATAAACTTTAAAAAAAAAAAGAAAGAAAGAACAGGTACAAGCAACAAAAACAAGAAGTAACCACAATAAGAACTGATGACGATATGAACTGATGAGAGGAAATAGTGCAGAACCTGAAATAAAAATGAAAGCTGTGGACTGCACAATAGAGTGGGTAAGAGAAGGCCAGCTGAAGGAGAATCAATATGCATTATCCACTCCAAACGAGAGAAGACCTGTTAAAACATAAAGGTCACGTCTGAGGTGCCTGTAGGAAAATGTTTTTGACATTTGAGTATTATTTTTAATGAACACTCTCCAGATTGCCACCAGATTCATGCAATTTCAAGACTTCCGGAAAAGTTGTCACGGTCTTTTGTGTGACAGGGAAAAAGTGTGGCGTCTTTGTCAACTTGCACACTCGCAGAGGCCATTTCAGGTTGAACTAGGATTAGATCTCTTTGAAGAAGAATCCCACGGAACTCCCTTCTAGGAACCCCAGCCAAGGTCGCCGCAGCTAACATCTTAGCTCTGTTAAACTGTGTGTTTGAGCAAACCTCTCCCTCCAGTTAACTACTTAGCTTCCCATAAACAGCTTCTTTGCACAAAACACTTCCTTACAGCTGCTGAATGAGATACCAGGAGGTGGTGTTTGTCTTAAGACAAAACAAAACAAAACAAAAAGCCCTCTTACCTAAAATACTTGGCATTACACTTAAGTACCAAATACCTGAATATAGTCAAGACCGGCCTGGACAAGGACTTTCCATTGGCTGCAGACTGTGTCTGCCTGGTCATCTCTGATGGTTTCCCTGCAACATCTGTGCCAGTTTTCATGATGCTTTTTGTGGGGAGGATGAGTTTTAGCGTTCCTTCCTGTAACATCTTTGCTGATTGACTGTGAGACATTCAATGATTATTTATTTCAGCTAAAATAGAGATTTTAAATAAAAAAGTTTCCAAATATGAATGATTTAAATCCACAGTTTTAAGAATCTCAGAACAGGGCAATCAATAAAAACATTAACTAGGTTAAAACATAGCAAATATAAGGAAGTCTTGAAAGCAGCCAGTACAAAAGACATTGCAGATAGTGGTTGAATAATTGTGATTGCGTCTTTCCATCAGGAACCATGGGGAGACCAGAAAATACTGAGAAATAAGTTTCAAAAATTGAACAAATTTTAAGTTATACTCAAATGTTGTGTTCTACACTAATAGTTTTCCAGGCCTACAGGCCTAAAGAAATGAAATCAGAGCTTTTTTTTTTTTTTTTTTAAGACATGGTTTCTCAGTGTAACAGCCTAGGCTGCTCTGGAACTTCCTTTGCAGACCAAGCAGGTCTTGAACTCACAGAGATCTGCCTGGGTTCTGGGATCAAAGACATGTACCACCAACCTTCCAGCCTTTTTTTATTTTTCAATGAAGCAAATGTATATAATATTTCAAGTGTGGAACATGTCAACCTTCTTGGAAAGACACAAAGTGTCACAAGGCAGATCAGGCTAACAGGAACTCACCACAGAACTCCTGTTCCTGTGTCTTGGGTACTGACGGTTATTACAAGTGGGAAACATCATGCTCAGCTTGAAAATATATTTAGGAAGACTTAGAGATGTTGAACTTGAATACACTATAGGTAACAAGAGACTTTGAAGACAAAAGGAGCTCAGGAGTAAAGACGAGCATTGGGTAAATATGAAAAAAAAAAATCTCATGTCTTCTAAATATATGTGTCATGCAATATAACGTTTCCTAGTGATGTATGGGATATATGTATATGCACCACATGTGACCAAAGTATAGGAGATGTCACTATTTGTGAAAGGAATAAAAGAAACATACTTTGCAACATTTTCTGTGGAATAATAAGATCTTATCTTATCACTAATAGAATGTGAAAAGTTAAACATGAATACTCAGAGAAAGCAATCATTACAATCAGGAAACAAACACACAAACAACAAAAACCAAAATGGAAGTATAGGGCTAGGGGGCTTGCTCCATGGTTGAGTATATGCTACTCTTCCAGAGGACTGCAATTCACTAACCAGAACCCATGAAAACACCCACATAAGGTGGATATTAAACCACTGGTACCTCCAGTTCCAGGATATCCTATTCTCTTTTGACCTCTGTGGATACCCCTGGTCACATGCCCATGGTTGCGTAACAGTTTCCTCCAAGACTGAAACATCCCACCCTACAGGAAAACTCCCTAAGCAGGAAAGTAAATAACTCACAACAGCATCAGAATGTCCCTAGAACTGGCCAAATTCTCTAGATACCCCCCCCCCCAGGCCATAAAGTCAGCTAACAGTCACTCTCCAACAAGCAAAGCTGTGAGGTAGACTCTCATATCAGAGAAGCTGCCTGGAAAAGAGGTCTACGCCAATTAACCAAGTCACATGGAAGGACACTCTCCAAACTGTTGAGCTCAACAGGTTCCCAGCTCTCATGAGCTGCTATCCATGCTGTGGTGAGTTTGGGTGATCTCTGAGTCATTTCTGCTTCTGTAAGTAACCCCTTACTCATATTCTCGTAAGTAGCCCTAATAAAATTCACTGTTTCACCAAGTTGGACTTTGGTGATATCCATACTTTGGTCAGTCATGGGATCCCTATCTGGGGTAAGTAAACATGTGTGTAGGATCCCCTCAGGTAAAGTTTTGCCACACAACACACATCCTCTAGCAATGACATAATCTAAAATAAAGACAACTCTTAAAAAATGGCAGTAGGAAAATTGGAATGATTTCAATAATCTGCACAAGGGTAACAAGGCTACATGAAGAATCAAAGCAAATAAAAGCCGTTGCTAAAATGATAGAACAAATTCAAAAATTTCAATAACTATAATATACACTAAGTCTCAGTTGTCTGTGAATTCTAAAGAAAATATAGAGATTAACCAGATGGCAAAAATTATAAACTCTATTACACCTGGATACAAGGGCTTTCAATTGCAAAATAGAGATAAGATGAAATACATGTCCAAAGAAGATCCACTTTGCACAGTAAGCACAAAAAGTGCTTGCCAAGAGTATTTCAACACCGGATAACATGGAGATAAAGATATTTTGAGATAAAAGCATATCACAAAATAAAGGACAATTAATCAGCATCAGCAATATATCCATATTATACTAGTCTATAGACATAGTAAAAACTCTGTGAAGTTAAATAAAGTAGAGCACAGTTAAAGCAAAAAATAGAGAATTCCATAAATTTCTCAACCGGTTTGGATTCCTATCTGTCAGTGATTGATAAAACAAAAATAAAAAGGAATTAATCAACACAGATCTTTGAATTCACAATAACCCTCATGTCTGTCTTTATCTGAATAAAAATGATTGACTGAAGAATGCAAGATTAACTTTCCAAGATTGCTGTGATGGACCACAAAATTTACAGACTCCTCATAGTGAGCATAGTCCTATCACAATGGGATCATTTCAACAAAAAGACATTCAAATAACCCCTAAATATCTGAAATTTAAGCAGGATATCTGTCAAGTTATTCATAAATTTAAGATGAAATTATAAGGCAATATTAGAATATTCTTTGTACCCAAGAACAGTCTAGCAAAGTGAGGGTGCGAAATGATTTACTAGTATAAAACTCAATAAAAATGAAACACTTGCATTTTATAATAATATGAATTAATATTGAACACATAAAGGAGGAAACAAGTGAAATTATTTTATGCTATATTTCTCATAAATAAATGCTCAATAGCCTGTTTAAGGAGAAAAAGGAGAAGACCATAAGCCAATGATTTAAAAACATGCATTAGGAAAGAGAAAATACAAAGAAACTTACATAACCAGAATAACCTAGATAATTGAAATAAAACCAGATATCAGAAAACAGAAACCAGCAAGAAGGAACTAGACAGAGTCAATGATTTTATGAATAAAGAAACCAAATTGTCAATCTGAACCAACCACAGAAATAATTTATCAGTGTCAAGAGGGAGGAAATAGTTATTACTTAAGTACTGTGAACAATCAGGGACCCATAAAACAATGTTTCAACAACTTTATATGGGCACTTTTGACAGAATAAACAGGCATTTTTTTTTCACTTGCTGTGGAGTTTATTTCAATCAAAATATCAAGGGAAATAATATTTTATGTGTATTTTCAAACAAACTTTCATATTTGAGAATTAGGACTTTCCAAAGAATATCTTTAAAAACAAAAAACAAACAAAAAATCTATAGTGGCCATAACAGTTTGTATGTTATACTCTAAAATGTCAGCAGTGAGTTTAATCTTGGTAACCTAGGGATTGTCTTTTGTCCTACTCTTTTCCTTACTTCCATGCCAATCATGAAGTATTGCTTCTTCTAGTCTGAAAACTAGTGTTCCATTTTTATCCATTTGCATCAATTTGTTCTGATACCAAACTGGTGGGAAACCACCTTAAACAATACCAACACCAGAATTGATTCAAAGGGGAAAATGAAGACACTTTTTCTAGACACAGTAAAAATGGCAATCCTGCCAGAAGCAATCTACAGATCCAATGCAATCCCCGTCAAAATCCCAGCACAATTCTTCACTGACCTTGAAAGGATAATAATCAACTTTATATGGAAAAACAAAAGATCCAGGATAGCCAAAACAACCCTGTACAATAAAGAAACTTCAGGAGGCATCGCCATCCCTGACTTTAAACTCTACTACAGAGATATAGTCCTGAAAACAGCCTGGTATTGGCACAAAAATAGACAGGTAGACCAATGGAATCGAATAAAAAAAATCCTGATATTAACCCACACACCTACGAACACCTGATTTTTGACAATACAGCTAAAAGTACAAAATGGGAGGAGGAAAGCATCTTCAACAAATGATGCTGGCACAACTGGATGATGATGTGTAGAAGACTGCAGATAGACCCATGTCTATTACCATGCACAAAATTCAAGTCCAAATGGATCAAAGACCTCAACATAAATCCAGCCATACTGAACCTCTTAGAAGAGAAAGTGGGAGGTACACTTGAACAAATTGGTACAGAAGACCACTTCCTGAATATAACTCCAGTAACACAGACATTGAAATCAACAACTAATAAATGGGATCTCCTCAAACTTAGAAGCTTCTGTAAGACAAAGGACACAGTAAACAAAGACAAAAGGGCAGCCCACAGACTGGGAAAAGATCTTCACCAATCTTACATCTGACAGAGGGCTGATCTCCAAAATATACAAAGAACTCAAGAAACTAGTCAACAAAACACCAAATAACCATATTAAAAAATGGGGTACAGAACTGAATAGAGAACGCTCAATAGAGGAAATCAAAAAGGCTGAAAGACACTCAAGAAAGTGCTATCAGGGAAATGCAAATCAAAACAACTTTGAGATACCATCTTACTCCTGCCAGAATGGCTAAAATTAGAAACACCAATGACAACTTATGCTGGAGAGGATGTGGAGAAAGGGGAACACTCCTCCACTGCTGGTGGGAGTGCAAATTTGTACAGCTACTTTGGAGATCAGTATGGCGGTTCCTCAGGGAAATGGGAATCAGTCTACCACAGGACCCGGCAATCCCCCTCTTAGGCACACACCCAAATGATCCACACCCATGCAACAACAAAGACATGTGCTCAACTATATTCACAGCAGCATTATTTTTAATAGCAAGAACCTGGAAACAACCTTGATGCCCCTCAACTGAAGAATGGATAAAGAAGATGTAGCACATTTACACAATGGAATACTACTCTGCAGGAAAAAAAAAAAAAAGAAAAAAAAAAAAAAACAATGGAAACTTGAAATTCGCAGACAAGTGGATGGAACTTATAGAAACTATCCTGAATGAGGTAACCCAGTCAAAAAAGAGGAACTTAGTATATGTACTTGCTCATATATGGATGTTAGACATAGAGCAAAGGATCACCAGTCTATAATTTACACTGCCAGAGAAACTAGGATACAAGGAGGAATCTAAGAGATTCATACAAGGTCCCTCACAGAAGGGGAAAGGAACAAGATCTCCTGAGCATATTGGGAGTGGGGGGGGCAGTGAGTACAGAGGGAGCTAGGAGAAAGAGAAGGGGAAAAGAGGAAAGCACGTGGGACTAGGAGTCAGGGGAGGAATAGATGAGCGAGAGAGAGAGAGACCATAAAAGAGGGAGCCATTATAGGTTTGAAAAGAACACTGAACCTAGATAAATGTCCAGAGACCTACAAGACTGACTCCATCTAACAATTTGAGCAAAATGTCCTTCCCCGATGATATCAATGACTAACTTATCCATCATCATGGAGCCCTCATCTAGTAGCTGATGGAAACAGAAGCAGACACCCACAACTAAACACTGAGCCGAAATGGAATCCAGATGCAGAGAGGGAGGACAAGGCCAGGCTACAGAAACCCACAGAGACAGCTAACCTGAACAAGGAGGAGCTATGAGCCCCCAGACTGATAGTTGGGAATCCAGCATTGAACCAACTCAGACCCCCTGAACATGGGTCTCAGCTAGAAGGCCTGAGCAGTCTAAGGGACCTCAGACAGTGGAACCAGGATATATACCTGGTGCACAAAAGGACCTTAGGGGCACATTCCCCATGAGGGATACTCCCTTAGCCTAGAGGCAGGAGAGAAGTCCTAGTCCCTACTCCAAATGACACGACAGATTTAGATGACCCCTCCAGGAAGGCATCACCCTACGTGTGGAGTGGAATGTGGATGGGAGAGGAGGGTGGTTGGGGGGCATGAGAGGGTGGGAGAGAAGGGAAGAGGGAGGGAGGAAAGGAGAGGGAACTGGGATCAATATGTAAAATACAAATAAATAAATAAATTACATCAAAACTCTAGGCAAAAACAAAACAAAACAAACAAACAAAAAACACATCTTTACTAAAAAGAAAAAAAAATGATGCTATCAAAACCTTTTCTAAACGATGACTGTTCCACGGGTTTACTGAGACCAGGTTAAAACCAATGTGCGTGCAAACACAAAGATCTGTGCAGGATGAAGTCAGCCAAAATTGCAGCATGCGTTGGGGAGGGGCTCATAAAATCCTATCTACAGCCGAGGAGCTATTGGCCCACTGAGAGCTATTGGCCCACTGAGAGAGGCAGAGACAATTTCTTGAGTGAATTTTCCCCTGAGAAGCTGCCCCAGTATAATTCCCTATACCATTCACATATAGGCAGGACTAAGTGGATCCAATGCCTTTAAAAGGATCACATGGAAGCAATATTGGTGCCAGGCCCAGGGCAAATTGGTACTTACCCGCCGCTTGCGTGCACTGATGCCATGCCGAGACTCAGTGAAGACCAACCGGGAAGTCTGAAAGCCTGAAGTTCCAGTTTACCTGGGGGGCAACACCTGACTCCAGGAGAGACCACAAATTGGGACCACCTGGGCACCACCCAGGAAAGTACCATCCAAGGGGGAAGTATCTAGTGTTTCAAAGGAAATTCCTAGCATCCCAATCATAGATAGGATCATCTGATGTCCCTTAGCCTAAGCACACATCCATCCCCTTTCACCAAGACAACCTTAGACAAATGTCAGCCAATCAGGGTCTTTGAACCCTGAACATCCCTTCACCCCAACCTCTACTATGACAAAAACTTAACACTCTCTGCTCTCAACCACGGCAGCGCACAGGACAGATAGTCTAATCCCAAGCTTGAATAAAGGCTCTTTGATTTTCACACAGGATTCAGTCTCCTCCTTGGTTTTGTGGGGGACCACCCATCTGGGTATAACAATTGGTATTGCAGAGGCCCCATAGACTGCCCAGTCCTCCTAACTAACACCCATATTCAGGGGGTCTGTCTAGATCAGTCCTATGCTGGCTTACCAGCTATCATACTGGGATGCATGAGCTCCCACTTGTTCTGTTCAGCTGATTCTGTGGGTTTTTCCAGCCTGGTCTTGACCCCTTTGCTCATCATTCCTCCCTCTCTGTAACTGGATTCCTGGAGTTCAGCTAGTGCTTAGCTATGGGTGTCTGCTTCTGCTTCCATCAGCTACTAGATGAGGGCTCTAGGATGGCATATAAGGCAGTCATCAATCTCATTATGAGGGAAGGGCATTTAAGGTAGCCTCTCCACTATTGCTTAGATTGTTAGTTGGGGTCATCCTTGTAGATCTATGGACATTTCCCTAGTGCCAGATTTCTCTTAAAACCTATAATGGCTCCCTCTATTATGGTATCTCTTTTCTTGATCTCCTCTATTCTTTTCCTGACTCAATGTTCCAGCTCCTTCACGCCCATCTCTTCCCTCCTCTTCCTCCTAACTCCCTCTCCCCTTCTCCTATGCTCCCAATTTGCTTGGGAGACTGGAGAGAATCCCTAGACTAAGACTACTGAAGATCCTGCTCCTATCTTTTATACCTGTCTAGTGCTGGGATTAAAGTCATTGCTAAGATCATCTTTATGTGAGCTGTTTGTCTTAGCACCGGATCAATTTCTTGTAGTCAGTGTGGCCTTGAACTAAAAGAGATCCATCTACCTCTTAATCCTGCGCCCTGGGATTAAAGGCGTGTGTTTGACTTCTATGGTTTGTTGCTGACTTTGCTTTCTGAAACCTCAAGCAAGTTTTAATAAATCATAAATAATATATCACTACAGGCAAGGGGGATCAAGAGCATAATGGGGAAACCCACAGAGACAGTTGATCCCAACTTGTGGGATACCTAAGATCAAGGTATGATTCAGGGATTGGCATACTATGTGGTATTCAGATGCTATTTCCTTGTTTCTGATCTAAATTTCTTCAACCAAATTTTGTTGGAAAAGTTTGTATTATGTTTTATACATACAAGTATCTTTATATTTTCAAAGATTATAATAACCTGCAAATTATAGGTATATTTTTATGTTATTGAATTATAAATGGTTACATGAACAGTTTCCCATTTTTGTTCACTGTGTGATTTCTGGTCTATTTTTTGTTTTTCTTTCTTTCTGTGTTTTTCTTTAACAAAGAATTCCCCGAGGGTATCTACCTGATAGTTTTTGTGCATACTTAAACTTTTCCAGGTTTTTAGTTTGTTTATTAATTTGAGATATGGTCTCAACCTATAGTTTTGGTTAGTGTATAATTCATTTTTTAGCCCAAACTTTGTCTTGAAATCCCTCTGCTTCTGCTTCCCCAAATTCTGATCCACTACACCAAACTCACTTGTATATTTTACAGTGAAGTTTAAATCTTTGTAAATGTCATACAGCCTGTATTTCTAAGTGAGCATCTCTGTTGAATTACTCATTTATAATAGTAATAAGGGTTCTAAAAATGGATTTCTTAAACAACAAAAGAAATACTTTGTTATTTCCACCCAAATTAACCTCAAGTGAGAACTCAACTTATATATAAATGCAAATTGTATTTGTTCTAAATGTCAGACATCTTCAAATAATTCATTTAAACAAAATCTGCAACGGTATTTTATGTATTTCTACCCTTTTCATACATCTGTGAATTCCCCTTAGTTGATGAGACCTTTCTTTAAATAATCATATCCAAATTTAGAATTTTTTTTTCCTGGCTGTACTTGTTTATTTATTTATTTTTCTTTATGGTTTGGTCAGGAAGTAGCTTCGTGTTTTTCTGGTATGTAGGAAAATGTAAAATGGCCCTGAAATAAAAAATAACTTCTTTTTTTTTCAATTTTTCCTGAAATTTAGGTAACAAAGTGACATGCTCATGTGACATTCAGTATCCTCTGGACAGTTCGGTGTATCTCTTGGAAATTAAACCCACCCTCGCTTAATGTATTTTCCCAAGTGGGGGTTCTCTGTAATACATTTGAAAAGCACCTTTAATGTCAAATGAGCCCCAGTGCACAACTTCATTATCATAAAAATGCCAGCTCCTCCAGTCTGAGGAAATCCAGTCACTGGTGACTAGGGTGTTTGGATGACAAACTGAACACCTGTGGGTGAGGGTAGGATCTGATCTGCATTTCCTGTACCCTCATAGGGGTTGCAGTAAGGCTTCGTGAATGTAAAGAAGGGGACCAGCAAGAGAGGGTGTTTCACCCTGCTCCAAGAACGCTCAGGCCTTTCTCAGATTCAATTTTCTTTTTGACTTTGGAGAATGGCGTTAGAGGGATATTTTTTTTCCTAATTATATTTTCTGTGGATACATTTGTCAGATTTCAAGGAAATGTGGGGAATTACTGAGAGCCAAGGTTAAAGAATGTATGTAAAAGAATAGAACTCAGACGCTTGCCCGTACATAAGGGCTTGAGAAAGTAGACCACAGATGCCAGGAACTTAGCCTAACTGACCCTTCTGTGCTGTTTGATCACCTGCCGCCTCCCCAGGGGCTTCAGACCCGATGGTACCTCCCATCAAGGAGGAGGAAGGAAAGAGTGGCTAGTTCCTGCGTGATCATTAGGGAAATGTAGTTGGTTACAGGTACATTAGAAACAGAGTATGTGTTCATTGCAGAGCCACAGTGGCCATTTCTGCCTGTCCGTTTCTCTTTCTGTCTTTTTTTTCCTATCGGTGCTGGGTGTCAAGTCCAGAACTACCTACTTGGCGTGCATGTCCGATGTTACTGAGCTGTATCCTGCTCTAGGACTTGCAGATAACACTCTCGGTGAGATCTTTCTGAAGGTCCTAGAACCACATTTGCAGATTTTTGATCTTAGTTTATCCATAGGTTCTGGACTTTGGGACTCTTATGTAGCAAAAAGAATGTGTTGACGGTTAGAGGTTGTGGTTCCTCTAACGAGGGAGGGAACGGGGTGTCTGATGCGCCATTAGTATTGTGGCCTCCCTCCATATCCTAACTCCTTTAACACCCCTCTTCGTTTCTTTCATGTGTACAGAAAACAAGCTGATTACAAATTGTCACGGTGAAAGGGCAGTGCAGGGATAAACAATCAGATAGCTCTGATCTATAGGTCTATATGACTAGTATAAACATGTGTTCCAATCCTCTTCACTGTGCGAGGGCTAGTTACTCAAATACCAGAGATTCCTAGCACTTGCAAGACTGGCTTTGTATTCTTTTTGGCATCTTCTGGGCATCTCTTGGGCCTGAATTTTGGTTTTTCTACTGAAATAATCCATAAAGAGTCCACACCACTTGTTTCTGCCTCTGCTAGAGAATGACTGTGAACATGCTGTAAAAGGAAGAAGGAGGAGGAGGAGGAGAAGAAGCAGAAGGAGGAGAAGGAGAAGAAAGAGAAGGAGGAGGGGGAGACTTTTAAAGCCCGTAAGAATTAGGAACATAGGAAAGAGTTTAGAGGTTAAAACATTAGTCATACCACATTGATAACTGGATCCACAGCAATACAGCTTGGAGCTGTAGCCTGCATGCAGTCAAAATATTGGGAGACATGGAGGAAGCTGTATTAGCAAACTCTGTGAATTCTAGGTTCAAGGAAAAGACAATAAACTAATAGGGGTGCTCATGGTTGTCTAGGGGCCTTTTGAGCTTGTTCTCCTATGAGGCTGAATGACTAGAAAAGATAGAAGATCAAGCAGCAGAGGAAGGATAATGGCTTTAACTTATCTACGCGGGAGAAGCCTAAGTCTGAACAATGATTTGCTGCTGATCTTGCTATTTTATAGGGCCCCTCGAGCCTCCCCTTTCCACTATTGTTCTACCTAGAAACCCACCCCTGTGCTTTTCTTTTGTTTCTCCTTATAGTGTCTTTGGGGAACAAGAAGCTACTGTTATGATAAATTGTAAGAGGAAACTTGGCAATTCCATGGCAGGCAAAGGTGACTGAGGCTGGGGACAAACATGCCAGGTAGACAGAGCTTTCTGAGAAGTTTTATTAGAAAGGGAAAGGCTGGGAAGGAGAAATGAGGCAAGGAGACACAGAGACAGAGAGAGGACAGAAGAGAAGAGGGAGACAGGAAAAGCATAAGTGGGTGGGTGGGTCTTTCTTTTAAAGGGGTCCTTTTCACCTGCCTGTAGACTGGTAGTCATGGAACCCTGGGCTGACCAGGGTACTGCCTGAGTACATTCTGCCAGGTGACAGGGGCAGGCCAGCGTAATGCCTGAATTTTTATGGCTACCATTTCAGGAAACCCATTTTGCTTTTCCTGGCTACCCCAGGCCTTTTTAACTACCATTCATCTACCTAAATATATAAGTGGAGAGTAATCACAGAATACACCTGTCTTATATATATATACACACACACACACACACACACACACACATGCCTGTTCACCCACACAATACTTACATAGATCTCTTCATATATATGTAAACAAAAAACATTCATGCATACAAATATATATCCCTTCCCCAAGAAGTATTGAACACTGATTTGTAGTATTCTATAGCAGAAATAAAGACCCCAACTTCATCCTTGGAGCTGGTACAAAGAAGAAGGAGTCTCTTTCAGACTTCTCCAAATCTAGCGCCACGGATAAATGACCCCAAAAGTCTCATGACCTATTGCTTAAAGTATCTATGTTTCTAATTCTATAGCCATAAAGATGTGAGAATGTAGTCAGTAAGTTAAAATGACAACATATTGAGGATGTGTAATTTAAGCCACCCAGCATCTGACTAATGCTGGATGCCCTACTGGAGACATTTGTGATTTCCTAACAAGTTTCGTTTTTACCCTCTAAAGTTGATAAACATAACAAATGTCTACACTTCTCTTCGAATTTCCTAACGACATACCACATTGGGTTGTTTGTAATTGACATTGGTTATTTATGTCTCTGTTTACAGATATCAGTTCTAGCTTATAATACACATTCAGCAGGAAAGATTCATCCACTAGAAACAAATTAGGATTTGAGCTCACAGAAGCAAAGACAATGTTTGCTTTTTTTCCTCTTGCATTTATTTCCTGTGTCTCCTCTTACCATTTCCAATTCTGCCAATCAAAAAGTCAGGCAAAAAGATACCTTCTACCTACTAGACGCCTGCCTGCATTTACCAAGGGCAGTTTATAAATGCATGGTATCTCAATTTAAGAAAAAAATGATTCTAACAGTATAGTTATATTGTTAACTATCCCTATAACATTATCTTCTTTAGGTTATATGTCCCCAGACAGAAAGACCATTATCATTGCAGTGTAAATGATGAAAGAGCAATAATGCTCTCACACTCAGGGTTCACACTTCATGTCTGTCTAGGAGGCTGTTTTTAACTTGCCAATGCAGCCACTAGGTGGAGGTGTTGCCTCACATTCTAGGATTCTAGGGCAATGACACTCTTCTACCAGTGTTCCAGTGCTAGTGAATAGTGAAATAGCCATAAAAAAAAAAAAAAAAAAAAAAAAAAAAAAAAAATCCCAGACAGGTACATGAGTTCTTCTCTAAGCAGGTGAGTTGATTAGCAATTTCAAATCTATTAAGGATAGCAGGGAAGACTATTAGTCATAAGAACGTCTGTCCTTACCATAAAGTGTATGGGATTCTTCGAGTCCTCTCTCTAGCAAACATTTCAGTAATTGATCTTGTCAAATAATATTCAGCTATTTTATGCAGTTTGTTATCTGACACCAACCTTGTTGCTTTTACATATCACTAATATTGTAATCCTAAACAAAGTAGTATATGTCTTTATTGTCAAAAGTGAGGTGTCGTAGTTTCTCTCCCAAATTCCACAACATCACTAACCCTGGGTAGTTAGCTAGGTTTCTAATACCAATCCTGTTTTCCCTCTTGTTGAATGTTTTCTAATACCAATTGAAAGGCTGGCGATAACCACCAAGATATGTATGCTACAACTGCATACTTAGGGTTATTATGCCATATTGGTTGTCTTCGTGGTTCACAGCATCATTGTTGGTGTGACTGTAGGTAGGTTGTTACCTCATTTGGTAACTCGTATGGATGGCACTTTCTGATGCTATGAAATCTAGTCCCCAGGAAGGAGGCATTTGGATAGGTTCCAGCTCAATATCCTCTGTGCATGAAGTGCATGGTGTCTTTAGCAATATGGACTTACCTTCTACCTCTAGGGGACAACCAATGGCAATAGCAATAGTTTGAAAAATTTTGATAGTCTCTTGGGCATCCCTAAACAACTCAAGAGGTTTCTCATGCTTTGTATTGAGGCTTTTCTTAGGTAGTTGGTCTTTGGCTCTTGGAGAGGGCATGGTCAGCCTAGATAAGAAAATCTTTTTAAAACTATATATATATTAACACACAGAGTTACATATTGCTATTTTACCTTCCTCTCTACTTACTCTGTTCTTATACTCATCCTTCTCCTAATTGAAACCTTCCCCCTTTTCCATTTTCCAGATCAGATCACTTGTACCTAGCCATTACACTTTCTGCTCCCCTATCTTGGATACGGTCCCCTTTAAACCACTGCTTTACTAAACCTTCACGATCCCTAACTGTATACTAAATATTTGTCCTCATACCCACAGGTAAGTATAGTCCTCACTCCACATAAAGGAAACTTCTCTTTGCAATAGACAGGGACCACTACAGAAAATCTTAACCAGTCAAAATGCAGGGTTGTGGAGCCTAGACCCAGTGGATGCACCTAAAGTTCAGGGAATATTGTGGTGATATATTGTTGATTATCTAATAAAGCTTTCCTGAAGATCAGAATGCAAAGCTAGACACAGCTATAGAGACCAGGCAGTGGTGGTACACATCTTTAATCCCAGCAACCACACTCGTTAACCATAGAGGGGTCAGTGGTGGTGCACACCTTCAATTCATACACTAGAGACATGCATAAGACAGGAGTTCAGGGGCTCATGCAGGTATTCAGCATGCAGTCTTTGGCACTCAGTCTCCTGCAACACTGAAGATCCCTGGGGACAGGACCACCCTTTCAGTCTGAGGTAGAGGTAAGAGCCAGTGGAGTGGCAGCCAGTTTTGCTTCTCTGACCTTCATCTGGAACCCAAATATCCGTCTCTAGATTTTTATTATTCATGTCACAGAACACAGAAGAAGAAGACAAAGAAGAAGAAGAGGAAGAGGAAGAAGATTTGGGATTGCAGGGGCCAAAGGGTTAGGAAGCTTGCTGTAAGCCTCTGTAATATTTGAAGCTACACCCACAATGGCTCACCAACACAACGGCCGCCCAAACAGGAGTTGAGCAAAAACGGTGACAGTAAATATTCCGAAGTGGATGTGGAAAAGACTATGAGGTCCAGCCTCAGGAAACTGAGGAGTGCTGAGAGTAGGAGAAATACTCTTTCCCAGGGAACAGCACAGCAACTGGTTAACCGGTATCCAGTGACCGTCCTGAAAACCAATGTGCAAGTAACATTATACAGAATGAGGAGGTTATATCTATGATTAGAACACAAGCAAGACTGTGTGTATGCATGAAACAACAATTAATTTTAAAAACCTGTGAACTTGAAAGAGAGCTAAGTGGGAGGGTTTAGAGGGAGATAAAGGAAAGAGGGAAGATGTAAAACATATCATTGTAAGTTCAAAATAAAGAAATGTGAGGCCTTTAAAAGATAGTTTTGTTAAATGGTATTTAATGGTATTTAAGTCACAGGGAAGGTCATGTGTTAAGCAGTACTTGCACATATCTCTTTGGCCATGAACACAAACACTAAAGACTGTGAGACTTTAGGTGTGAGGAAAACTTGATGACATGGCCAGAATAATGGCTTTGACCAAATATAGAACATCCCCAGGAGGCAGAGTATGGACTTCACTACCAGTATTCTTTGTGACATAATACAATGGAGCCACATATGTAATGGCGATTTTTCTACCAGCCATAATGTTTAAATATGAAATAAGAAAATTAACTTTCATCTTGTGTTTAGATAACGAAAAGATCTAAAACGCTATCATTTTAAATTGTGCATAATAAAATCATTGTGGGAGAGATTACATGCATTGCTTCTGTGTGGTGTCTTATAACCCAATATGAGCACATCTCAGGTCAGTGACAATGCCTTTAGAGGAGCTATGGTCTGTTTTTAGATTTGTTAGAACTTACAGAAGATCCCCATACCCAAAAAGTCATAAGCATAAATAAACATTTCCAATAATAAACTATCAGGTTTTAAAAATAAATGTAAGTGCATTTAATTCAAATTAAATAAAGGTGGAATGTTTACTCTTCATTGCCTTCGCCATATGTCAATGGTCAGAGATGCTCTAGACTGATGTTTCCAAAGCTGAAGCTTTGAAAATAACCCTGTGGACCCTACCTTAAAATGAAGAAAGCAGTCATTTCCCCCCCCCCTATAGCCTGCTGGGGCATTTCCTATTCTACCAACAATAATAGCATTTCAGACCCCTCTTCCCTAACAGAATGGGGATGGATAGAGCACACTTGAAAGCAGACACCCTAATTTAACATTTCGTTTTCATGGATTTTAACAGAGTGTTCATCATATTCAGGCATTCAATATATTGCCAATTTAAATTAAACAATGAAACTGATGCTATAATTCTGTGAAAAAATGCTGATAACGCCTCAATCTTTATTCCTGACATTTATCAAAGGTGATTGCTAGTTAACTGGTATCAAGCTGGGGCCTCCTTATGACCCCAACAGTCCCCACTCAAATGGAGTGTCCAGACATGCAAGCTTTAGTCCATCTATGATTGCTGAGAGGCATGCCCAAAAAGAAACTCACATTTTATTGCGTTTATATTCTTCCCCTGACAATTATCGAACTTTACGAATCTCAACCTCATTACGTTTGGATGGGAGCCAACTGTCTTCTGGAAACGGCACTAAAAATTAATGGTGGAGAATTGCTAAAGAAAGAAAAAAAAAGTGGTGGAAGGAAGACATATGGTTAATGATGACATATTATTACAGAAAAATGCAGCGGTTTGCACAAGTATTGGTGGCAGCAATTGGCTAGGGGATATTGCCAAGTCAGGCAGGCTGTGCTGGGGAGCTTGCAGGTGCCCTGGACACTGCTGCATGGAAATGTTCTCTCTCAATGATCATATTTGATATGCAACATTACTTCCTGGTTGTGAGGTTCAGCATGCAATTGGGGCTTTGTTGTAGGCAGAATAGCAGGAAAAATGAAACTTCTTATTTGTCGTCACTTGAATTTAGCTGTGTCTGAGTTCGGCACAGACATATGGAACACTGGAATGCCCACACACCATGACTGGCACAGAACATTTTAATTTTTTTATCCTGAATAATAAAATACTCACAACTGTATTTGGGAAAGTTTGAAATTTGGACAAACAAAGGCATTTTCTTCTTTTTTAACCTAGAAATGTTGTCCATATCAATTTTCATCTAAATGATGTGTCCCCAGATGTCTGCTTTGAGATGTCTTGTTTGGGAAGTGTGGTTAAGGGGCATTTTGAAGTTAATTTTGTTTGGAGAAGATGAAAGAAAAAATTGGCATAAACATCCAGAATTTTTAAAACATTTTTTGTCCATTTGAACTCCCAATAAACTACAAGGAAAATGCCATGTTTATTATCCCTTGCCTTTTAATAGAAATTATTTCAGAAATAATTCCTATTAAACAAGAATGATGTTTCTGGAGATAAAGAATTGTATTATTAAGATGAAACTAGGGAAACCAATTGGTGACTATAGCTCGAGTCTTGGTCAAACCTATAATAAACCTACTTACAAAATCCTTAAACCATGTAAATGATGCAAAATAATGACTGATGTATAAACATATCTTATGATTACCATGCTTGGCAGTCTATCCTTGAGACAGATTTCAGTCTCACACCTCATTTTTAAAGTGTGTGTGTATGTGTGTGTGTGTGTGTGTGTGTATGTGTTTATGTGTGATAATTTAAAACAAAGTCTGAGTTAGTTCAATTTCCAGATAAATGAGAAGTATGTACACATGTGTAGGCATACGCACATACCAGATATGTAATGGTTACTGTATGCGGTCATTGACAATGGAGTAGAATATGGTAAACACTGGTATCAAGGAGAGCAAGAAGCAAAACAAGAGTTCTTCCACTGTGTTTGTACCTGGTTGATAAGTGTACAAAAAAGTGCCAGTCTTCATATTTCAGGCCAGGCATCTTGCTTTAGAGGAGACTCTAGAAATAAAACCATCCTACAAATTTTACCTCAAACCACATCTTGTGGGGATTTGGTTGAAGATAGTTTTGAAATGGTTTTCTGCTACTTTCCGTACTCTTCCCGCAATTGGCACATATTGACTTATTTTCTGTTCTCATTTGGACTGATAAAGGACTTGCATAGCACCATTAAATTGCAAAGCATAGAATAAGGAACTATAAACCCTTAAAATGTGTAATGAAGCAAGCTAAATTTTCCTACCTGCCCCAGCTATATTATGGACTGGCTACCTATCCTCTACAACACAGACATAGTCCTTTTCTTTTTCCTACCCGAAGCTTTTGTGACCTCTTATGGTGATTTCTTCTAGAGTACTGCTACCTCAGTCATGTAACAACATTGTAACTTCATGTGCCTTAAGGTCCGGTATCATCTGGCCTGCCTAGCTCACTGACACTGAAATGGTTGGTGCTAGACTGCCTGGTGTTGTTACATACATCACAGAACATGTACAATAGATAAACCACATCAAAAGCTTCATTTCCAATCAAGTTCTACACCTTACCAGTGTCAATGTAAAACCATACTCTAACTTCAAAGTAGATATAACATAGTTTATGTATCACCAAATATGAGTGACTATGGCCCCAGAATGAAGATTTAGGTTAACCCAAACTCTTTCTAATGTGATAACAGATTGATGAAGTTTTTATGCTAACAGAACAAAGAAATCTATAAATTAAGATACCTTTCATATTCATCCTTGAAAATTTTAAGTAGATGGGTTACAGCAAAGTAGGAAAACCTCTGTTACAGATACTATGTGCTATCTGACAGCATTCCTAGCCTTTATGGATGGCTGCTCCTACATTTTAAAAGATTTACCTAATGGTTACAAACAGTTTACACCAGGTAAAGAAGAAGAAAGTAAATGGTTAGTAAAGCGGTTTAAATGTGCCAAGACAGTTTGACTTTGGGCATGCAATATCCTAACCTCCCTGCAGAACTGATGTTGTAATCAGTTTCTCAGCTTGCAAAAGGGTCAGTTGGAAGTAGTATTCTTTGCAAGGACTTTGCCTCACATTAGCTATCTGAGCTAAGGCAAAACAAATTTCATTTAATTTATCTCTTTTTCTGTTTAAAATAAAATATATTTCAATTGATTTTAAAATTAATATATGATATTTTCTTTTTCTTCTCTCCAATCTCTCCTATATACCCCTTGCCCTCTCTAGTAAACATGACCTGTTTCCTCTAATTGTTATTGTTGCACATTCATATGAACACAAACACATACATATTACATAATATATAATTGGAACTTGCACAGTCCATTTAGTGTTGCCTTTATGTATGTGATTTTAGGGCTGACCAATTAGTGGTAATGAGTGTCATCTCCAGAGTGATATATATGTATGTCTGTCTGTCTGTCTGTCTGTATGTATGTATGTATGTATATAATTTCAGGGCTAAGCACTCAGTATTAATCTAAGTACATATAGTATTAACTCAATAGTTTGATAAAGTTTAATAAGTTTTTGTTTCTTGGATACTAACAGATGAACTAAAAAGTAAATTTTTCTAATTATTTGAATTACTAAAATATGAAGTCACCAAAACACTTGTATAAAACTATTAACATAATGTGCCTGTGTAAATGATTATTAAAATTTGAGAAAACTTTAAGTAGAAAACAGTTGCAACAATGGGGTAAGGACTAATCAGTCAACAACAACAATTCTCCCTATTGCTATTGGATGATCCCTATTGGATGATAAGGTTTATGAATGCATGCTCACCCTAGGCTATCTTATATCATGTGTGAAAACAGTAGACCCAGCAAACTGTATGACAGAAGAACATGATTAAGGAATCAAGCCAAAGGTATTGGCTTTGACATCTTTGTGACTGCCTTTATTTTAAAAATCAATGAAACTTTTAAAACAGAAAAAATACATATGTGGTTTATGTTCAAGATAACTGGCCATGGGATGCCTTTCCCAGAAACCGGAGGCTATCAAATGACAAGCTTAATGCCAGGTACAGTTATCTCTTTTTAAATTGTTCATCAGTGTGGTTCCACAGACCCCCAAGATTCATAGGCTACTTTCATTGTTCTTGGTTGCCATCCAGAACTTGGTGGCAAGACCAATTGCTGAAGATACCATATACAGACTGCATCAGAGGAAAAGGGGTTGGGGTTAATCTGGTACTGACCTGGAAGCTTTAGCTCTACTGGATAGCTTTCCAACTACTTGAAAGCTATGCAAATTACCAGGGGAGTGAAGTAAAATAAAGTCTTAGCCAGCTGTGAACCCAATAGCTATTACCGTATTGAAATGGCTAAAAATAAAAATAAACGAATAAATAAAATAAATAAAAAATAAAGAAAGAAAAGAAAGCCAATTGCTACCAGAGTGGCAAGAATGTCATGGAAGTAATCAACCACATTCTGACTTGACATAAGGCCAGGAAAAGATGCTAAGAGAGTGCATGCTGATAAATAGCCTTTTCGCACTTTCCCACAAATATGAATCTTTCTTCTGAGTTTCCACATTTCTTGTACACATCATGCTACTGTCATTTTCATAGCTGACTTTCTATATTACTTTAGCATAGTGGTCCTCGACCTCTGGGTCGTGATCCCTTTCACAGGGGTTGCATATCTGACACCTTGCATATCAGACATTTACATTGTGACTCACAATAGAAGCAAACTTACAGTTATGAATTAGCAACAAAAATAATTTTATGGTTGGGATTATCACAACACGAGGAACCGAGGAACGGAATGGTATTAAAGTGCCACAGCATTAAGAAGTTTGAGAACTGCTGCTCTCTGAAAACAGGGACTGTATACCAAAAACATGTCAATCTGCAGAACTTGCACAGACAACATAATAAGATACTTTTTTTTTAACAAAGTAGAATAAGATTCTTTCAACATCTTTCTTCCTGAAGTAAAGATGTTTCTATTGCTAAGAGACTATGTAGTGAACTTAAAATTTTTAAAAATGTTCAAACTAATGTAATTTAATTCAAGCTTTATGAAACTCATACCTCTCGCTACTCTCATCAAAAAAGAAGCTGCCATCTGCTGAAATTGGCATTTCCATCTTGAACCGTTCATATGATAAGACCAACCCTTCATAATTCTCAGAAATCTCCTGCACCACTGATGGGTTTCGTTGACTTCACATGACCTTTCTGAACTTGCAAAATTCTGACATTTGAGCTTAACATCATATACCTGACTCTGTCATGATTTTTATGAAAGATGAGAATTGAGAATGCTGGAAAAAAAAATGTTATGTCCGTGAAGATCTTCATCTCCACTTTACATGTTGGGGCGGATGGGTTTTCCAGTTCAGCTCCAAGTTTAGTTTCTGCGAGTTGACTTCTAATACAAGTATTTTCTACTTATTCCATTTTATTATTGGACAAGCACTAACTTGCACTTCTAAGTACTTACAGGTGCCTCATTAGGAAACATCTTTGAACCTTTGACTTCATAGAAGTGGCTGGTTCCCATTTTATAGATAACCAAATTTTTTTTTCTTCAGGTGACAAATAAAATAACTGAATTCTGATCTTATAGCTCAGCCATTCTTTCTTTATGCTTCTTCCTAAGGCTAAAATGCAAGGAAATAAGAAGCACATTATTATCTCAGCTGAATTCTTGGAGGTGGAAAGAGGGTAAGGAGAAAATAGAAGGCAATGGCTGCAAGGCAGATAGATCCCTTCTCAGATTAATTTCTTATAGAAACTGCTCACCACAAACAAGGAAAAAAGTCTCTGTGGTCCTCAAGGCTCTCATAGCTTTACACTCCATTCGCAACAGCACTGAAGAGGACAGAGACAAGTACAAGGGAGGGGACTCCCTGGCCGTAATTTATGTAGTGACTGCATCAGTTTTTCTGTATCTGATGCTTCCGTTGCTCATTCCATCTTAAAATAAAGATGAAACATGTCATGGGTTTCAAGGTGCAAGAGGCTTAAATTTTGCTACTGTTGTGTGTCATATGACAGCCACCACTCACATGAAATGGTTAAAATTAAATTAAAGTTCAAATGATTTTTTAAAAAATTGAAAATCCTGCATTTATACTCATGGCCTCTTTTATTTTTCTTTTTTCTTTTTTTGACTTCAATAGCAAACCGTCCTTCCTCGGTATCTGTGTCATGAATAAAAAAGTTCTGTTGATCAAAGGTATTTAAGATTCAGTGTCATTCAGTGCAGTGTATAGAGTCCCAGGAATTTGTGAACAAAGGATTTAGTTCCCAATTAGTAAAGTCTATTTGTATCAAAATAAATGCAGAGTTGGAGGTCCTGTGTCTACACAGCAAATTTATTTTATTTTGTTTTCATTGCTAAATAGAGGCACAATATATATCAGCTGGCCCATATAGCTTGGTGAATAAAAACAAAAACCAACTATTTTTTTTAAAGAGCTATGAATAAGAGACTGGGTTCTAATCTATACATGAGAAATCTATGTTAACTTCATCACCTCTGAAGCTCAGAGAACATAATGGGAGAGGAACAGAAAGAACGTAAGAAATGGAGGAAGGAAACATTGAAATAATGTCTTCTAGACACAACGTGCCTATTACTATCACACACTCCTAGCAGCTACAGTTACCTGTACGAGGCCTATACAAGACTGAGCCAGCCAAAATTCCAGCATAGACGGTGTAGATGACCTCCAAACTCATCCCTTCCTGATAAGCTGCTGGCTGTAGATACTTGATATAGGAGAGAGAATTATACTTGCAGATGATTCAGGCACTGGTCATTTCCTGTTCTCCAAGGGATACCCTATATGTGTGAACATATGGCTACCACTAACTAGGATTACTGAATTATAAAAAATAAATTAAAAGACTTGAAATTTGGAGTATGTTGTGGCAGTTATGGGAGGAGTTGGAAATATAAGATACGAGCATATTTGTACACATGTATAAATTTTGTAAAAATTAAAGAACAAATATGTGGATATGTGTTTGTTTTGCATTTACTGCTAAGAATTGGTTCCATTTGTACAGATGTGAGCAAATGTGTACAAATTGTGGCTGTGCAAATGCCACCAACTCCTTTGAGGATAAGAGACATATTCAAATATTGTATTCAGAATAGACACAGTAATTGCTAATTATTAGACATGTTCTCTATTAATTTGTTCATTCTTTAATTTTATTATTGACCATAAGCCTATTTTAGAAATATTAACATATTAGTGCTGAAGCAGATAGTCAAAATCTGTATCGGTATTCACACTCCAGTCTCAGAAGTACCTATAGTCATGTAGTTTTATGAACGACATCATGTCTTTGTCAGAAGACCAAGAACAATATAACAGGTTTTACTGTAGGCCATTTTGATTTATTTGTAGGGTTTGTTTTGTATATAATCTTTCCACATCAGAATTTAAGTTATTCTAGGACTTAAGTAGACTACCTTCTCCTTGTGTTCATGACTTCCTCTATGTTCTCCCAGAGTCTCTCTTTTCTGAGTTCTTCTGCAGGTCGGCTCTCAAAGTTGGTGTTGCTCAATACAGTTTCATTAAGCATCTTGTCATGTTCTGCCACAGCTTCCAAGACAATCTGCAGGATTCTCATGGAGGACTCTTGCTTAGCTAGGTAATCATTTCAAAATCATTTTGTCACTTTTCCTCTACAATTCTTGCCTTTCTATTACCATTCTTAGACCGAATCACCAAAATACTCAAGCCTTATTATCTTCATTTTAATAATCCCATCTATGATTGATTTCTATACAGTTTCCTAAAGAACCTTAGCATCAGGAACTACTTTATCTCTTAGATCATGAAGGGTGGACTCCAACATGGGCTCAGTACCCTTTATTAATAAAGGATACAGCTTATCAAGGGAGCACTCTTCTATGTCATTTGAGGACCTACGTTTTATTCCAAGCACCAAAAAAAAAAAAAAAAAAAAAAAAAAAAAGCAACAAGACTTTCTCCTCTTCCTACCTTAACCCACTCTCTCATTTTCTAAGACTATAAACCAGAAAAGAGCCATACGAGCAAACTTAGATTTCCACCTAAAAAAAGCAAAGGAAAGGAGCTCAGCCGACTACACGTCTGGCAGTCCCTTGATCTTGAACATTTTATCCTCCAGCATTTAGTGACATACATTTTTGTTACTGAAGCCACCTTTGCTACTTAGTCTTAACAGATGAAGAGAAGGCCTTCAGCAATACTGGTTGAACTGTCAAGTGAATGAATTATATTATGGAGAAATACACAAAATGAAAGTCCTAAAATTGCCTTAAATATAATTAAGTCCAACTTATAAACTTGTAATTTAATAGTGTCTGACATATTACTTACAGATTACTAAGTTTTCTGAAAATCACAGAGACAGGGAGAAGCTACCATTCACCTCTGAACTTCTTTCTGTTCCCCAGGGATCACATTGAAAGTCTAGGCATGAAAGCACAAAGGCGCTTATGTATGTATGTATGTATGTATGTATGTATGTATTTATTTATTTATTCATGTATGTTTCTGAGATAGGCTTTTCTCTGTATAGCTTTGGAGCCTATCTTGGCACTTGCTCTAAATGAGGTTAATGTTGAACTCCCAGAGATCCACCTTTCTCTGCCTCCTGAGTGCTGTGGCTAAGGATGTGTGCCACCACTGCCTGGCTACACAAAGGTGTTTTTAATGCAACACAAAGCAGAACTGGGACTGTGGACATGAGGTTCTAGGTTACTCAAGCCCTTGCCTCTAATGAAAAACAAGTATCATATATATATATAAAACGTCTGGATAAATTATTTTGCAATTTTTGTAGCCTTGAACATGAGCCTGAATTTTGGCATTAGCCATGTAGGATATGTCATATATATACTTTCCATGGTCCCTTAAGAAAGAATTTAGTATAAATTTGCTAAAATTTGTCTAGGATGAAGTTTTAGTTGATTTATTTCTTTCTAACTTATTAGATTCATCACTCATTGCATCTAGTTGTTTGAATTGAAATGGTTATGCAATTTCGCCTTTGAGAGGATGTGACTTCAAGTGGGTTAGGCACACTGAAAGTTTCTAGTCTTCTCAGAACTTTAGAATGATTTTTTTTTTTAATCATTTCACCTCCTGATCCATTTCCCATCAGTGCCAGAACAATCTGTTAAATACATAAACTATATTGTGCTGTTGTTTCTCAATAGTCTCCAATAAATTTTCAGGGGAGTCAGAATAAAAGTTAAATGTCTCACCATGATAAATGAGGATCTGGAAAAAAATTGCTTTAGCCTTCCTCTGAAACTTAACAAACTCACCATCAGATGGTTCCAATTCAGACCGTGTTCTCCCCTACACATCAGCTCTTTGAATGACTTTGACGCTGTGGACTTTTATCTTGGCAAGGGTTGAGGTTGCTAAGGACTACAAGGTGTGGAGGTGGAGCCATTTAAATGGAATGGGTAGGGAAGGTTATCGATTGTGTGACAACGGAACAGACTTTCACTGAGGAAACAATATGGGCATAAGAGGAAGGAGAACTCAGGCAGAAGAAGCAGCCAGAGAAATATCTTGGGGGTAAACTATGTGTGGTGCTTCCAGAAATGTCAAGGAGACTGGTGTGGTTAGAAAAAGAAAGTGAGAAAAGAAAAAAAAAATCTTTCTGTCAAATAGGAGAAAATGGAAAACAAACTAAGAATTTGAAAAATGCCGGAACTGTATGGCAAAACTCTGTTTCAGAAGACATGCCTACACCACTGGTGGCAATGCAAACTCGTACAGCCATTTTGGAGATCAGTATGGCAGTTCTTCAGGAAAATGGGAATTAGTCTACCACAGGACCAGGTAATTTCACTCTTAGGCACATACCCACATGATCCACATCCACACAACAAAGACATCTGTTCAACTATGTTCGTAGTAGCATTATTTGTAATAGCAAGAACCTGGAAGCAACCTAGATGCCCCTCAACTGAAGAATGGATAAAGAAGATGTGACACATTTACTTAATGGAGTATTACTCTGCAGAAAAAAAAAAAAACAAAAACAAAAACAAAAAAAAAAAAAAAATGGAATCTTGAAATTCCCAGGCAAGTGGATGGAACTTGAAGAAACCATCCTGAATGAGGTAACCCAGTCACAGAAAGAGGAACATGGTATGTACTCACTCATATATGGATTTGATACATAGAGCAAATGATCACCAGCCTATAATTCACAACGCCAGAGAAACTAGGATACAAGGAGGATTCTAAGAGATTCATAAAGGTCCCTCACAAAAGGGGAAAGGAACAAGATCTCCTGAGCATATTGGGAGGGGGGGGCAGTGAGTGGAGAGTGGAGAGGGAACTAGGAGAAAGAGACAGGGAAGAGAGAAGAGCAGGTGGGACTAGGAAGATTGAGTCAGGGGAGGAATAGATAAGAGGAAAAAAGAGAAAGGGAGAGAGAGAGCATAAAAGAGGGAGCCATCATAGGTTTGAAGAGAAAACTGACTCTAGAGAAATGTCCAAAGACCTACAAGACTGACCCCAACTAACAATCTGAGCAATAGTGGAAAGGCTAAAATAATGCCCTTCCCTGATAATGAGACTGATGACTAACTTATACACCATCATAGAGCCCTCATCTAGTAGCTGATGGAAACAGAATCAGAAACAGCTAAACACTAAGCTGAACTGGAATCCAGATGCAGAGAGGGAGGACAAGACCAGGCTACAGAAAACCACAGACAGCTGACCTGAACAAGGGGGAGCTAATGGACCCCCAAACTGATAGCTGAGAATTCAGCATTGGACCGACTCAGACCCTGTGAACATGGGTCTCAGTTAGAAGGCCTGGGCAGTCTAAGGGACCTCTGACAGTGGAACCAGGATGTATCCCTGGTGCACAAAAGGACTTTGGAAGCACATCCCCCATGGAGGGTACTCCCTTAGCCTAGAGGCAGGAGGGAGGGTCTAGACCATACTCCAAATGACTGGACAGATTTAGATGGCCCCTCCAGGAAGGCCTCACTCTACATGTGGAGTGGGGAGGGGAATGGGATGGGAGGGTCGGGGACATGGGAATGTGGAGGAGAGGGAGGAAGGGATGGAGAGGGAACTGGGATCGATATGTAAAATAAGAAAAATAAATAAATTAACATACTACTCATAGAACTGGTACTTGCCATATAGACTTAGGTAAGCTTTAGGTAGCTGTGAGCAATGGGCTGCGTGATTTACATGTTCATTTTGTAATTGAAAATAAAGAAATGATTAAAGTGATTCTGTGGACTTAGGTGAGTTTACATAACTGACTCAGTGTAGGCGTTGTCTCCATGAGGGTCTTCTGGAACTGTGTAACATCACCTGTGAAGATTCCCTGGAAGTAGCAGCTTGATAGGACATACATCTAATACAGAATCCACATCAGGGCGGAGGTTATGCCCTAGCAGGGTTTACGACATGTACTTTTAGGGGCTTTATTTTAAGTTTTGTGGCTTGATGCAGCACATATAGAGAGGAAGTGAGGGGTTATTAGAATATGGCTCGCCTTACCACGCTCTCCTCACGGATGAAGGGCATTTGTCTCCCTCTTTTTGTATCACCTTTTCCTGGACAGTGCAGAGCAAGGCAGGGTGTACATCTACTTTTCTTCTCAATTAGGGTTGCAGGGCTTCTAACTCCATAGAAAATGGTTGTCTTTGCTATTAAGTATCTCCTCATCAGAAGGCTTTATTTTCTTTCACACAGATGAGAATACAAAATAAACAAAGAGGTTGAAAGCAGCCATGGCAGATACATCTCTCAAAGATTCTGCCAAGATCTGTCAACCTGAGCCTCTAAATAACCAATGACAAACATCGTGTTGACATATTTCTGCATTTCCCAGTGAATAATTAACAGCGAATGTCAAGGAAGGCTGGTGTAGTAATTTTAAACAGATAAAACTCTACTTTCAATCCATTCCAGGCACCCAGAAACTCTTTGCTATAGACACATATCTGAAACAAAGAAAACAAATTGCAAAATTATCACAATACTGGGTGTTTTCTAGACATGATAGAATTTCGTTATTTTTTTTTCTTCATTGTCACATTGAAAACAAACAGCTGGGAATGAATTCAGAAGGAGCTGAAGACAGTTCATTGTAGGAAAAGTGTACAACACAGCGGAGTTAGACATGAGTGGCCCCTGTGTTAAATAAAAGCAGGTTCCAATCTTGACAGAAACACTAAACGACAACCTGACCTTCGATTCATGAATGTATGCTTTATATTTGACATGGTGAAATATAACTTCTAGATTGCAAAGCAATTGAGTAATCTATGAATATCCCATGAGTGCTGAAGCAAAGTTGGTGTCAGTGACAGAAGGAAGAATATCCATGGAAAAAATGAGCCTGTTCAGAAGTTCTAATTCCTTCCCACACTGACACACACATAGTAAGTGTCAAAAAGTTGTATTTCCCTCATGTGTATTTACATTGAACACTTATTCATTTTGCATCCACCCCTGTGAATATGCAGCCTATACTATAGACAAGAAAAGAGAAAATTGAAGTAACAACAGTTTAAGGCAATAAGTTTCTTTGCAGAGAAAGCTTGTCAATCCCATCCTCGCAATACTTCAAAATGCTTTCACATGTTCACAGATAAATTTTGAACTAGTTTCACACCAGGAGCTCAGAAACATTGTGGAAAGCATGTCCCTAATCACACATGTAGTTGGCATTGGGAAGTAGCACTTTTGTTTGGTAAATGAAGGTATGAAAGGATAATATCATTATGTTAAAATGACTTAGAAATTACATGGGAATTTATGAAATTCAAGCCTCCTAACTATGAATTTATCTATAAATGTCTAGAGACTGCTACACTTGGCAAAAGAATTTCCTTACCAATTCAAATCAAGCACTTTTTTTCATTGTGGATTAAAAATGTATGAGTTTCATTTATTGGATCCTGAATAAAATCTTCATATGCTGATGCAAATATTTTTCTGGCCAATGGTGCCATCTGATTGATCAAACCCTTTATGCTACTTCCAACTCCTTCTGGTTAGTATTTCTATCCCATTACTTATTTCCTTTCCTTTATTTGCATTCTGAGTATCTCAATTGAGTGTAGTATCTCAGGAAAGGGACAGTTTCAGATCTTAAAAGGACACAATAGCAAAACTCCCATAGGAAGCTAGAGTGGACTGTTCTCAATTAATATAGACCTATAAAATACTAAAGTCAGGGCTAGAGTGATGGCTTGGCAGGGAAGGCACTTGCCAAGAAGCCTGATGAGCTGAATTTGATCCTCAGAATCCACATGTTTGAAGGAGAGAACCAAATCTTCCAAGTTGACTTCTGACCTTCATGAATTCTCTGGGTCACCAGTTTCCCCTTTAAAGGGTTCATGTTAACATTATTTTATGTAATTTTACTGATATATGTCATCTCTGAGGCTCACACTATAAATGTTATTTTTTTCTTCCTACTGATTTCTCCAGAAATATCAGGGAAAGTGAATGTTTTGTTCTTTCCAATTGTGTGTGTGTGTGTGTGTGTGTGTGTGTGTGTGTGTGTGTGTGTGTGTGTGTGTTATTTTAACAAGTACTAATATTTTTCCATTTTTTATTTTTTTATTTCATTGTATATTCTAACCATAGTTCTCACTCCCTTCTGCCCCCTCAACTCCTCCTACACCCTCACCTACCCAAGTCCACTCCTCCTCACAGGTAAGAGCTCCCATGATGAGTCAACCTAGTCTGGCAAAATAGGTTGGGGCAGGGACAGGCCCCTTTCCCAGGCATTAAGGCTCTTTCAAGTAATAGGATAATAGTGACTCAAAGACAGAGATTATGAGCAACTGTCTATAAGTCATGTTCAAATCACATCCAAGTTCTGTATAGACATTTCTGGCTTTGAACTTCTCTCAATCATGCAGATGGCTTATAATAGTAGAAACATTTAAATTTCTGTCTCATTTCCGCACTTAAAATGATGCTGGCAGTGGTGATAAATGACAGTGTATCTTGATGTTTTCTTATGTAGTTATTAGCATGATTAAACAAAATATTTCATATTAAGTCTTTAAAATAGGTGACACACACATGGATATGGCATGGTCAACAGAAAAATGAAAACATAAAATCACCAAACTTTGATTGGTATTTTATATCTTAGCATTATCACAAAGAGGAAGTTCTAGCCACAGATTTAAGGTGGTAGCATCACAACTTCAACATAAAATACCAAACTGTTTATATCTACCTGCAAACAAATTGAAGTTATTATTTAATAGGGTTGAGACTAGGACACAGGATGACAAAACAAAGACCCATGGAAGTATTTTTGAAAAAGAATGGGAATAGGCTGTGTGTCAAAACCTGGGAACATGTGTTCCAACTCATGCAATCAGTGGTGTCTGATGCTAAAAACAATAAAGCTAGAGGTTTTTATTAACCAAGCATCCCAGCTGCGGGCAGCTGAAGGGATGGATTTTTGTGTCAGACAACTGAGGTGCTAATGCAAAAATAATATAGGAACGCCTCATAACCTACCTTTAGAGGTCTCAGAATAATCTTTCAAATGACATGACATGCATTTGACAAACATTTTAAATGAATGAAGTGGCTAAACCATGGGCTAGACATAAGTTCTGGTTGAATTGAATGAATCAAATAAATATAGACAGCATGGTATTGCTTTGAATGTTAGAGATGTATAAAGGAATAAGACACTAACTTTCTATCTAAGACGCTCAATGTTCAGTGTCTGAAACAAGTTTTCAAATGCAATTTAACAAGGGAAAGCTATTTAAAATAAATAATTTTGGAATCTCATTATAGATTTTTCAATTTATCTTAGGTTATAGTCTGTTTTTTTTTTTTTTTTTTTTTTTTTTTTGTTAATTTCAAATAGCTCTGTGGAAAAGGCATGCTATTTCAAAGTTGAAGTTCAGGAAACAACAGTCCAATGAGGTGGTTGTATCCTTAGCTTAAAGTCATAAAGATAACGACGAGTGAAAGTAGCATGATTGGATGGCTATTCACCTACTCACCCTTGCCCCAATCCCAGTAGAGAAAGTAAATCTCACTAACATGCCTTTATTACTCAGTGTTTATGTTCAGATGTATCTACACCAGTAGCAGCAGGGTGAGTCTACACACTCAAAGGCTAATGCTGTCAGCACAGAAAGAGGGATCTAGATAGGGATACAAGTTAGATGAGGGAAACGCCTTTGTCAAATTTTAATATTTATTTTAAAATTCTTCTCTTTGGTTCAGGGGATAAATGGATCTGATTGACAGCCCTTTCTTTTTGTCTTGTTCCCTGGTTTCCAGTAATATTTCCTGTTCCCACTAATACCATCTACTCCTATGGCATGCCCTAAGTTCCTCAGGTGGCACCCAGTAGACGCAGGATCCTCACAACACTCAGCCAGGTGCCACTGGCTGCCACAATCCTTTCCTCCTGCCCTACCTTTGAGAATGAGCCTCAAGCTGAAATCAACGTCATGCATGATCCATGTGTTATATTCCAGAACATATATGTCTGTTGAGAAAGATTTTATTTTTTCCTCCAACCATCACACTCTGAACCTGTTACCACCTCAGCTCTGGAACAGGTAAGCATGCATTTATAAATCTACCCTTTGCTTCCTTTTCATTATTTTTTTCAAGTGTTTTACCATGATAATATTCCGTGTAACCTCACAGAAGTCTATTGTTTTCTTGCTATAACTCATAATAATTGTGGAAAGTGTAATCACATAGGTACAGTCATAAATTACATGATGTGAAGATCAACTTTTTCTTCCCTAGAAAAGACACATTTGGGGGCTGTTCAGAAATTTCACCGGGCTAAGATTGAATTATAAATGTAGACTGTTTAAATTGAAGTTCTTATTAAGTTTTTTTTAGTAATTCTTCCATATATTGCATCCCTACTACAGTTTCTCCTTCATCTCCTCCTCCCATTCCCTCACCCACCTCCCTTCTCCCCTATATTTACTTTGCTCATTTTACTTCAGACAAGAGCAGGCCTCCCGGGGATATCAACCGAACATGTCATAACAAGATGCAGCGAGATTGGTCACAAACTAACCCCTCAAGCCTGAACAGGGCAACCCAGTATGAGGAAACAGGTACCAAGGGCAGGCAAAAGAGTCAGAGATACCAGGACTCCCAATGTTTGGAGTTCCATAAAAGCCCCAAGCTACATAACCACTACATACACGCATAGGGCCAGCTCAGATTCATACAGGGTCCCTGACTGTCGCTTCAGTCTCTGTGATCCCCTATGATCTTTGCTTAACTGAAATAAATTGTTTTTGCCTTTGCTGTTTTGTGTCTGTGCAGATGGAAGTTCTGTCCTTTGCTGCTCTTAGATCTTGCTGCTCTTGTCTTCCTATGTATCTGCATCTGAGCACTATCATGTAACTAGACTCCTACTCTGGTATCATTTGTTGGGTTTCTATTTGTCTGCCTCCTTCACTCCTGAATTTCTGCAAGTTCTAAGTTGAACAAACTTCTCAGGATCAGAGGCTGCAGATTTATGTCAGAGCAGGCTGTTTTCCTAGTCATCTGTGCCTTTATTCTGGATGCTTAGCCCAGCTGCTGCCTCCCGCACCATGCCACCAGAGATTGCAGTGGGAATACTTTTGTTGCTAATGCCAGCAAATAGTATTAATAGGTCTTCTGTTGGCTGCTTTGTCCTGGATTAAACATTGAGCTGTGGTAAACCCAACAGTGAATACATGGTCAGCACATGTGAAAAAAATAGAAAAGAACATATGAAAATGAAAAGTAAAATGGCAGAAGTCCACCCATTCACTTGAAAGGGCATTCTTTTTTTTTTTTTTTTTTCTACTCTGAAATTACTTTCATAATGGTTCATCTCCACATGTTCTCAGTGATTACAAAACTGAAAGTTTGATAAATCTTGCCGATACGTTTATCTGTATTTGTTGAAGGATAAGTCATGTCTTCCGAAATTACTTCTTCCTGTCCAGAAGCAAATGTGCCAAGCTATGTATTTGAATTCAGACTCACGAAGGTATCAGCACTGACTGGCACTGAACAAACTATTTCAACCTACATATTAGTCTTTCCCAATACAAAATGATGTTGATATTTCACTGAATGTGACCTCCAACAAGAAGGTATGCAAGAAGGTTTTGTTTTCCCGAAACCTCCAAGTTTTCATCTTTCTTCCACAAGAATTTTGACCTTTTGTTATTAATTCAGCAGTGACCTATTTCTCAGTTTGCTTTGTTTTATAACAAATTCTGCTTGTGTCACCTGCTGTATTGCAATGAAAGATTGTGAGCTTCTGGGAACACTGCTCACAGTGAGTAAAATATGAAGCCAATGACTGAGGAGCAGTGGTGTGGATCATTAACATGGCATCAGCAGAGACTTGACTCATGCAAATGGCATATCAGCTTGTAGATCACCCAAGGGAAGTCAAGGTCAAAATCAGCCGGTGGTGGATAGAGTGTGAACAGTTCCTCACACAGTAGAGCCCCATCTTCTCTGAGTGGACTGAGGATACGTAGTGATTTTAATGTAGGAAGGGTGAAGTTGAAGGAGAAAAGAAATGCTGAAGATTATAAACTGGACAAAGTGAGAGTCAGACAATGAAAGGTTTTGGAAACAGCCAACTGAACAGAGTCCAGAACACAAAGAATTGAAGTCTGGGCTCTAAGGGCTGTGAATAAGTCAGTTGTAATAGAGAAGGGCCAATATAAGAACGCCTGTAGCAAGGAAGAAGCTTTATCACAATATGGAGATTAAAAAAAAATTCAGGGAAATCATTCCCGTGAGTGAAGAATGACAGGAAGAAAATGTCAACTGAACAAGGATGTCCAGAGAATGAAAGAGGCACATGAAATAACAATAAAAACAAAACAACTAGAAGTAAATAACCAAGCATGGTATTTCATTTAAGTTTTCATTTAATATTTCATTTAATATGTGACATAGCCTTCAGGCTTGTGCTCACACAGTTTTCAGTGAAGCCCTGGACACATGTACTGCTGCCTGTATTTACAGAGACTGAAAACAGTGTCCAGGAAGTAAGGTATCAGACCCAGGCATCTCTAAAGATCACGCTCTTTCTCCTCTGCCAAGCAGTGTCTAGAGCTTGCAGAGTAAAAAAAGAGGTAATTACTAAAAGAGGCAGGCATGAAAGAGGGAACAATGAAAATCGGTCAAAGACATATTATTTACATCATTGCTATGCTCATTTTTCTAAGGGTCATAAAAGCTACCACATACACTGGTCATGGAAAGTCTGAATTCTGCTCCTCAGATGACATTCACAGTCAAAGACATTTGGCAAAGACAGAGTCTCTCTATTTCTCTATCATGCTATTTGCATATGTGCCTGACTCTGATTCTGAGGCTTTCCCATGAAATCACTGACATGCTTACAATTGAAAGGGACTTAGTAAAATAACTTGACTTGGTCAAGGTAGTAATTGAAGGGGTATCTATTATGTCAACATGATAAATCAAGTCAGTTCCTGGATCTAGGCAGAAACAAAAAACAAAACAAACAAAAGAAAAAACCACCAGGCAAAAAACACAATCTGCCTAAAGGAGTGAAAGAAAGCACAGCAAGAAACTACTGACAAAAATCACTCTGGTGATTAAAGCAATTCATTGGTGCAGACTCCTGGGCTACCTCAGAGAGCAGAGAATACCAACCAGCTGCAAAAGCTTGTTGGGTTTTAGATAGGTAGGAGCTGGAAGGAACATCAGGTGGCTTGCATGGGAAATGCCTCAGACAGGAGGTGCTGAAAGTTGCAGCTGGGAACATTCAGTTAGCCACTAAGGGTTTCTGGGAAATGTTCTTGGTTCCACTTGCCTGGAAAAACCCCATCCAGGGCTGTCATCTTAAGACATTACCATCTGTGATTCCATTTGGGGACTCGTTTTGTGACCTAACAGGGAGGAAACATGGTTGGCTTTGCTTTAAATGTATCTTTTCTTTGACTTTCCTTGATGCAGCCATACTGAGGCGCTATTGATTCTATTTAATGTCTTTCTAAAGGATACTCTGTGCCCTTCAGCAGGGCAGGGAACAAGATGGCGTGACCTGAGAAGTTGGGCATATTAAACAGAAATATTCATCTTCAAATTCTTCAGCATACATGGGATAATTTATGTTGTTTCATGTTGTTTATAAGATACTGTTCATGTTTATTAAGCTCAATATCAAATTAGTAATATCCCCATCTATCATTTATTTTTATGAAATTTTTCAAATCAATACCTGTATAAATAATGTTGCTGTTCGGTTCTTAGGCAGTTTTCCTTTTCATGAATGCTAATTTCCTTTTCATTCTACTCCTTTGAGGAAGCACCCTTATCTGGTGTTTGTTCAGATGCTCTTTTACATCTAGAGGCATGCACAGGTAAGAAATCTTGGTTCTTTTTCTCATCCAGTCATAATGATGTCTGTAGACTCAAAATCCAAGTGTACTGGCTTCAGTGGGTATTAAGCAATTAAAAATATTTCAATGTGATTTTATCTTACTATTTCTTACATGTTTTTCTTTGCTCATTTTCTTATTCCCTATGCCTTGGATGAGAGCCCCGAAAGACAGAAGTGACATCCCAGCGGGAAAGCACTCAGGGATGATATATTTAGATAATGTCATTACAGTATCAGTCCAGTGTTTAATGTTAGCTGAGCGAATGATCTCTGACCTTTAGGAATTCTGGGTTCTTGTGTAAAATTGCTTGCTTGATCATCTCAGAATCAAATATTCTGTGCACTTCAACAATTTGACTGGCATAAAAAATTCATCTCTTTTGGTGTTTTTTTTTCCACCCTCTTCAAATCCAGCTTCTTTTAGCTGCCAACAGCAGAGCAGCAGTAAACAGGACATCAGCAATGATGATGTCATATGGATAATGGAAAAATCATTAATTTTCACAATACTGTCATTAATTATAACTACAAATGAAACACAATGGTGCTGACTTTGTCTTATTAAATAAAACAAATGCTTTGAAATATTAGTTAATAAAAACAATCTTGATATGGCAATGTTAGAATTTATTTCTTGGTGTATTTCAGCATGCCAAACAAAGTTTTCCCTTTGAGAAGCTTCATTGGTGTCATTCATTTCTTCTCTTTTCTATCACATCAGCTTAAGGAAATCACCAAGAACAGTTAGGAAAGCATTTGTCTTTTCCCTTTGTCTCTATTTTTCCTTTACTAAAAGCATTTAGTTTGCCCAACTTCTGCTTGCCCTCTTTGGGATCTCCTGGCCTGGGGACTGCAGGCAAGTTGACTCCCCGCTGGCAGATCAAGCCATCAAGAGTCTGCTGACATCATGGTGTTAATCCCACCTCCACCTACCAGGAGTGGGAGTCTTGAGACCCTCCTGCACCCATCATGAGACCCATTGGAGTATTGGAACTGCTTACACCCACTGGTAGAAAATATTCGACTGGTACCCATCAGGAGAGGGAGAGACCCTACCTGTATCCACTTGAAGAAGACTACAATATAAGAATACAATCAACAACAGAAAAAACAATACAATGCCACCAGAGTCTAGAGACACTACACCAGCAAGACCTGAATGTCCTAATACAGATGAGGCGAAAGAGAAAAACCTTAAAAAACAACTTCATGATGATGATAGAGGCTCTAAAAAGGACATGAGAAAGTCCTTTAAAGAAATGGAAGAAAAGACAAACCAAAAATTGCAGGAAACAATTCAAACAATATAAAGTTTGAAAGATGAAATAGAGACAATAAATAAACACAATCTGAGGGAATGATGGAATTAGAAAAGCTGGGTAAATGATCAGGAACTTTAGATGCAAGCATAATCAATGGAATCCAAGAGATGGAAGAGAGAATTTCCCATGTGAAAGATACACTAGGAGAAATAGATTCATCAACCAAAGAAAATCTTAAGTCAAACAAATACCTGACACAAATAAATCAGTAAATATGGCACACCATGACAAGGCGAAACCTAAGAATAACATATACAGAAGAAGGTAAAGAAACCCATCTCAAGGATGCAGAAAACATATTCAACAAAATTATACAAGAAAACTTTCCCAACCTGAAGAAATACATGCCAATGAAAGTACAAGAAACTTATAAAACACAAAATAGAGTGGATCACAAAAAAGGCCCCTTACAATATAATATTCAAAACACCAAAACATACAGAATAAAGAAAGAATATTAAGAGCAGCAACACGGCCAAGAAATATACAATGAAAACCTATCAGAATTATATCCAAATTCTTCAGGTCTGACCAAATCTTGCTACATGATTCTATGAGCTGAAAATTAAATTCAGCATGATTTGAAGTTTTCTTATGCAAGGTAGCTCTGTTAATCTCTGAAATATTGAAGATGCATGCTGTGGATTGAGTCTGGATTTGAGGATAACACCAGCTAGAAGGTTATTTATAAACCATGGCATGTAGATATAAAGAAATATGTTTGCATGCTTGCTGCTTGAAGGACTGAACTAGAGGTAATTTTTGATCTTTTAGTTTCCCAAGAAGGAAGTGGCAGAAGTGATAATCTCTCCTTAAATATTAATGCTGTGTTGATTTGTTTCTTCATAGTCCAAGGAACAAAGACTTGAACTAAGAGATATATGTAGGAAAGTGACTGATAAAGCTTTCAGTCTAGCACAACAGAAAAATGCATTGAGTTAGAACTTATTAATCTTTTCATTTTAATTTCTTCTCTTTTAAAAACAATGTAAAGCCTGGGTTATCATGTTAGCAAAGTAATATGAATAGTGATGGTGTTAGTTATGTCTTTCATACAGGATTTACCATTTGCTGTGGACTTTTATAGATACCTATTGCAAGCCAAGTACTATATCCTCTAAGTACTTAAATTGTGCTTGTCTCACTGGTTAGGGCAAAGAATATTAATAACTTATTTGTTCTTTCTCCTTAAAAATAACAAAGGTCAATCAAATTGCATTGCCTTTCCTTTCTGTTGCCTCTTGTGATTTAAATCATGATAATTTACATATATACAAGTTTCTGAGTGTCCCCATTGCTCTGTCACCAGAGCATCAGCCTTGACAAGGATGTAGGAGGCCAACATCCCAGAACCCTATCTGATGTTAATGGGATTTACAAGTTCTAAAGAAGAAGCACACAGATGTGTATTGCTGTCTAAGTATTCATGAATACCAGAGAGAGGAGAACATTGAGAGTACAGGAAAGGATAGGATGCTGATGTTTTAGATCCGTGGGAGACTGTTATCAGGCTAATAAAAAAAAAAAAAAAAAAAAAAAAAAACAGCCTTTCTGTGTGATAAAATTATGGTAGGGTCTGATTATACTTCATGAAATACCCACCCCCTTTTAGTGTTGTATAATCTTATGGTTGGCGTCTGAATTTCCCCCCTTAGGGTTATGCTTTCAACACTTGGTCCTCGGATCTTGTCACTATTATGGCTATTATGGAAGATAGTATATCCTTTTGTTGGATGTAGGAAGCACACCCGAGTCACCATCTCCTTAATTGCCTACCTTAATGAGATGTCCTCTGACTAATGCCTTCCATGCCAGGATGGACTGAACATTTGAAACAATGACACCCAATAAATCTTTTCTCCCTGAAAGAGTTAATGCCAGGTCTTAGGTGACAAGTGAAATAAAAGTAGTAAAGTATCTAACCATGAATCCACTATCTGTTCAATGCAATCTATGCAGAAATGCTTCCAGGAGACAGGTTGTCCTCTTTGGGATGGGAATTCGTGGTTGTCAGCTTGACTACATCTGGAATTAACTGAAATGCAAATGGATGGGCAAACCTTTGAGGAATTTTTAATTAAATCGCTGAAATGGGAAGACTCACTTATAATACAGATCTTTGAGGTAGGGAATATATACCCCTAATCTTTAACAAACCTTCTGGTAGCCTATTTAAAGGACTGGAAAAAGGAAGGTCACTTAATTCTTGCTTGTTCTCACTCTTGTTAGCAAGTTCATCCCTTCAGTGGCTTTACAACCTACTTCAGGACTCTGGTGTATACTGAAGACCAGCTGAGATATCCCACCTGCAGATTTAGCAACTACTGGATTCTTGGAAATGCTGTTGGTAGTTAGCCGTTGTTGGACTAGCCTGATCAAGGCCTGTAAGACATTCTAATAAATTCCATATATGTATGTATAATAAAATATAAATTATATGTATATATTTATATACATATATTTCATAAATTCTATTACTCTAGAGAACTCTGACTAATACACTCTTCCTAGTGTTCTTTCCCCCTACATTAGCTGGATGTATGCTTGAAGGGCAGGCAAAGTTATTTATCTGAGGATGATATCCAAAGGCTGTGAGAAATACTAATGGACAGGTCTGAGAAAACTTGGGAGAGTTTTGTCTGTTGGATAACAAAGAACATTTCAGCTTCAGGGTTCATCATAGAAATTCTTACTAAGACATTCATTGTAGTCACCCACAGTGCCGAACAACAAAAGGAGGCTACAAGTTACCTAGAAGCATTGCATAGTAGAGGTGTTGGGAAACAGATTCATTTGAATTTCTCTTGGTTTTTTATTGGTGTTGTTAAAAGGAACAAGCTTTGCTCACTCAACTTTTTAGATCTTGTGTTCATTTTCCCTGAAAATTATGTGGAATATCTAACATTTTATTATTGTTATTAATATTACATGGAGCAGTTATTGCAGTACTAATAAAAAGGAATATTTTGTGCTTATAATCGCTCTTTTTAGAAGAATAAACCTCTCCTGAATGTCCAGAGTAAAGCATCTTCATTTTATGAGTGCAATTATCACATTTGTCCAGACTGTCACCAATGATAATCAACATAATAATAACTCCTCATGTTTATACAGCCATATACAATTTATAAGGTATTTCTCCATCTTTTACAGTCTTACGTTCAGCGTTCCCTTAGACTTTCTTACTGATGTTTAGAAGAAGGCAAGGCAGAGAGCAATGTCCCCACATTTATTTTTATTAAACTAAGAAATTTATGACTCATAGACAGACACTCTCAGGCCATAAGGTTATGAAGTAGCAACACCATGTCCAGGTACTTACTATCTTTCAATGCAATTTCATTGTATTCAATGCAATTCCCAATACTGTTTTGCTTGTCATCTAGCACAATTCATCAGCCGTACTTTCTTTTCTTATTATTGTTTTCATGCTGAGGAACATCCACAGTATAGTGCCATCCATACTATCTTCTCATTTATTTAGACTAAACAGTGAATATAAATCAAATACATAATTCCCGCTACTTACACTATGCACCAAGAAGCTTTTGTAGGGGTATGCACAAGTAGTCTCACAGCATAACATAAATATGGAGTCTTTGTGATGCTAGACTAGTGTGATAGGGAAAACTAAAGTGAATATACACTTAGATGGCCATGGCTGGGGAATCTTTCTGTTATCATGCTCTTTTTGGTGGCATAAATTACATTCCTTTGAACATTAGAGAGGAGAGTAAGTTAATGACACCACTTTAAGAAAAACTAAGCCAGGTGTAATAGCAGAAATATTTAATCTCATCTTTTCATAATCTAAGGTAGGGAAATCTTAGTTCCTGACAACCATGAATATGTAGCAAAATCTTTTTTTTTTTTAAGTTAAATACAGTGACTTCAGATCTAGCAACGTGGTATTATTATTATGTTGATTATCATTGATGAGAGTCTGGACAAATGTGATAATTATGTGCATCTTGTGGTGGTTTGAATGAGAAATATCCATCATATGCTCAGGCATTTGAACTCTTGGTCCCAGAATGGTGCCACTGTCTGGGGAGGTTATGGGGAGATGAAGCCTTGTGATAGTAAACACAGGCAGGCTTAGAGAGTTTACAGATGAACCCCACTTCCAGCTCCCTTTCTTTGCTTTGTGTTTGTAGTTGAAGGTGTGATCTCTCAGCTTCTTGCTATTGTAGCTCTGCCTACAGCTTATGGGCCATGACTCCCTGCTGCGACAGATTCTCATCCTTATGGAACAGTAAGCCAAAAATAAACTCTCTCTATTATCAATGATAGCTGTTATTTCTGAAACTTAAAATTCAGCTACTGTATCATTTTTTTCACACATGCTTTTGTGTAATAATATATTGGAAAGTTCTCTCTCTCTCTCTCTCTCTCTCTCTCTCTCTCTCTCTCTCTCTCTCTCTCTCTCGGTTGCCCCTACCCTTTTCTTCCTTCTTCTCTTTATACATAATCATTAAAAGTTATGAAGGTATAAATGACACAAAATAACACATCTATTGTAAGCAGTTTGGAAACAACAGTGTCTGTGTTTTTGTAGTTTGTTTGTCTTACTTTATTTTTTGTTTTCATTAGTTATTTATTATTTCCGAGATGTGGTATACTTTCTGGTGTCTAAGCCCCAGGTCTAATTTAGACAGGAAATACTGGAACAGTAGGTGGGATCAAATACCCAGAGAAAAAATTTCATATCCCAGCTCCAGCACCTACTTGATTTTTATAATCACAACTAGGAAGATGTAAGAGAAAAGAAGAAGAAGGGGGAAGAAATCAGCAGTTTGAGCACAGCTAGGAGTTCACCTCACTGCTTATAAACCTTAATTAAACCTAATTTGTAAATTGTAATTGAACCACATGTACAGGCATTAATGAAGCAGTATAATAACATTGCTCTCCCAATAAGACAACACACTAATACTAAATACTTATATTCCTGGAAATGCGCTCATGTGGGCCTCGTCAAAGCATAATAGGGAAGCAGATAAACAATTAATCGCATTAATTGCAATCAAAGGACAAAAAGTACAAACGGGTTCTGTAGCAGTATCGACTTTGCCAGAGTTCTTCACAAGCAGATATGATGTTAGCAAACTGACAGTGTGAATAACCTTTCACCTCAGGGATCTGACACATACTGGCTAGATGACTCTTAGATAATTCATTATTACATTCATTCACTCACCCATTCATTCTAAAATTATGTATGTGCCTGACTTTGTATGCTGGCCACTCCCATAAATGAGGCGTTGTTTTTAATAAAAAGATTGAGAACATTGTGAAACACAGAAACTGATTTGGATCAGACGTGTTTATTCTATTTCTCACTCAATAGCATTTTAACTTTAGTTTTTTGTTGTTGTTGTTGTTTAATTTCTATGACTAACTTTATTTTTTTTTAAGATAAAAGAAAAAAAATTCCTTCTGTGACAGTAACAGTGAATCTTGGTTGTCAACTTGACCTGATCTGGAGTCAACTAAGAGATAAGATCCTGGTTATCCCTATAAGTGACTTTTGTGGATCAGGTTATATGTGGAAAACTCCACACTAACTATGGGATACATGTTAGTCTCAGTCAAGAAAGAGCGATCATTGGTAAAAGCGTTGTTCTTTCTTTCCTGTTTTCCTTTGTGTTGCTTTCTCGTCATGCTGCCAAGTTATCAACACTTCCCTCATGCCTTGCTGTTGAGCTCATCTACTGCTGCCATTCTTTGGTGACATCAGAACCAATTATCTTCAGCCATTCAGCATCAATTGAATACTCCTGGCTCTCCAGGAATCCTCCAGGCATTTACCATTAGGATGGGACTGCTTAAGCATGCATTCTCATATAGACTGAGCAGCTACCATGTTCTCAGCCTCTCTCCACTGTGAATATAGCATTTCTGGAATACCCGTATTATATTGTGCATGATAATATAATAAGTTACCCTTTAATATTAAAACCAGATAAAAACATCTGAGGTTCGTTAATGCGATTAAAGCCACAGAATTAGTAACTGTACATGAGAGTTATAGAATCATTTGACTCCCAGTGCTGTGGATGTTGCCCAATACATCACCAGCCACTTTGGTAGGCAGATGCATATAGAGCAACATACTTTTTGTCTCATCATCTAGCACTACAGACTTTACTCATTGCCCCTCCGTCTTGTTTAAACTTCCCAGATGGAATGTTAATACCATCTGTCCGGCAGTCTTCCCGTAGTCATCCTGTAAAATTTCCCTCAAAAGGTAGCTGCTAACTTCCTTGTTTTTTTGTCCCTCCCCCCCTTTGGCCACTGCCTTCCTACACTCAGGCAATCCCAGGATGTTTTGTTAACGATGATTCTGTGACCCTAAAACTAGGATGGATCTTTTACCATTCAGTTTTCACATGCCTTAAGTCTATCTTTTATCTTTAACCAGCACAAGCACATGGTCTCAGGAATCTCTTCTCTGCCCTCTCCTTGAATACCTATACCTCCTCGAAGGGACTTTAAGTCATATTTTCAGTCTTAGGCTCCGTGGGTCCCTTTATGAATCCTTTTCTTTGTCACAAGAACAGATAAAATCTCTCAGAATTTTACTCTGTGTTTACTTAAGTTTCTGTTGCTGTGATAAAACACAGTTACCAAATGTGACTTAGAGAAGAGTTTATTTTAACTTATAATTCCAGAGGAAGGATGAAGCCATAATGATGAGGGAAGCAAAGCAGTAACAGCCCAGAGCTGGAAGCTGAGAGATCACATTTCCATCTACTAACACTCCAAGTCCACCCTCAGTGATATACTTCCTTCAGCAAGGCCACACCTCCAAGGACTGCATAGTATCCCTCAAACAGTGCCACCAAATGTTCAAATACATAAGCATATGTGGGCATTTCATTTAAATTACCACAGTCTAGTTTTCCATTAATGGAGCATAGTTTCTTGTTTATATGTTTGTACTTTCTCCAGATGGTACATGTCTAAATTGAGTTTCTGGTATTTATCTAGGCATCTTCTGCATAGCCCATGGGAACTAATTTCTGTTGAATATTTGAGTAGAATGCTGAACAGGATTGAGACAGACCTGCATGACCTACAAGTAATTTGAGATCACACACTATTGAAATAATGGGGATAGAGGCCTCTAGATTGAATGTCCACAGAGAGCAAGACAGCCATGGGCATAGGCTTAGAGTCTCACATGTGTCTATTTGTTCTCTTCTACCAAAACTTTCCAGGAATACACATAGGCGGTTGCTTATACAATACTATACTTTGGATGAGAAGTGTCCACCATAGGCCTGTGGTTTTGTTTTAGTTTTATTGCACTCATTAGCTGGCGACTCTCCATTAGCAGGTTGTAGAACTGTGAGGAGGTGGATTCTGACTTGGATATGTAGTACACTCTGGACAGGCTTGTATGTTACAGAATGACTGATATAGTCTCAGTCTATGCTCTCATAGATTTTAGAAATGTAGTAAGTGGTGCTGCATTCTCTTCTACTACAGCTTATAGAGAGGCTTGGAGGCAACCCCTTACCTGTCACCAATCAGTAGGCTAATATAAACCCTTCTCCTGTGTGGAACCCCAGAGCAAAGTTTGCATCCTAACAGCCATCTTTCCTACTACCCTCTTAGATACTAACATACTGGTAACTTTCCATTCCCCCTGTTAAACATATGATGCAGCCTGACCCTGAAAGAGTCCCAGCTGCAGTCTTATCATATAGCAACTTATCTAATAGCAGAACTTCATCCTGCTAGGAAAGACATTCTGCCTCCCTCCCATCCTCCCTTTGGCCATTCCTTCATTTCTATACTACTTAAACCCTGTGGTTATATTCATTAAATGAGACTTGATCAGAATACTGCCTTGTCTCCATCTCTCACGTCTCTTGTCTCCTCATTCTCATCCCTCCCTCAGGGTCCCCATCGACTGACCCTGCTGGCCAGAGCATTCTCCTGAGTTTTATCTTTTAATTTTTTTTGTCACAACAAAGAGAAAATTGACTAGTACAGAGAGGATGCCCTCAGCCCCTCCAAGTATCAAGATGTTCTTTCTCTGCTTGGATTGTGCAGCTCTAGCTAACTTCCAGGGTCTGACCAAAATTCATGTCTGGACTTTGTCAAAGATGACTCATCCTTAAGTCTTGAGTATTCTCTTTGCATTTCTTAAGAGTCCCTCAAAGGATGTCAGAAGAAAGAAAGAAGAAAAAATGAACATGTTATATCCACGAATGAATTAGTTTAGAATCTCATAGTCTTTGATCTTCATACTTTGAGCATCCAATATTAGTCTCCATGGTTCATCTGCTACTGACTTCTCTGGTTCCTATTTCTTCATACATCACATGAATATTATACATTATAAGAAGACACTCTTGTTTTATGTTGTCTCAATAGAATCACCTCTGTAAGCTTGTTAAATAGTCGTTGATTTCAGAACTGGAGTTCAGCTAAGTGTAGAGTACTTACATGGTAGCATAAAAGCTATAATGGATGGTACTTAGTAGTGCACCTTTATATTTGCACAAAAAGAACAGAAAATTGACTGTTCCTACTTCCTATTCACACTTCTGATCTCAACACACTGTCTTCTTACTAATATTTTTACATGAGTGGACATTAGAAACAATGGATTGATGTTAATATACTGTTATTCCCCCAAATCCATCATAAGCTTTAGGGTTCATTTTTGTGTCATGTAGATCTTTGTTATTAATCTTTTCATGCATAAATCTTTGTCTACATAGCTCATATCTATTGATCTGTTATTTACTTTATTTACCCTTCTATTGCATATCAATTTAGAGACCACATTTTTTTTTTAATTTTTTTGAGACATGGACCAGCTGGCTTTGAAATTAAAGAGGTCTACCTGCTGTTGTCTCCAGAAATTAAAGCTCTGCATAATCACCTCTTGGCTAGAGACCATATATTTAAGCAAGTCTCCACTGACACTTAATACTGTCCTAAGACCACAGCTGGAGGGTACACAGACGTATAGATGTTTGTATTTATTTTCCACAAAGGATCATTCAATGATCTTCATATATGTAGTGTGCTTTTTCTCTCTTTAAACATTTGCTTCACTGTACCGTGTGGCCGTGGTTCCTTAACTATTGTTTGTGTAAAGGCAGCACAGTGGCTTAAATAAGAAATGTATCCCGTAGGCTGGGAGTTTTTGAACATTTTGTCCTTGGTCCATGGCACTACTTGGGGAATTTTATAAGAAAGTACATCACTGGATGCAGGTTTTAAGAGTTTATAGCTTCACCTCATTTCTAGTTTTCTCTGTTTTCTGCTTAGGAAGAAAGATGCTCAGCATCCTGTACCTGCCTGTATCCTTGCAGCTGGCTGCCATGTCTCCCGGCCGTGATGAACATCCTAAGCCCAAATAATCTCTTTGTTCTGTAAGTTGCTTTGGGTCATGTTACTTTATCATAGCAGCAGACAGGTAAATAATAGAGAATTTGCATCAGAAGATGGGCTGTTGCTGTGAGGAGCATAGACATGTTTGTTTCTAGAATGTGGGCGATGTTGGAACTTTGAACTAGTTGAGTGTTTTAATCAAAGTCTTAAGGCCATTCCAGAAAGGTGGATGATTGTAATAATGAGAGGAATGAAGACAGCAGGGGCCCATCTCATGGTTTTAAGAGGAGAGCAATATTAGCAAAAAGAAGTCTTTCATGTGCTATGCTAGCAAAGGTTCTGACTATCGTCTGCCCACATTCTATGACGTTGCCTGAGCCTAAATTTAAAAATAATGAACTAATTTCAAGATAGCATAAAGTTAAATCTCTTACATAGTTGTTATTTACTGTACCTATGCAGGTCTACAATGAAAAATAGGTCAGAAAAAAAATGAAAGTTTGGAGAAGAAAAGAGCATGAGAAAGCTTAATGTTACAGCCAAGGCCTGTGCTAAAATAGAAGTTGTTACTGTTAAGATTAGCATGCTTAAGGAGAGTCCTTCTCCTCTACCTGTAATGGAGGTAAGGTTTCACCAAAGGCAAGATCTCAACCAACCAGCCATCCGACCTGTGAAAAAGATTGTAGGGCATTTAATATTCCTACAAAGCACCTGCATGTAAAAGCTGCCGCTAATGTGATTTAAGGTCCATGTGAAACTGGCAGCTGAACATCTGTCAGTATTGCCCATGAGCATGGGCATGAAGGACATGTGGATGGAGGGATCACAGGTTGTTCTTCTGTGATTTAGAAAACCACTGAGTCCACTGGCAATGGATTCCCTGCAGGAGAACCCTGAGTGGACAGGGTGTCATCCTAAGTGGCAGTAGTGTGAAACTGTGAAAATGCAACTGGAGTTAAGGTGAAAACTCAAAGATGTTGGAGATAACCAGATCAGGGAGACAAGCAGAGATGGAGTAAGGGCATAAAATCAGCCCAAGGGATGGACGAATGGACTGCAAAGCTGGAATCATTATTTCCTTTAAATTAAAGCCTTAGACTCTGGATGTGGCATTACAGGGTTTTCTGTTTTTCTTACTAGAATGCACCCTTGCTTTAGTCCATTAGTTGCACACAAATTCCTTCCCTTGAGTTGTTTATTAGTCAGATGTCTCTAAAGGAAGAGAATTAATATATATATATATATATATATATATATATATATATATATGGGGAGAGAGAGAGAGAGAGAGAGAGAGAGAGAGAGAGAGAGAGAGAGAGAGAGAGGCTGCCAGCTTACAGTCTGTGGTCTGGGTAGCCAATATGTCTGTGTCCCAACAGAAAGGCCAAGAATCCAGGAGTTGATCGGTTCAGGAGAAATGATGTTTAAACAGCCACAATCTATTGCTGGGACCCTTGAAGATTCCTACAGAGCTTCTGGTTGTCTCTATATTGGAATATTGAAGAAGGAGGGTTTAATATCACCAAAAGAATGCCTCAGCAACAGGACAGATGACTTGCAGTGAGAGTGAGGACAAGCAGTCAAAGAACAAAAGCTTCATTTGTCCATGCCCTTTTATATGGGCTGCCACTAGAAGGCATGGCCCAGATTAGGGTAGGTCTTTCCACTTCAACTTATGCAGTAAAAATATCCTTAGTCATGCTTTAGTCATGCCCAACTTGGGTTTTAGTTAATTCTATAAGTGAAAAAATTAATAAGCAATATTAACTTTATATATATATATATATATATATATATATATTCTCTGCTCATTCTCATCCCTTATATATTGAAAGTACATAGTGCTTTCTTGTGTGTGTGTGTGTGTGTGTGTTTAATTGTACAGAAGGTTACAATGAAATGATAGCCTTGAGTGTTGAGGTTTGGAGAAGAATTCAGATTTTTAAAACAATTTTAAAAGTGTTAAAGACTACTGAGACTTTTGAAGTAGTGCTAAAGGAATTTTGCATTATATTAATGCACGAGGCTATAGAAGACAGGAAGGGAATGTGCTGAGCCTTCAGGCTCAGGCATTACAATGGTAGGCTTCAAGCTGGCGTTTGGGAAGATTTTTTTTAAGGTCCAACCTTGCTGGAGGAAATATGTACCTGGCAGAGGACTTTGAGCATCTCCACCATTCCCTACTCCTAGTTTGCCATTTCTCTTTCAAGCTTGTGTTTGGGATGCTATCCTTCAGTTTCCTGATCTTGATGCCATGACGCTACCACTGATTCTTGTCTTGGGTAATGACATTAAGTCACACCAATAGAAAAGTAACTGATACAGACAGAATCCTGTCTATAGCATTTTTATATTCTTCACTGTTTAGCAGGGTCACTGGGAAGTAGTAGAAAAGTCAGTATCTTCTGAAGGTGACTGGTTGCATCATGTGTCGATTATATACTCTCAGGAAATAGTTGAAGTCATTAAAGAAGTGAAATTACATTACACTGTGGAAAATTATGGCAAAGATTTTTCTTAGATGCCCAGGGAATTTAATTACTTAGGAACAGCATTTACAGACTAACCTTCATGTCATCTAACTGCTATCTGGTCTTACCATTTTGGCTCTAAACATCATCTGCTCCATTAAAGAATACCATTGTTTTTTGCTTGCTACTACACTGATTTAAAATTAGTGCTGAAAATTTTTCAGTGACATGATAAGTAACTAAAAATTTTTTGACAGTCGATGGTTGCTAGGGGAGGAAGAATGGTTATTGATGAGGGTTGAAGCCTCTGGTAAATTGCCCATAGTCTGGTGGATAGTCCTATACTCACTCACATTCTGGGAGCACTGTTTAGACTACAACAACAACAAATAGTTGGTAGGCATCTGTGGATGGGAATGAAGGTGGCTGTGGTTCAATATAATTTTATTTTTAAGAAGAGGCAGCAGTGGAATTGAGTCCATGCTGGAAAATGTGGCGTGTCAAGGTAGAGTGTTTATAATCACTTTGTTCATGCCTTGAGCTGCAGCTTCTAACAAAAGCTGATGGTTTGTCTACATATAGACCATCATAAATAGCAGGGTTCCTGGGGGAAGCATTTCCCCCAGTCCCTTCTTTCTGATGTTTAATTTTTATATTCCATTTTATTCACAAGGTAAGCATATTCCAAAAACATTAAATAGATTACAGAACTGGAGGTCATTCTTTTTTAATAAAAAAGATCTTTTCTCAATGTCCATACCAATTCCAGTCCCACTCTCCTTCTCCTACTGCTCTCCTCACTTTACCCCCACCTCACCCCATCCCCACTTCAAAACCCACAAAACATTGACTTAAAAAAAACCCAAAACCTGGATCACAGAAAAGTCTTGTGGAAGAGTCTCAATTATAGTAAGCAATAGAGAAAGAAAGAAGGAAAGAAAGGAAGAGAGAGAGAAAGAGGGAGAGAGAGAAAGGGTATCTTGTATATCTTGTATTTGGCTGTGACCTCACAATTTCAAACACACGTGATTTTCAAAAATAAACTGATGATTAAATATAAGAAACCATTCCTCTTTACAAGCAATAGACGCACACGGTTCAGAGACATCGATGTCTGCCAAGAAAATTTAGACTTCAATATTGGTATTTGGTCAGTTTTGCTTAAAGAATATTCTGAGTTTGTACAAACCTAACATTTTCCAATAGTAATATTTTGTGTACTTACTTCTTTGTTGTAGAAATAAAGCTGAGTAGGGACTTGACATGGACCATAAAGCCCGGGGAGCTTCGGTTGACTGAGGTACACTGAAGGCAGAAGTGGTTCCCTGTGGTAGAAACAAATTGTTTGATAGAAGCAGAGACCCAACGCAAAATCAGTCTGAGTTTCTCTACACATGTCCATATGTCTTTTAACGGGTCTTTTGTGAAATTAAGAGATAAGAACAGATTAAACTCCTTTCTTGTCTGTTTTAGGCATGTTTTAAAGAATTCTTTAAATACAGAAGAGTAGCATAACTAGCATAACACTTCCACCTGTGTTCCCAGGACTAACAGCCATATTGTAATTTAGAAATTATCTATTGCATAGAACTCAAGCTTCCTTCTTCAGAATTCAAATTGTTAGAAAGATGTATTTCTGCAACTAAATGTATTTATTTATTTTCTCTATATGTTCACAAATTAATATTACTTGTTCATATTTGGTAATGAATTTTAAATCATTTTCTTATATACAGATACTCTTAAGTCACATGGAAATATGTTGTGTTTATCACACTCTTGCATATAAACTCACTGAAGCCATTGCTATTTTTGCCACCACTGTATTCGTATTATTGACAGGATTGTGGTAATTTAAATTTAAAAACTGGCACAAGAATCTCTACATAGTAACAGAACTATGTAGACTACGTGGATTTAACAACAGGGGTTGAGAGGGAAAAGTGGTGAATGATGTGGGGGAGGGAGTGAGGATAGGTCTTAATGAAACACATTATATTCACCTATACAATTCCTAAACAATGAGGTCATGAAAATGTTCCTATAATGCAACAGTTAAATTACTTTGTATAGCTCTTGCAGTTTAAAAAGTGAATAGTCATTTGAGAGAGTTGCTTATCTACCAAGACTGTTTAACCAAAAAATTATAATATGAGGTAGTCTTCTGAGTCCTCTGATTTCCCTTGCCACTCCTGGGTATCTTGGTGAAATCTGTCTCTGGGGAACTACCCATGGGAAGTGAGTGTACATTTTCAAGACACCTACTTTTTACAAGGAGCGCCATGAGGCTATTTGATTAACTTTAATCTCATAAGAGTAGTAAGTAAAATACTCCATGCTACATTTAGGTCTACAGTCTATCTTGACTTCAGGTATTGCTAGAGATCTGAGTTTTGTCTGCTATTCAGAGAGTCCTAAATTTCATAAAATGTTTTATTTAAAGCCTATCAACAGGATGGACAGCCAGGGCCTGTGACAAATCCTTCATATTGAAGGCACGAATCAGTAACTGCGTGAAAGCACACATTGGCACATAAAAAAGTAACTTGTTAGAGCACAACTTCTATGTTGTAACAGACTAAACTTCCCTGTAAAAGCAAGTTTGTGATATTTAATTTAGTATTGTTTTTCCTTACTCTCTCATCCAATAGAATCCACACAAACTCTTTCATAATCCTTCTAGCCAGGTCCTCAGAGAAGCCCCTCTCTTGCATGCCTTCACCCATACACCAGTGCACAAAGGCCTCACCAACAGCTGTGCTGTTCCTCGGTAAGCACACAGCTCTCTGGACCTTGGCCACGTCTTCGCCAGTTATCACAGTGGGAGGCTGGGAATTAATGCCAACCTTGAAGTCAGTGGGGCACCAGACCAAAAACTGGTCCTGATGGCGGCAATGCCAGCACTGACACCTTTGGAAGCCACATCACCATGGTACAGCACACCTGCATGCGATGGATTTACCATGGCAAGGATCACATACCACTTCCTAATTGGCTACCTCAAAACAGGCATTGGTGATCTCTGTTACAGAAATCTGCTCATGGTAGGTTTTCTCAGCAGAGACAACAAGGGGCATATATGGCCAGAGGGTTGTGGATGTGAGGATTCTTACTCTGACTCTATAAAAGCTGTTTTTTAAAAGTTCTCATGAAAGTGAGGTCACGCAGGGTTTTCTTTCTGGGTTTGGGTTATTTTCTTTACCCTAATGTGCATAATCTTGTAATGAGTTTTGTTCCTGTCTCTCCATCTCACTCTCTATCTCTCTATGTGTATTTGTCTCTGTCTGTCACTCTATCTCTCTGTATTTATTGTGTGACCTGTTTTTTTAAATCAAGTTCATGAAATCACGAGGTTAAACATTATTTTGTTCCATTCATGTTCTATGATCTAAATCTGCTTATTATGAAATGTGCACACTTAAAAAGAAGTGTAGAGCAGTTTTCGGCTTGGAGTGTGAGTTGTGTATTTCAAGGGGATGATTGCCTGATCACTGGGGGCTGGAATTAGTTGCTACTTAGTTTTGTTATTCTGCATTTTGATTTTCAAACTCTTCACAGGAAAGTACTTAATGTGCAATCATCCTGCTTCCTTTGTAGTTCACTAATTTGAACTATAGTCCTACTCATTCCAATGCCTATCTCCTACTGGACCAGATTTGAATGAGCTGTTCAAACAAATCCAGTGAAGTAACTTGCTAAATATGCAAATTTTCCCATTGAGAACACAGTCCTATGGGTAAGATAATCCTCATATTGTTCTAGTTAGAATTTGAAGGAATGGGGACCACTTGAATATTATTTAAATGATAGCAACCAGCTTTTGATGAGTGTTCTTCAATTTAGAGGGAAGTCACATGAATGCCATCCCATTATCACAATGGAAGAGTAAACTTGTCAATAACATTCTAATTATCGAAGTTAGATTAGGTATTTGGACTTGCCTAATACCAATTTAGTCTGCTGCCTGAGGTTTACATACTTTGCAAAGACACATAAACTATATTTAACAGTAAAGATATGTCTAAATTTTGAAATACTGAAAGATGTAGCTCAGGTTGACTTTGAATTAACCAAGGATTTATTTAAGGACACTTCCAGTTTTGTATCCACCTGCCTCCTCCTCCCAAGTGCTGATATTACAGGGATATGCCAGCAAACCAAATTAAAATATACATCATCTAAATTTAACTAATCGTATCTCCCCCACCTCAGTCTATGTAGACTAGGGCAAGTTCCCTCCAGAAGCTGATGGAAGCAGAGATAGAGATCCACAGTGAAGCATTGATCCAAACTACTGGAATCCGGTTTTAGAAGGGGAGGAGTGATAAACAATGGGGTCAAGACCAAGGTAGGAAAACCTATAGAAATAGTGGATCTAAACTAGTGGGAGCTCATGGACTCCAGTGTGACAGCTGGGGAACCATCATAGGACCAAACCAGGCATCCTGAACGTGGGTGTCAGCTAGGAGGACTGGGAAGTCTATGGGACCTCTGGCAGTGGGACCAGGATGTAGCCCTAGTACAAATGGACATCAGGAGCCCTTTCCCACAGAGGGATTTTAACCTAGTCTAGAAGCAAGGGGGCAGACCTATGCCCTACCCCAAATGACTTTACAGACTTTGATGATCTCTCATGGAAGGCCTCACCCTCCCTGAGTGATGGATGTGGGATAGGATGGGGGGCATGGGAGGATGGGAGATAGAGAGAGCTGGGATTGATATGTAAAATAAGAAATGGTTCTTGGACTGTATATAAAAACTATAGTGTGTAGAAGCAGGAAGAACTGAGACAAATTGGAGAGACATGACAAAAGACAGCCTACCACCATTCAGGAAGCACAGTTGACAACAAAGAGTGTTATGGGTTACAGTCTCAGTAACTCATTAGAGAGTCTGAAGAGGGGAGAAGTTACATAACTGGATGAGGTGAACTTTCCCTAGGGAGTTCGAGGTTTATAAATTAAAACTAATTCCCCTAATTTCACTGCATTCATATCATTTGTGAAATGCTTTAACTCTCTTTGGGGAAAATGGAGGAAGCAAGGGGAAGACTTCTTCCTCATCAACCTGTCATTAGAGTGGAGGATGTTAGACTTATGCTGCAATGGCGTAACAGCAAAGTGTGCAGAGGAGCTAAGAGTGGGGTGATCTATACAGTTTATACAAAGAAAACTATTTCTACCCATTTATTTTTTTAGTCTAGTGAAGGACCTGTAAGTTTTGGAGAATAAAGGTAAATTATTAATTTCAGTATATAAAAATAATGCAAATGTGTGTTAATAAAAAAAATGAAGAAAGCATTTTAATGGTTATTATTTCTGAAAATAAAATCAGATGATCTCTCCTCCAAAGCAAAGCCTCCTTGGTAAGTTCTCAGTATGTAGACAAAACAACAATGTGCAGGTAGAATTGAAAGAGGCACCCAGTAGTGATTTTGATAACTGGACATGCAGTGTTCAGGGTTCTGGGGTGTTCATCACCAAGTGACACATTTACTACCCAAATATCTACACTAACGTTCAGGGTATATCAAAGACTGAAGAGAAAGATTGTAAGAGGCAGAGGACAAACTGTCTTCAGTGAGTGCCTTCTATATAGGTAAGCTGTACCCATAAAATCTCAACAGCACCCTATTCTTAACTACAATTGCACTGTGACAACACCAGTTTACACACAAGTGTAAACAGGAAGCATTTCACAAGGCTCTACTTTGGGTGAAGAGCTACAGGCATCAATGACTTTTGAGAGAAAGTATGGGTCTTCCTAGGAATGAGTACTCTGATTGGTTATCTAACACCAAGTGTTCAGCCTTAAACATGTAAATATGAGCTATAAAAAGTGGACTGCTCAGCAGGTTGTATTGATATATCAATTATTTGCAGTTTCAAAAGACTTCTGTACTCCCAGTTATCTCTCTTCTGCCTCATGGAGCCCCAAGCCAAAGGAGATGGTTTATCTTATTAATTGCCTTTGCCATGTTGTCTTACCATAGCAACAGAAAAGAAAATCAGGCACTGGGGCTGAGAAGAACTCTATTTTCCACATTTCTCAGTCTATAAAAACTTGTATCTAAACTAAGTGGAGCTATGGGTCAAATGTGAATAAAATTATTTCATCAACTCCTTGAAAGGAAGAGAATCTGGTAAGACAAATGTAATCACTAGGCTGTATGACTCAAGCCAGGAGAGTGGAGGAGGTGAGCCAAGAGGGAAGGAGGAATGTATGTGTGGAGTGTGTGAATGACACACCCTGTGGAACTGGCTCTGTCTGCATTGCCGGTAAAGACATTTTGGCTTGATGTGCTTCATCCCCACCTTGCACCACAATGTCTGACAACAGGTATTTTCCAACCACGGTGAAAGTTTTTTTACGTGGTTTCTCAGGGTTAAGTGTTTATTCTTATTTTGTGCTTATTCTCAAAAGCCAGGTGAATTTAAATATTAACACTTCTTAGTATGCCAAGTTTAGAAAGGGCATAAGTGACTTATTGAAATTCCTTGACTTACTGAAGCCTTAATAATAACACTGATTCCATTTATTTGGCATCTATCACTCATACATGAAGTCCTAATCCTTTTTAATTAAAACAATTATAATGAAATAAAGGAACCCATAACATACATTATTTGCATTCCTCTAAGCTCTAAGTTTCTCAGTGGGGACACTGAATCCATTCAGATAGGTCTACAACCTATATATTATTTCTTTTCATTTTTTTTATCTGATAACACAGTGGCAACCATTAACGAATCTTTGCTTATACAGTTGGTAATTAAATGAAAACAGGTTCAATTGGAACATTTTATATTGGGCTCTGGGAAGTGATTTTCAATATATTTTATTCATTTCTGAGCCTCCACCAAAATGCTCCTTTTTAGGGGGGAGGAGCAAAAAGGTTCAGCTATCTGCAGGCATGAATTGATTTAGTTGAAATATGGTACTCTGGGCTCATCCCATGGATGTCTACAAAGACACTTCCCTAAGTTCTACTCATAGTGGCTAAAATGCATCGACATTTTCCAAAGAGATTCTGAGAGAGAAGATAAAATATGATGAAAATGGAAGGGCACTAATTAATTCTGTTTCCCAGGTGATTTCTCATTCGACGTAGCTAACTACTAGCCTTTGTGAGTTCCATGTTGCTCACCACATCTCATTTCACCATCTCACTTTTCTTTGTTAACAAACAGACAATTGTTTCCACAAGGTGCTTGCAGACAAACGCATGCTCAGTTGCCTAAACACACACCTTTGACACAACTTTCCAAGGGTCAACACAAATGGAGGAAGGGAAGGGAGGTAAAATTTAGATTGCCTGGCGCATATCAGGCATTGCATTAGACACCTAGCATCCCATTTCATCTCTAACTCTGAGGGATGTTTGCTTTATCATTGATCAGTAGGACAATGTGAATAGCTTGGAGCCATGCAAATTGGCAGAACTGGGTCTCAGTCCTGATTCGTATAGAACCACAAACACAGATGCCCAAATGCATTTCTGCCACAACATCCTTCAGCATATCTTATTTTTTTCTAGAAGCAATAGACCTGTCCTTCAGGCATTTATTCAACAAACGTTGATTAAAATCCTGACCAGAGTTACATGCCTAAGTGTGTTCTAAAGTAGCACCAGGTACTGTTTCTAAACTACCTAAAAAGGTAGAATTATAATGATTACTACATTGGATAATAGGTGGAGATTTTCAGAAATAATCCCAGTTCAAGGGATGAATTGGTGTGAGTAGATTGATAGGTCAATGTAGAATTTTTGTTGAGGTGATACATTTTATCAAAAAGAAGAAAGCCTCTTCGTCCAAATGGGAACATGTGGGAAGTTGGAAAATGAAAGTGCTTCATCTTGGAAGAAGGATGGACACTTGTACTTCAGAAGCAGAGGTATATTTTAATAGGGTTCATTGAGTAGGGCAATTAAAAAGAAAGGACTATAATAGAAGAGAATGGGTTGGGTAGTCCATGCTCATGTCTTATGTGAAATAATTTTTCTTCTTTTATTTTATTGTTATTTTGCATCTGGCCAATTTGAACTCGGTCCCGAGATGACAGAGATCCAAAACATCCAGTCACCTTTCTAAGTTTTCCTAGATGGTAGAGGTGTATCTGCTTTACCTTCACCACTTGATATAAAAGGAAGTGTGCACCTGCTTATCAGCCTCTCTAGACTGAGAGTTTTCTAGATCTTAGAATAACCAGCATTCTACATTTGTCATGGGCTTTCACAGTCACGGTTTGGAAGACTCACTAGTAAATACATTTCCAATATACAACGAGAAAAGTAGAGCCACATGTTCCAGTTTTCGGTCCATGCCTTTAGGGTTGTTAAATCTATGACAGGCTGACACTGTATCCCTCTTATTTCACCTTCCCACCCACTACCACCTTCAGCAATTATTCTTGATCAATTTCTTCTTAGTAAGTTTATTCCTTACCTAATCTAATTTTGCTATTGTCTCCCGATCAAAGTTTATCTGCATTATATCTCTGTTCACTCTGTCCTTGCTGCATCTTAAAATTTAGTATAATTTGCCAAGTGCATTAAAAGGCTATTTACTCTTTCTTTGATATCTCATGTGTTCTACCTCCCTTCATGCAGCATGCCACCAAGAATAAAGCAGGTGCCTACTAATTTAAAGAGCCAATGTTGTTTAAATTTGAATGGTTATGGATAAAAGGGGAAAACAAGAGTACTGAATAGCTACTGAAAAATAATCAAAGACGCTTATGATGTAGGTCTCTTCCAGAAAATATACAGGAGTATAATAGGGTAAAAAACAAAACATAACAACAAAAACTATGTGAATATAATATGTGAAATAATTGGGAAATAGTCATTTAGAAGAAAAAGGTGGAAATGTTAACAGATTATGCAAAGCCTCCATTAATACAATAATCAACATGTTTTGGAATGCCATTGTACTGGAGCAGGTGTTCACTTGGTGGATTATTAAATTTTTCCCTCGCTCTCATTTTATGGATAAAGTGAGAAGGCCCAAGGGTTCATGTAAAGGTGTACTTTACATGAACCCAGTCAATCCCAGAAGTTCCTGAAGTATCTTCTCATTAGCTGTTGTTTCCTCAGAGACACAGTCTTTACAAAGAAAGACCCATGGGTTTAAAACGACAGACTCATGGCTCTTTCTGTCTTTTATAGTGTCTTTACTAAAACAGAACATGCGGTTAATTTCCATCTCTGACACATCGAAAACAGTGGCTGGTGGAAGGACAATTGTCTTATTAGCTGTTGACATATTTCAATATATATTTTTCTTCATTTCAAGATCAGCAACTTTGCATATATTCTCTGTTAACACTAACACACAGTGAAAGTCAAATTGTATTGAAGGGGACATGACGCATGACAGCTTATCACCCTTGCACATTCTGAAGTGGAATGATGGCTGGTGAGATAATTGGAAACAAATTTTAGAAAATTTCCATTGGTTGCATCCTGAGGGTTGAATGGACTATTACCACAAGCTCAGATGCACCTAGCTCTAACTCGACTTTGAAGTTCTTGATGCTATGTTTATATTGCTTGTATATTGCTTGTCCCTTGGCATTCTTACTTGACATCATTATAATTTTCTTGGGCTGTCAAACATAATTACATTATCCTCATGTCCAGCATTGGTACCAGGACTCCATGTCTTTCCTTTCACGGCTTGGTTTTTCACATGTATATTTAGGCATAAGATTTGGGGAACCAGAAGAGTGTCTTGATAACCCTAATGCAGAGATCTGAATTTCTAAAGTAGCTACAGTAAGAAACAAAGTTAACATTGCCAAAGTAAGGCAGAGAAAAGGAGTAAACTGACATGTCAGTCTTGATCAGAAACAGGCATTGTCTTAGACTATCATTCACTTTGGGTTTGGGACCAACATTACTTGTTTTACATTGTACTTTATAAAAACATACAGCAATGTAACTTCAACAATATTTGTGCCTAGAAAATATGGGAGTGCCATTCATACAGTTAGGATAGCAAATTAAACAAATAATATATGTTTTCACAATTTAATTTATGAAATTTAATTTCCTTTTTAAATTTAATCTTAATGAATTAAATTTTATTTTCTCCCTGTTTAAAAGTAGACAAAAATCTGTCTTGACCTACCACATACTTCAAATATGGTCACACTGTTGATCATATATACATTTATACATGGGTTTAGGCATAGATATTTAAATAAAGAAATATTTGATTTCAATAGAAAAATTTATCAAGATTTTAATCAGTTCCCTATAGCTGCCATTAGCCGCACTACTTTGAGTTGGTCACTAAAGTTTTCTGAGTTTGTTTTCCCAACTTTAAAGAAAGCAATAATCTATAAGCACTTTCTAAATTATGAAAGATTTCAAAATCTCTGATGTGTGTTATTTAATTATTTATTCATAGCTATTTATTCATTGGTAGCTACAATGTTCAAGATCTTGCACATGCATAGAATCTCTAACACTGAACTCTACAGGACTAGTTTTGCCTGCCCTTTATATTATTCATTGTGTAAGTCTTTAATATTGTTTAAGGGCTCTGCAACATTTCCCCAACAGTCAACATTTTTCCTCCTCTATGGTATACACAGAGTGGCAAGTTTGTAGAGTTTTATGAATAACTTCCACTTTTTCTCTTCTCCTGAGGTTGGTTTCTGTATTGGAGTGGCCACCACAATCAGATTTGTGTATGTAGTCCTTGGAGAAAACAAATTGAGAATCTTTTACATCAATTTACATCACACCTTTGAGTTGAAGTATAAGAAAACCAGGGGGTGGTGGTGACACACTCCTTTAATCCCAGCACTCAGGATGCCGAGTCAGGGGGATCTCTGTGAGTTTGAGACCAACCTTGTATATAAGAAAAAAAATATAGAAGAAGATGACCAAGAGCTAGTGGTGAAGAATGGTTTCATATGAGCACTTGATTGGTGGAATTATAATTTGTAATAAAATTTTTAGAAGAAAACTGCATCATAACAAGAGCTATAGTGAAGGCACATGCTTTTCTTCCTGCAGTTTTCATGATTTAAAACAAAATATCTATTCAGAAATATTTACTAAGTGTTTAAGAAAGCGTCTTACAATAGCAATATTTAAAGTATAAAAAGTATAGAAATAATCAAGTTACATCATAAAAAGTCACTATTTTAGGAAGTTATTATAACTTTCTAAGATAAAATAGCATAATCCATTACATTTATGCTTTAATGGTACTTCCTATATTTGAAAGAAAAAACTGCTAACATACGTTAAAACAGTATATACAATTATATTTCTAATGGGATACTAATTTTACAAAACTGCATAATTATGTGTAGAAATAGGTTTGTCTTGAAAATGTAGTATAATGTAGGCCATTTTTTTCTCATTTGTATGTTCCTGTATTTTATGAACTAGATACAATTAAGGTCTACATATAATTAAGGTATACACATACACATAAAAGTTAGAATATAACAGAATATAATTTTAGAAACCTGCCCTAACTCAGAACACACTTCTACATAATATATATATATATATATATATATATACATATATATATATATATATATATAATTTTTAAGCAATTGATTTTCCGCTATTTTCTCCATTAATTTTCAACCTCAAGGCTTGGTTCATTTGTTTTCTTTTTTTACCGTAACCTCCTAACTGAGCCTTTTTAGACTATTTTATTCACAGATGTCAGATTATATTACAGCTCAATTTGCATCACATAATTGTCAAGCCTTTGTGATCTGAATCTCACCTCCTGTCCTGATCTATCTGCAGCACTCCCCACGGGATGCTCAAACCACTGTGTGCTTTGGTCAACATGTCTTCCCCCAGTAAGGCTTCCTCTGTGTCTGGCTGGGGACTGCTCTCTGCTTTTCCCCCTCCCACAATTCTCCTACTCCAGTAAGTGCACCTATACTTCCTGCCTGGCTACTGGACAATCAGTGTTTTACTAAATCAACATGCGTGACGAGTCTTTACAATGAACAAGAACATTACCCCGCACTATTGTCTAATCAATGATAAACAACTAGGCAACTTCAAAAATGAATGTGCGGTTTCTTATTTGAAAACAATTATTTTTTCTTCATTCTGGTTTTTATCCTCATCTTCTTATCCTCATCTACTAAGTTCTATCTTCCTTTCTTGATCCCTTGTCATTGCTAACTCATGAGATATGTTGTCTGGAATCGGTATTATTTACTTTCTGTGAGGTGTTCCTCTTGTGCATCTACTTAGCTCCCATGGTGTACCCTGAAAGTAGGTCATAGAAAAGTCTTCAGTACTTCCTTTGCCTGATTTATAAAACAGAATTCACTCTGCTACATCCATCCCCCCCCCCCAAAAGAAAACCAGGTACTTCTTATTTCTAAGAAGGTGATTCCTTTTTCATTTGTTTAGCTCTTTAAACATTTCTTTTGATTAATGTATACACAGACAGTTTGGATCTGAACTGTCCCAGAATGGTCTTTCTGGTAATTGTTCTCTGGATTCTATCCAATATCATATGGCAGAGTGGCTTGCTTTCACATAAGCCTATTTTTCTTAATGGGATGTAACTCTTAACAGTCTGATACTATGCTTTGTGATCTTCTGTAGCACTTGTAACACTTAGATGGTTCCTACAGAGGTAGCATTGCCTTAATCTCTGTTGGCAAATGTAGTTGGGTCTGGGGCCTCAGAAACCACAGCAAAGTCTTAGGTCATATGAGGAATGTTGCAAGTGCCCATGTGGCACATTTGGAATTGTATATGCTAAAATAGCTTCATTGTACCAAGTGGCAACTTTTATATTACTTACAAATTCAATTCCTATATACCATTTCTGATTGAAATTGCTTATAAAATGAGATTTCTTTTCTGCACTGAGAGAAATATTTATGTGAGTTAAATGCCAGCCTTGCAAAACATGTATTTAAGGTTTAGCAGAATGAGAAAAAAAAAATGCCAAACTAGATTTTAGCCCAGCCAATTTAAGCAGCTCTAATTCGACAGCATGGTTATTTCACCTCAAGAGCTAACCAGTAAAATTATCTCATTATTTTGCCAAAGATTGATTAAATGTGCACTTTGCAAAATTTACGATGACTGAGAAAATATGGGCGAGTTTAATATCATAAGCTTGGAAAACATAATCCTTGCTTCTAATGGAGTAGAATGTAAAAAGAGGAAGCAGAGAGAGAGTGAGTTAGTTGCAGCTATTAGCATGTCAGCTAAGAAAGTAGAGTTAGATTTAGTTTTTAAGACACATGTCTAAGGAAGTCTAATCAAACAAAGCTCAAAGTTACTGGGCTGAAAAGAAATGCAGTTTAAGGATAGCTTGTAAAATAGAAGATATTTTATTGCACCTTTATATTTTGTAAAGAATTAGAAGGGACTCAAGTTCTACATACTGATTTTCCCATTCCTCTTAAATTCATGCTTATGTGAATGAATGTCTAGAGTCTGTAAGTCATCAATAGTTGTAGTACCAGGATTTATAAAACACTTAATTCTAATTCATTAAATACTTCAGAATATATAAAATTTAAAATATAACAAACTAGACTTAGGGTATATTGGCTGTTTAGTTCACCATGAACAAGATCTGAAAAATGGTGATATTTATCCGAATTAATATTTAAAAGAGAGAATAACAATTACCCTATATGAGTAAAATTTGGGATCATTTTATCACCTCATTAAGAGTACATAATCTTTGGTGAGTTCTGTAGAACAATGAAATTTTTCTTGAAGTTTGAGTCATAGACTACATCTGCAGGAAGTACAGACTACCAGGGTTGTAGGGAGCCGTCCCTGCATTCTCCATTACAAGATGGTGCCTGCATCCGGCTGGCATTGAGAGTAAACAAGTCAGTACGCAATTGCAGGGTGATTTTCCCTCCCTTGGCCTCTGCCTCTCCCATGGTGTCATATGGGCTGATGGGCTGCAGCCAATTAGGAGGTGACACATCCGAGGCGAAGGTTGTAAACCTATATAAAGGTTGGGTTTTGGATGTTTGGGGTCTCCGCTCTGTAAGCTTATGCTCTCCTTCTCAAGATGCATTAAAGCTTTACTGCAGAAGGATCCTGAGTGTGCCGCGTCGTTCTTGCTGGCGGTAGCACGGGACACAGGGTATCTGCACTAAGCTATGAATTAGAAAAATAAGACCCTCAAATCCAGGGTCAAGTCTGATACACATTCCACCTGTCAGATAGGGAAAACCCTTTCATCATTAGGTACCAATGTCATTACAAATTATGTTAGAATGCATATTCCTCTATTTTTTGAGTAATGTTGCTGTGACGTTGTTTGTTAGCTTCTTGATAGCACTGAAAGGAAACAAAGGTTTGTGGATGTGTCACAGAGGTCATAATCAACCAAACAGTGGCTGCTGCCCTTTCTAATGGGCATGCAGAGCATGGTCCAGGTATTGGGCTCATTCTTACTTGATTAAATTCAGAACCAAATAATTAAAAAATTAGTGAACATATGAATAAGAGGAAAAGAGAAAGTGAAGGGATCACAGCAGAAATGATATTTATGATGTGCTTGGCAATAACAAGTCAGTGTTGTTAACAACAATGTGCTAATGACTGAAGATTCTTATAGCTTCACCTACCCTATATAGCCTGGCTCACTTACCCAAATTACCATGTTCTTTACAGGAGTGTTTTCTTATACTCAGAGAATATGTCCTTAAGTATCTCCCCTCACTAGAACACCTGCAACTTTTCATAAACTCACACATATTAAGACTTTGATATCATGTTCAGATTCTCCAATTGTCGGTCTCTTTCCATAACGATGTTGAACCAACTTTTGAGGATAATTGTTGCTACTTTTGCTCCATTTATGTATCAAGGGACTCAATCATTCTACATAGAAATCTGTCATTATTTTTTAAAATTATGCTGAAGAAATATTTTCATGAGAATCCTTGAATTTTCTAGAAGTATCAGTCTACACAAAATTTTTGACTACATATTTTATATACATATACATGTAATATACAACATAGTCAGTACTTGTCAAGTGAGTTGCTAACTTTCCAGGGATGAAAGACAGACTAATAAACACCTGAGGGGCTTTAAAAAAATCATCATTTTTTTAAAAATTTATTTTATATACCAACCAATTTCCCATAGCCCTCTCCCCCCCCCCAGCTCCCTTCTATGCCCCAATCCACTCCTCCTCCATCTCCATTCAGTTGCTGAAAGTCCTCCCATGGGAATCAACAAAGCATGGTATATCAAGTTGAGGCAGACCAGTTTCTTACCCCCTACATTAAGGCTGAACAAGACATCCCACCATAGTGAATAGGTTCCCAAGACTCAGTTCATGCAGCAGGGACAGTTCCTGGTCCCACTGCTTGGGGCCCCACAAAAGACCAAGCTATACAACTATCACCCAGATGCAGAGGGCTTAGGTTGGTCCCATGCTGGCTTTCTAGCCATGGGTCCAGTTCAGGTCAGCCCTCTCTGTGGTTTTCTCCATCATGGTCTTTCTGCTCCTTGCTCATATGATCCTTCCACCCTCCCAATGCTTGGCCCAGAGCTTGGCTATGGATCTCTGAATCTGTTTCCATCAGGTACTGGATGAAGGCTCTATGATGACAATTAGGTTACAATCTGTTTACAGGGGAAGGCCAGTCCAGGCACTGTCTCCACTAGTGCTAAAGTCTTAGCTAGGGTCATCCTAGTGGAATCCTGGGAGTTTCCTTGGCACCAGGTTTCTCCCTAACCCCATAATGACTCCCTCTATCAAGATAGCTCTTTGAATATTTCCTCCCTCTCTCCTGCCACCAACTCAACCATCCTTATAGCTCAAGTTATTTAAAGCTTCTATGATAGGATTACACATAGTTGCCTGTGAAATCCCGGAATATCGATTTAGCGAAAACATCATTTTCTATCATGTTCTAGTCTTTAGTTTCTGCTACTTGTAGTTTTTGTCTGTTTTCTCTTTTATTCTTTTTATGTCACTAACAGGAATGGTGACAGTACTTTTTAGTAACTATAGACAGTGTAAATAATTGACTATGGCTTATGAGAGGGCCTGAGGAGAAGTGGGGCAAGCCAGAGCCAAGAGAGTCTCTCCTGATGGCCCAGATAGAGAACAGGCCTTACTTAGTGTCATTCCCTGGAAAGGGTCAGAGCTGAGCAAGCAGCAGCTCTCAGGAAAGCCACAACTTAGGGTCAGCCAAACAGCAGGAAACCCACTGCTAGCTTTCAAGGCACCCCATGGGCCCTTCTGTTGGCTCAGCAGGCCTCCAAAGCCCCTTTGCTGGCTCTACAGGACCCCCCCCCAGCCTTCTCCTAGCAAAAGATAGCTTTCCTTACCCTGCTGCCCAAAGACCCTAACCACTAGGACTCCCAACAATGAGCTCTCACCAATCAGCCCCTAGACTAATTTTTCCTCCACCAATCAGCCCCAGATTAATCCCTCCTCCCTGGAATTCCCCTTACTTCTCTTAAAAGGAGTTGTGACCTCTTTTGGTGGTCGCTATTTGCCACCCAACATTGAATAAATGAAGCGTTCTTGTTTATTGCATACATGACTGTTGGTATTTGGGGGGGGGTGCTTCCCTAGGACTCTCACAGCTTGAATTCAAGTTAGCAGCTTGTAATATTTGTTTAAATATTTACCACGTAGTTAAAATGCATCATTTTATTCTTCACCGCATCCTTTGAACATATGATAACTAGGCTCAAAAGCTCACCTTCTTTCTTTCCATCTTCCTCTCTATTCCTTTTTGTTTGTTTGTAATTTTAGTAATACACAAAATTAAAAATGTAAATGGAAAAATGAAACCAGATTAAAACACGATAGCAACACATTGTTGTTTTTGAAGAAACACCTTGGGCAGATTAACAAATATTTCCAGACCATGATTTTAACATGTAGCTCAATATGTAGTTTTCACATTTAGAGAAGTTAATTTCTCCTTGGACTAAGCTCTTGCTTATATCCCTAGAAGCACTGGTGAGGGATATCTCTTCAGATGTCTTCATATTCTTGACAGACTGGAGGCTTGTACTACCGTATGCTTTTCTCCGTGGGGAATACTTTCCTGAGATGTCAGAAAAAGAAGGGATGCCCTTAATTATACTTGACAAGATAATGAAGAAAGGGCAAGGAGACAGTCAAAGCAGGAAGAGTGGATATGAATTTGGTGACAGAATCAACTAGTTATTTAACTTCCACACTTTCATACATTCGGTTGAGCTGCAAATCACCACCATTTATGAGTATAGGGCGGGCACTATATAGGAAATCAAGACAATCATCTGGAAATTAGTGACTTATTTACATGTTTTGGGACAGAGTTATCTACCTAATATCTCACAGTCACTAAGTTATGACAAGTCAATTTCAGACCTGGGGCAGAAAATTTGTCAGATGAGATCCTTATTTTTCCAAAGGTACAATTTCCATTGTCACAACTTTAAGTGGAAGAGAATAGGCATCAGAATGGACATGTGAGCAGGAAGGAAGGGAAAGATTTGTAGCTACTGAAAATGTTGTTCTGATGCTATATGACACAGACACCTATCATTGTATAGTCATTGGAGTCTTTATAATATGTACCTCATCAAGACTGGTCCCTGTGGGCCTTGAGTGGCAGAGAAGCATCCAATTGAAATCTCTAACTGTAACTTGATGGGGGATACTGACATTGAACTAGATAATACTTATGGGTAAGTCAAGTGGAACATTTCTATAAATTCCTGATTTTTGTAATTCCTAAATTCCTAAATCTTTCGTAAAATAAATTTTATTTTAAAAGTGTGTTAGTTGAGGGACTGGTTACATGGACCAGCAGTTCAGAGTGTACACTCTTCTTTCAGAGGACCCAAGTTTGGCTCCTAGTTCCAATATTAGTCAGCTGACAACCACTGACAGCTCAAGCTCTATGCCCCAGAGTGTAGGGGATACTAAGCCCCTTTATGGCATACCCTTGCACTGTATTCATATTAAAAAAACAAAAAACCATACTCAAACACATGCATATGCATGTAAGTAAAAATAATTTAAAAATTAAATAATGATAATGTAAGTTATCCAAGAATTGTACTTAGGTTTGTACACTTAAATATAATTTTATCACTTAAAAGTAAGCCCCAAGCAGAACTATAGTTTGTTTTAGAGTCTAGTATAGGGACTTTAAATATTTTAAAATAAATGAAAAGATAGTTTTAGAGCCTCTGGAATTATTTCAGTTAGGAAATCACTTGCTATGCAAGCCTTAGAACCAGAGACTGATCCCCAGGCCCCTTGTAACAGAAGCTGGGCATGGTGACTTATGTTTATAATTCTACTGGAGAAAGGCTAACCTATAAGAATAATGCTAGGCCCATCAAAGAATCTGTCTTTTGATGATCACCCATAAAAAGCCTTAACTTTTCTATGGTGCAGAAGAGGGATGGGATGGGGGTCAGTGGGGACATGTGAGATTGGGAGGGAGAAGGAACTGTGATTGACATATAAAATAAGATTGTTTTTAATTTAAATTAAAAAAAAAACAGAAAAGTGAAACAAGACATACCAAGGTGATTGGTGACTGGCAGTAAGAAATGGCCATAGGTTATCTTTGACTTCTATGGATACACACACACACACACACACACACACACACACACACACACACACACAGAGAGAGAGAGAGACAGAGAGAGAGAGAGAGAGACAGAGACAGAGACAGAGACAGAGACAGAGAGAGACCTCTTCCTGGGTTATTCTTTCAGCAGTAAGTATTGGTTTATGTCTAGATTATATTTATATGTTATATATGAAACATAAATGTGTGTCATACTCAGACTTGTATCTTCTCTCCTAAAAACAGAAACACAACCTGAATTAAAGAAGGTAATATTAGAAAGAATATGAGACCAGTCGAATATACCTCATTTGGTAAGGAAGTACTGCTTGAAACTTAGTCTTTTATGAGTGCAGATGCCTATCACTGTGTCATCGGCTGTGCCAGATACCTTCTGTCAGATTCACAGCTAGTACTAATTGCAGTGTGGTAAAACTTCATGAAGAAAATTTTATATTATTACACAGAGCCTCAATTTAATAGTCAATTTAATAGACATTTACTGGGCATCCCCATCACCTTGTGAAGAGAAAACAGAATGAAACAGAAAACTGTCCGATATAAATCTAGACAAGATATCAACAATGAAGTTTCTAGAAGGTATATACCATAAATGTGTAATTTTTGTGACATGGGATTATTATTTATTATTATAGAAACAGAATTCAAAATAATTAGAGGACTCATTCTGAGAAGACTCTCCCTTCCATACAACTTTAATAATGTCATCCTATCAACCTTCTAGAAGCAGGAGATTAAATCCATAAGGACCTTCATAGGGGAGAATCTGCCGTGACAATGCTAAGATTAGTATGTCAAAGAATCAAAACTTAAATGAATGAGTCACAGTTTTTGAAAATGATCATAACAAATGAAGCTAGGCTAGTTTCTCAAGAGTACTGAAAAGCACATAAAACTGCCATGTGGCCAGTTTTGCTGACCAAGTGTATGGATTCAACAGCCATTAGGCACTCTATAATCCTTGAATCTTACTGAGCCCTGTCTTGGGGTTAACTAAGTATAAAATAAGAAGAAATAATCCTCGGCATGCATTCAATTTTTATAGAATTTAAATTCCAAAGCCTAAAGGCTTCCAAAAGACATTTAAAAACAGATTTGAAATGAAGAAATGAATCTCCTGCCATTAGGCCCCTTGGCAAGGAAGATCATCCTTCAACTAATTAGCAGAAGAAATGATCCTGCGCTTTAACCTACTTACTTTTGGAACTAATCATCCTGAGTCTACCTGTTTTAATTAAGTGTATTTAAAGTTTTCACAAAGGGATTTAATTAGACTTAGATATTTGCAAAGCTGGGAATCCTAGAAAGGGTACTCATGTCTCATAAAAGTATACCATCACACGCCAGGGTTGACCTCATGTCCCTTGAGACATACAATCACATTGTTCTTAAACTTCTATGAGTCCTAAAATGTACTTTTGTTTGTTTTAAATTTTTAATCATTGTTTAAATTGGTGTATAGGTAATGGCTTAAGCAATCTGGAGTTATGGCTTGTTTCTGTGGAAATATTGCCTGCACTTCATCTAGTTGAAACTCTTTTGTTTTACTCTAAGTTTGAACACACTTCAGGAGAGAACAACCTGCCCAAGCTGGAGGCTTTGGTAGGGGTGACAGACTTTATAACAAGAAAAAAAAATAACAAAAAACAGTTCTGACATCTACAGTTAATCCTGGGTAATCTACCAGCTCACTGAATTTCAGTGTGGAACTCATGTAACACTCAGTGATGAACTTTCATTCATCACTAATTCATTAATTATTATTCATTATATTAACTATCGTTTTGGTAACAGTACCAAACAGTGTAATAGTACAGTTATCAAATTATTTGGGTCCACTTGGATTCCATTAATATTTCAAAGTTGTAATAGTCATTTGGCTTGATTATTTGGTGTAATTTTTGATGAGTAGAAGATCCTGCCCCTTTTTCCAACTAACATAATATAGTTGTGTTCTCAGAATCATAAGAGTATTAAGGTACAATGAGAAAACATTTTAAGGGCAAGAGGAAAATTAAAGGGAATCCTAAAATTAGGCCAAGTTGCAGAGTAAAATTTGAAGTTCTGAGAATTGTAGACACTTTGCCAGGATATATAAGGAAATGTAGTGAATATGATCATATAAGGATCATTGTTTGGATGATGTACCCTATGCTGGAATGAGACATGTGGACAGGACAATGTGGATATTGCACATGTTCTCTGAATGTATTTAAGCATAAAAATGCAAACATACGGAGAGGGAAACTACAGGCTGGAAGGCTGATGAACTCTGCTCAGCCCTGAGCTTTAATAGATTCATGTTATTTTCTCTCTTATACACTCATCATCACTTGCCACCAAATAACAATGTCCGCATTTTATATATTCGTTAATTTATCCTCCCAGTGCTCACTTAACTAGTTACTATTATGAGCCAGCTGATTCTGTGCAAGCCGATTGCATGGATATGAACATCACCGTTTCTGATGACACATGCCAAGGCAGGCTAATAGTAAAGAGAAAATGAGAGGACTTTAGCGCCACTGATCTCTGGATTCAATAAAGAGACGTCAAACGGGACAAAGAGGACAGAGAAGGATATACGCTATTTCTTATGTGAAGATCAGAGTATTGCTTTGGTGGTCGTAGACCTGAAGTGAGTGAATGGTCACATCATAGTTAAGAAAGGCACGGAAGAAGGACTGTCACATAGCACAAGCCCAGAGAGGAATGCTCGCAGTGAAGGAGGCAGAGGTAAGTGAGGCCTACACACTTCTGTTTCCAGTAGAATTTAAGAATTTCTGAAAATTTTTAAAAAAAACATACTTTTTACTTAGAAACAGCCGTTTTTGGTATGTTTGGTTGTATTAATGCTGGTAGCTATCGCATTTCACATAGGTTTCTGTGTCTCAGAATCCGTGTGGTGACACTTGCAGCCCGCAATAACAGTGTCTTTTCGTGTTCAGTTAAATCATTTTGGAGGCATGTTACATTTACTAGTTCATGCTATTACTTGCTCACAGATAAAATTATCCCTATACTGTGATTTTGAAACCATTATATATGTACGCATATTTCATGCTGTGCACTTATTTGTTTAGATGGTCTCTTAGCAGACTTGATGACACTGCAGTCCTTCAGGAACATAATTAATATTGGCATGTTGATTTTTTAACTTATCATAAAATTATAGTCACCTTTTGCACATTTCTTTGAAATGTCTGCAAAAGTTTTACTTGAGGTGAAAATGAAACAGGTTTGGTTTACTTCTTCCTTTCCGTTGGGTGGATTCTTGCTCCTCTTGTCCTGTGAGCTTGGCTAGAATTTCTAAAATACCCTCAATAACTGATGTGAACCACATCCCACTTCCAAGTCTTAGGGTGTTACGAGAAGTCTTCCATGGTTTTTAGGCATGGCAGGCTGTCAGGCACATTACCATCTTGCCTGTCCACATATCTGGGTAAATGACCATTTTATTTTACTTTATTTTATTTTTGAAGCTGCAAACTATGGCCCAAAAGAGAAGACAGGAACCTCCACAGCACCAGTAAGACTGAGTGGGAGACAGATACCACATGCTGGTCCAGGACTCTCTGCCCTGGGTCTGGAAGAGAAACACAGGCCTAACCATCATCTGATGGGTTCCACTATCGTGAGCAAATATAAGACGGGGTACGGAAGGCAGAGAGATAGAAAGGTTCGAAACCTGTGGAGAGAGGCAGTTCTGAAGAGGTGAAGGCCGTGGGAAGTGGGCTGAGGCGGGTGACCTATTTGCCAACCTGGACCATGGTGCTGTTCAAGCCTGAGCTGTGGCCAAGGGCCACATCTCTACCCATGGTCCCGGTGCTGCCGCCCTCGTCTGCATTGATGTCCATGGCACCTGTTACCACTGAAAGGGGAGAGGATAGGGCTGCACAGAGTTGGATCCGCCCCTGCCCCTCACTAGCTGCAACACTGGGGAGAACCTGTCCTACCCTTCACTTGCAGCAGCACTGGAGAGAGCAAGAAGGTCCCACACCTTATCAGGGCAACGTGACAGAGCTGACGCTGTTGGTGGGGATGTGGGCAGACTGGCCCTGAGGGCATGGAAGTAGGAGGCCTGGTCCCGCCCCTCCCTCCATCTATGTATGGTGGTGATGGGGAGGGAAAGATGCTCTGTCTCTCTTGTCCCTTGCCACCTGTAGCAGGTAGGAGAACTCATCTAGCTCCTCACCGACTGCAGCACTACAGAAAGCAGCCCTTGCACATCTCTTGGGCAGCATAGTGGAGCTGACCCTTTTGCCAGTGATTCTGCCAGTTGGCCCCGAGAATGTGAGTATGGGAAATCTGGCACTTCCCCTCATCTGCCATATGGTGGTGTAAAAAGGGGGGAGATGTCCTCCCCTCCCTCACCCCTCACCAACTCTAGCGGGTGGGATTCCTGGCCTGAGCACAGGAGAACCTGTGAGCTAGCCCAGCATCTCACCAGCTCTAGCACTCACGAAAGAAGGCCCTGTACCTCACTTGGGCAACTCAAAAAGCTGCCCCTATTGGTGATGGTGAGAAGTGCCTCTCCATGCTTCTTTGGGAGAGCCACCCCGAGGTTACTAGAGAACGTGAGCTGGCCCTAACTCTTATCAGCTGCGGCACTGTGCAGAATGTCCCTTACATCTCAATGAGCAGCACAGTAGAGCTGGTGCTGGTGGTGTCGTTGTGATGTGAGGGAGCCCACCTTGAGGACACGAGAGCAGAAAAACTGGCCCTGCCTCTTGCTGCTTACTACACTGGGTGAGCGAGCCAGGGCAATATTGGAGAATTCTCCCTGGTGTCGAGAACGAAGAAGAGCTGGAGGGCTGACCAACCACCCAGCAACCATCCAGACTCAGGACCAGAGCTATGAGTTGGCCCATCCTTTATCCACCCCATCTATGATCTGCTGGAACACGTGAAGGGGATGCTCTGAAGTTCCAACGTTACAGGATCTCTATGAGACAGGACAACAATAGTATAGCCAAGTGGATCCCCAGGGAAAGCCAATTACTGATGATGCGGCAAGAAAACAGACAGTTCAAGCCAGACCGATGTCTCAATGCAGCGAACACTTGCAAGTGACAATACATGGACTAAAGGACTGTGTGAGTCACAACAAGATTTTCCTTTTCTGTTATTTTTTTCTCTTTTCTTTTAAATTTTATCTTGGTTTATCCTGGGGGGGGCGTTGGCATGCAAGGGTTACGGGGGGGGGGGGGAGGGAGATGGGGAGGGACAGAGAGATAAGTGGGATTGAGAGGCATGGTGTGAAATCCACAAAAATCAATAGAAATTAAATTTGAATATTTGAATACATCTATATTAGTGAAAGTGAAGGGGGGTGGTCTTTCCTGGAGATACAGTGGGTCAGAATACATGGTAGAAAGTCCCTGGAGAAAAGGGGGTTGGAAAAGATCATGTTTCCAACTGTCACAGGATGTGACAGTCGGTGGTAAGTGAGAAACTGTTCTTTTCGATGAGATTTCATGTCAAATTTGAAACACACATAAAAACCTAGATCATGAAGTGTTTTATCCCTGGTGGGAAGCATGGAAAGGTAATCAGGGGTAAGTGGAACACAATGGACTTCAATAGCTTTATTACTCTAGCTAGTCTTCAGGGGACGACTGCACATCAATTCTCATATGGAGTAGGGATTTGGATACACTGGTTATTTAGGGGATGGAGAGATGACCCAATAGTTTACTGTTCTTTCAGAGGTCCTGGGTTTGGTTCCAAGCATCACAAATTGGTTCACAAATATTTGTAAGTCCAGTTCCTAGAAATCTGATACCCTTATCAGACGTGTAAAGACATCGTGTGTGTACATGGTATACACATGGTATACACATGCACAGATATATGTAGGCAAGCATAGGAAACATAGAAACTATAAAATATTGTAACATTTTTTGACACAATTATCTGAGTTGTGAGACTAATACTCTATGTAAAATGTCATATAACTATTATTTGGAATGTTTATAATAAGCCAGATTCTTTCCTATTTTTTTATATTTTCCTATTAATAAACTACAAGGGACAAATGTCTATGTCAAAACTTCAAGTGAATAAAGCTCGAGTTACCTAGATTTTAATAAATATAGAAAATTCACTGGATAAATATAGAGCTAGAGAAATACATTCAGGAATCCCATGAATCTTGACTAGAACTTAATCCTAAACTATTAAGTGAGTATAATAATTGAGAAACATTTATGCTTTTTCATAATTCTTAGGTACATTTGATATAAGAATCAGAAAGCAGAACTTAACGATAGTGAATCGTTCTTTAAAAACATTCAGCTGATTTAAATAATGAGGTACTTCCCTGAATCTCTCCAAAATATGATAGTTCCACATCCGAAGTATGGATTTTTCCATGAATGGTGAAGTAAGTAATTTTAATATTACAAGGGACTCACAGGTGTCCACATATTTGTGATCTCATTTTTAAAATTAAGAGACGGAAACCCAAGCAGGAGAATTTACAAATACGAAGCAAAAGAATGAAGACAGTATCAATGACTGAACTTGTGTCCATATTTGAGCTGCCCTTTCTTTCCTACATCCTGTCATTGCTAGTGATCCCTACTATCTGAAAATGACTGTCTCATACTCCTCAAAAGTCCCCAGACTCTATCTGACACTTCCTTTCTATCAGTGCTATTCTCTGATCTTCCTTGAAATGTCCTATTAAAAACAATTCTGGGAAAATTTACTCACACATTCTATAAATATTGATGATTTTCTATAAGGTAGTGTAAGATAGGAAGCACCATATTAGGTCTTGATATTGCCCTCTTTAACTGTATTGATCTAAGTTTTCATGGTGAACCTTGCATAAATCAGACATTATGCAAAGCAATTTCCTCATTGAATGTGAGTTTTAATAACCCAGATTCAAGTGAAAGTCTGTCTTGTGTCAAATTGATGTCCTGTCCATGAGGTAAAAAAATAATAAACCGAGAACTGCCTTTGCCTTTGCAGTAATATGTTGTTTACTCATTCCTTAAGCCTCTTCTATGCCTTATGAACTAAAATTTGTGACAACTCATTCTCTCTTTCAGTCCTCCATTTTCTCTTCCAGAAAAGATTTTTTTTCTGTCCATATCCCAGGGCAGCTAATGAGCTCTTTGAAAGAAAGTTCTTGGAAGACATCCAGGGAGTGACTAGCATTCTTCAATATAGGAACGCTGGTCCTTGAGCATCACTAAGGGAGCTCCATGGACAGTGCCCTGTCAGCTAGCACCACTGGTTATTTTATAGTAGGGATGTGCTGGCTCTCAGCAATCCACAGAACTCCTCATGAATTTCTGAGCAGCTAAAGCATATTTTGATGGAAATTTCTAATCTTTCTGGGATGATGACGTACCTCAACAGGGGAATCTTCATCTTTAAAGTGTCACTGTTCTTTGATGAGTTGGTTTTCCTACTCTCAACACAAGCTCAAATTGAAGTTAAGTTTTACTGGGGAGAAGTTAGAAGAAGCTTTGAAAGCCAATATTTTCATAAAGTATATGCAAAGACCCTTTATCTGCTTCTGTAAATGGGATCTGTAATTATTTGGAATGGGCTAGTAATGATGATGCTAATGTCTGTGCTTATGAGATCCTGCATCAGTGATATGACACTCACTTTAAAGTTGTCAGATGTCAACAATATGGGTCCTGTAATCTAGTTCTAGGTTTATTAACTGCTGTGCCCTGTGGCATTTTCACAGAATGACTGTATAACACTGCGCCAAAGGCTGCTTTCACTTCTAACATAAATATAAGTGTAACCTTAATAAAACAGATGAATTACACTGCAGTGTAAATTAGACTCTTCTAATGGACTCCGGCAGCGAAAGTAGTGAAGTAGTAACCAGTGTGATTAGGTTTACTACACCAAAGACAGTAACCGTAAATCATGACAGGCGGCCTATTTTTATTTTATTTTATTTTATCAGTTTTCTCACCTCTTGAGGGAGCAATTGATTTGCCCATGGACCACCGCTCAATCACTTGTAGTCCTGAGTCAGTTTTCCAGGACTTTCTCGGAACCCAAACCTGAGTGCAGAGAAAGTCCATAAAAACTGATGAGCACATGTGTTCCGCAAGAGATTTAAGCACGAGCATGGCGGGCCAGAACATCATTCCTTCTGTGGCACAAGATAGGATGTTTGAATTATTTATTGGTAGACGATGCACTTGGGGAGGATAGAAACATATATTTGGAAATACATTTTTAGTGCTTTTGCCTGCTTGTTGGTCTTTTTGTTTTACAGAAAGTAGACCAAACTAAAGAAACTGAAGTTAAGAAAGCCACTTCTCCTGTGGAAGTGGTTGGAGGAAATGTGGGGTCAAGGAGCTCTAAGAAAGCTGACTCTGAAAAAGCCATTTTGAAGGAAAACAGATAGAATATGCAATATATTTATTATGATACATTAAAACCACCATCCTGTAAGGCAAAAGGAATAAAAGAAGTATGCCTAAACCTCAGGAAGAGAGGTGCCTGAAAATGCTTTTCACCCCCATGATGTCACCAAGATACAGGAAATATTCATCAAGGACGCAACACGCTAAAGGGAGGAGCAGCAATCACTGGGGGGTTTAACTCAGTGTTCAGCACTAAGTTTCAGAGGAAGAAGTATTCATGTAGAACCTGTGGTCTGGAGTTTACACTTATAGAAACTCTAAGGAACTAACATTAAAGAAAACCAGGAAAGACAATGAAACCATGACCCATAATTTAAATTTAAAATGCCATTAAATGAAAAAGAGAAGAATATTTTAAAATGCCACCACTAAACCCCATACATGATCCTGAAAGTGCAATGCTTTCCCACATGACTGCTTCTACAGGTTGATACACAAAGAGAACCCTGGTGTGGGAGACAGACATGTCAGTAGAACCCTGGTGTGGGAGACAGGCATGTCAGTAGCTATGATCTACTTATATGGAAAGGACGGTTCATATCTGTCTCCCACTGAAGCCACCAAACTCCAGAAAGGTATGCTCACCTACCTCAGCTCTGCATCATGAGTTGCTATCTTAGTGCAGAGCACAGGGAATGTGCTGCAGAACCATGTGCAAGAGAAAACCTGGAGAACTGCCACAGGCCATATAACAGATTATCCCATGCCTTCTGAGGAAAAGCTATTCCCATATGTTGAGTAGTGAATGTCTTCAGTCATTGCAAAGGGCATAGGGTTGATACCAGAAACTATGCCTTGCCAAAGAAAGAAGGAAATGCTGTATGCACAGATGCTGGGTGCCTGGGAGTATAACTAGATATTTTCAACAGCAAACCTGCAAATGGAAGACAGCTTGTTTCAAGGCCACACCAAGTGGCTAGTTCACAATGAGTTGTGGATGAGTGTGCAGAAATGTAGCTGAGCCCTACTAGCAGTCCATATGCAATCTTGGTAAGAAGTGGGCAGTAGCCCTGACTCCTCCACGCAGTGGTAAACCACAATAAGACGTTTGCTTTACTCCATGTACATAAGCTGGCAAATGAAGTCCAAAGAAGATATCGTCTAACATACTGGTTTCTTAACCCCAGAGGAAAACTTAGCCAGAAGTTAAGGTTGCCAGATTTAGCTGAAGATCTACTGTTGGAAGTCAGGTCTCCTGAAACAAATTATTTTGTATTTCTTTCAATTGATGCATATTTTCTTTTTATATAAAATTATTGACAGTTTATAGCTTCAATAGGAGACAGCATCCATTTTCTTTTAGCATATGGTCTGTGATAGGTTGACCATGTTTCTGAGGATAGTCCCACAACCATATATATATATATATGTATATATATACACACACACACACACACACACACACACACACACACACACACAAATCTGAGGACAGTCCCACAACCGTGTGTGTGTGTGTGTGTGTGTGTGTGTGTATGTGTATATATATGTATGTATGTATGTATGTATGTATGTATGTATATGCCCATATACATATGGGCAGTGGTAACAGAATTATTTGGTTATGCACTTACTGGCTATACTTGAATATTCAAAGATCCTGAAGTTGGGAACTTGTGAAACCTGGTAAGAATTGAAAGAGTGGAGTAGGTGGTGAATATCGTTGATATGATACACACACATACATATATATCATGTTCATATTTTATATATCAAATAAGTATTACTATACTCTCTATACCTATATATCTGTATATCTTAGATGCTAGCAAGTGAGTCAGAAAACACAAGCTGTGTGCTTAGGGTTTGTACTCAAGCTCTGTTAACTATGTTAGAGATCTGAAGTAAAACCACAATACAAAATTGATTCATTTGCTATACAAGTATTTGTTTAAGTTTAACATTTATTCAGGCCATGTTCCTCATGTTAAGATTGTGTCTATAAGTAATTTCTTCCCATGGACATGTTTGATTTTCCATGTTTTCCATGGTTCTAAGATACAAGGATATGATAGTGTTAAGAAAAAAAATACCATGTAAAATGTCCCTTGCTACTTTCTAAGTTCCCTCAAAAACAAAAACAAAAAAACACTTTTTAGGATGTCTAATGGAGTTGGACTCTCCAAATGAATGTCAAATGGCACTGGGACACAGCTCTAAGAGGGTTTTTCACCAAGTCTACTGTTACTACATGCTAAACAGCCAGGTTAAAGAACTTCACCTTCAAGATCAAAAGACAATTGGGAAGTTGAAATAGCGAATTGTGGGTACCAAGGAAGGACAAAGTTGCTGACAAAGACCAAAGTTTAAATAAAACATGTTCTGCGGAGATGAATCAATACTTTATTTGTTAGGGAGAAGTAAAAGTACAAAAAAACTTGTACAACAGAGCATAAAAAAGTGAGAAATCAATTCTACTTAATTCAGAATGCTTCAGGAGTCACCTATGCCATTGTGCATGAATAATTCAGCAACGGAAATTTATTGCAGACACATATTGTTTGGTTTGGATTTAGCACTGCCCCTCATTTGACCTAAATCTTGTAAAGAACGATATTCAACTAATTGAAATAACATTTTTCAAGTAAGCCAATGCCTCAAGAGGATTCCTAACACAATCCTGAAATAGAATGTTGACGATGAAGTATCAGATAAAATTTGTCTTAATGGTGCAGTGTTTTTAGCATGTTAACTATGATGAGGGAAGAGCTCTTCCTGTCCACTGTCATAAGCTAGAAATAAATTTAGGAAGCAAAGGAGCCCTGCAGACACATGATTTTTCTATGGCTGCCAATCATCCTGAAGCAATGCCCATTATTATTGTCTGTTGCTTACAGAATAGTGGAGTGGAGACTTTCAAAAGCAGGACATTTAATCCTTGAGGGGATACAGTAAGTCACTGATGAAGTACCACAGATTTTTAAATATAACCATACATCCCTCTACCTAGGAAACATAGGGGACCTGGTCCAGCTGTGGGAACTCATAAATGACAAGATTAAGGTGTAATAATTCATAAGTCTTAACAAAAGCCAATGTAGAGATTGAAACCAGATGCAATAAACATTCTTCCTTAGTGAATATTGTCTCCAGCAGAGTGTTCCTGGGGTACTTGGCTATTGTTAATTCTGATATACTTTGTAGCCCCCTCTTTAGTAGCAGCTTTGGCCCAGTGTTTTTCTTTCTTGTCTTGTTCATTTAGACCACATTTTGTACATAATCAAATCATCAGAAGTAAAGTGTTTGGATGTGATCCAGTTTTCAGAGTGCAGAGTGACACTTAATGTCAAATTCCCTTGACTAGTACTGATTTGTCGGAGGTAAATGACTAGATATGTCAGATGTTCTTCATTATGTACCTGAAGAAGCAGATTCTAATGCATGAGAAGGAATGAACCTTCCAGCTAGAGTGAGAATAATCAGGTTGGCACCAGAAGGTGTGCCCCAGATTGATGATCTGGGTTAAAGGTGTCCTTCTCACTTCAAATGATTTAAGAAAAATTCCCTTATAGGTGTTCCCAGGTGCTAGTGTTTTAGTTTATTTCAGACATAGTCAAGCTGAGCACTAAGAATAGCCACCGCAAATAGAATCACAAAAGTAAACATAATTTTATTATTCAGGAAGAAAAAATCAACAAAAATGTTTATATTTCAATGTATCTGTTAGCCTAGATACATAAATATATTGATGATATATATATATACATAAATACATACTACATATGCTATATATGTGTGTGTGTAGAAAGACAGACACGATGAGTTGATTTAATAAATAATAAGTTGATAGATGGACAATAGACATAAATAAAAAATAGAAAATAGATTGAATGTATGATCTATATTTGATACTGGTATATATGAATCATATTAATTTATTCACACACATACATATACCAAAATGATGCATTCTAAATAATATTTTGTGTACTTATAGAAAAGGACACATCACAGGATGTAGATAACTGAGAATGATGGACATGCAGAACACCATTTTGTTGTTATCAAAACTGAATTTAGGAAGTAAGCTAACAGCCCCACTCAAAGGCCATCAGGAAAGAGGAATCTTACCTTCTTCTGGGCATTGCAAAGCACTTTTCCTCTCGCAGACCTTTAAGTGATTATGTGAGTTCCACTCACACTTAGGAAGGACACCTACTTTTGTTCATTTTGCTGATTTATGTATTATTTTGTCTACCAACACTATGACAGGCACAGTGAGAATGCTTGCCTTTTTGGTCCAGGCAAGAAGACATATAAACACAGTCATCACTGTGATATTATCTAGATCATAGCAAACATATTAACAGTTTTCTGTACCAAAAGCTGAAATAGAGTTGTGCAGACTGGATTTCTCATTGGGAATCTGTCTTGAATCTACTGAAGTGGAATGCATTGGCTTTAATATGGATGGGCCTTATTGATCCTAAACCTTCTAGAATTTCCAAGAGAATGGAGGGCATAGAATTATCTTGCTGTGTTTAAACCCACTTCTAAGTTCTGACCCACAGACAATGACAAGAGGATATAGCAGACTTTCCCAAATTCCCTGCACTATTCCAATTTCAACATAACAACACCTAGCTCTCCCGCCCTTTATATTAAGCCTCCACAGTATCAGTAGCTAACTTAGGAGAGTTTTGCTGAATTTTGGTTTCCAGAATTATAGAGTACTGCAAACTGATCACTAGTCCATCAGATGAACAATGTTTGTTTTCATGAAATCAGTCACACTGTAGCTGGTTTTATGTATGTCAACGTCCTGAAGCAACTGCACAAAGAGCTATGGCTGTGCTTAACATGGTGCAGTCGGATTGCCACATTTCTCGGGTGGGTAATTTTGACTCGACTCTCAAATATAAAATATGTAGACATGGGAACAAATAGACCATTGTGGTAGGACATGTCACTTTTCATGTGCCTGACCTAGATCAAGTCATGCTTCTCCTTAGACTTTGTGGTAATATGAACAGCAACACAAAAGAGTAATTTCATGGCCACATGATTAAAGTTAAACCTTAGCGTCTGTAACGTTAGTGTCTGTAGTCATTAAATCAATTTTAGCTTCTATTTTATTTATTACCAAGCATTTAGCTTTCAGATGGTCTCAGATATAAATAATATAAAATTTGTTAGTTACATTTAATGTTACTACAACAAAATACAAGAGGCAATTAACTTCTAAAGAGAAATAGTCTATTTCACACACAGTAATGGAGGTTCCTGTACATGGTTTAGTGGCTCTGTAGTTGTACCTTGGGTTAATGTACTATCAAAATAGATGCTATATCAGACTGCCCATATTATGAATCAGAATAAAGAGAATAAAGAGAATTAAGAGAAAGATGGAGAGGCCAGGATCCTACTCTCCATTCTAACAACCCCCAGAGACTAATAATCTTCCATTAAGTCCCATCTCTTTTTTAAAGCCTTGTCCCATACAACTATCTACTAATATCATTTCTTAAGACACACAGTCTTAACAGATTTGTCCTGGGAAGACTATATCAATAGTCACAGCACAACAAAGGCACACTTGAATTTTATTGTCCAGACTCAGAAATATTAAAAAATATTCTACCTTTAGAGGATTACAAACTCTGTCATGGATGGACATTGTCAGTGACCCTCACAAAGGGTTCTCAAAGAGATCAAAAAGAGAATGTAGCAGATGATGTCTTACTCTCACGGATTTTCAAATGCATAAGGACTTGGCAAGCTGTTTCCCAAAGAGTGACTGCATTCCTTTCTAAGGATAAGAAAATGGAATTACATGACGGTGTTTAGAGGACATAAAATGGTTTTGCAAACTTACGCTTCAATAGTTCCCCCTTAAGGACACTTTCTAGCCATCATTTCCCTTAGACACCCTCTCCCACCACATGAAACTTTAATATCACAGATGTCTTACTTCATTCTCTGTTGTTATAACAAAATACCAAACTGGGTAATATATAAATGATACACATTTATTGAGCTCATAGTTCTGGAGACTGTCCAAAGCAGAGCACCTGCACCTTGTCAACATCTGTGGAAGGCTCTCCTCTTGGCTCGTAGCATACTGGAGGGCACCATGTCATTCAGAAAAGCAAGCAAGCTAGATCATGTCTCCAGATCATCATAAAAAAAATCACCAAGGTTATCATGGGGCATTACTCTCCTAGCTTATTATCAAAGGCTCAACCTTAAAATACGATTCACATATGAATTTGCTGGTTGTTTCCAACACATGGTTTTGGGGAACAAATTTAAATCACAGAAATTGATATAAAGAAAATATCTTCATTTTTATACTCTACACCTTTATGTACTCTAAATGAGGCTTACTTTTCTCTTAATTCAATACAAAAATTTACCCAATAGAGAAAATATGCATTCCCTTTAGGAGCTATAGTTAAATATAATCGCATTGCTGTCTTGTCAGGCCTGGATTGAAGAAAAGAAGATTCTCGGTGGGACCAGGGATAGCCAGGACATGAGGCTGCCTTGGAGGATGGCATTTCCCTCACTTTAAAAATCTATGAATTACAAGAAGCCATATCATTCAGGAGTTGATAAGGTAATTGAGAATATTAGGTTGATATTCCTTCACAAAAAGTAGAGCAGAAAGGAGATGCCAGGAATATACTTTTCCATAGGATGGGGCTTGTTTGATATTTTGATATCTCTTAAATGTACACATATCAACAAAGCAATGCCATTGAAGATTGGCTGCCTTTTCTTTATCTAGTGGTGCTTACTATGTCTGTGTGCATTGGTGTTCCTGGTTCAATGCAGGAGGGCATCAAGCCTGACTGAGCTAGCAAAGTTCTAACGGTTAAAGCAGAAGGGATGGATGAAGCAGAATTGGAGGTAAGGTAAATGACCTCTGACTCAGAGACTTTCAAACCTGGATCTTACAGCCTAGGTTCAAAAATTGTCCCCACACTGCGAGGAAGATTGTGCTGTGCATCAAGAGAAGGAGGTTGGGAGGAGGCTAATCATAGCTGCGTTGTGGAGTTTCATCATCACCCTCAGGGCAGTGGAAAGCCATTTTTATGCCTTAAGTCAGTGTGCATGTGTGCTGTGATTACAACCTCTTTGCTGTCTTTTGGGGAACATATGGAAATAGGGTAAGGGTGAGGAGGAGGGAGGACTAGCAAATTAGAGAAGGAAACGTGAATACTCCAATTAGCAGAAAATTGCAGCATCCAGATGAGAGAAAATGATACTGTAAACCAGGGTGCCTTAGCTTTGAAAAAAAAATATGGGAAGTATTTAAGGAGTGAACTCAGTAAAGCTGTTTTAGAGATCAAATGGAAGGTAGAAACAGGAAATATTGGTTTATCTATTTGCTTAAGTGAGTGCATAGAAATACTATTCAGTAAACACTGAAAGCTTTCCTTGGAAATAGTGAGTTTCTTTTAGATATCCTAAAATTTTCATGACAAGACAAAAGAAATTCAGATTTGGTGGGCTCATGTAGGAAATATTGGCATATGTAAAAACATGCCTTCCCTTTATGAGCAGGTGGTTACCAAGGTTGCAATGTGGTCAAGAAGAAATGTGGATGAGGCAGATGCAAATAATAAACTATTGGCAGCAGTTGTGGTTGAGGTAAGCAGGGACAGATTACTGCACAAAACAAAACAAAAAAACAAAACAACAAAAACAAAAAGTAGGGGAAGTAGGGGATGTATGATTACCACAGCATTTCAATGAAGAGGAAATGATCAATTGGTTAAACGGGGTTTGGATGCCAACAAATCTGAGGACTGAACAGCGTAGGGTTTTGAGATGATAACACAGCAGCCATTGGTATACTCACAGAAATGTTTATATGAGCTGTGGGGAAGAATTCTGAGTCAGACTGGTGGTATGGGATGGGACATGGGGCTGTAGAAAACTCAAATACAGTGATAAAGGCTGCGGAGATGACTCTGTGGATCAAGAAGTTGCTGTGTAAGTGTGAGGAACCAAGTTTGGATCCCTGGAATCCATGTAAATAAATGCCAAGAAGGCATAAGACTATCTAAGCAGGCAAGTTCTGTGTTCTGCCTCAATAAATAAAATGGGGGAGTGATCAAAGGAAACATTCCATGTGAACCTCTAGCCTCCACAGGCACTCACACATGTGCATGTGTGTGCTCTCTCTCTCTTTCTTTCTCTCTCTTTTTTCTCTCTCTGACACACACACACACACACACACACACACACACACACACACACACTTCTAATTTCAAAGCATAACCTTGAGCTGGAAGCAGCAAGACTATTCTAGGTACAAGAAAATATAGGGTCAAGACAAGTTGGGTTTGACTGGCAGATAGTAAGAACACTGAAGACAGCAAGAATTGAAAATTAGAGGGGAGGACTAAATGTCATACATCAGTGTTCCTAAGAAGACTGACAATGAAATCATAATGAAATAGATGAAAAAGACGTGTTTATCTGTAGTAGCTACTGTCTTAACGTTTCTATTGTTGTACAGAAACCCTATGACCGAAAAGGAAGCTGGGGAAGAAGGGTTTATTTGACTCACACAGATCATAGCTCATCAATGGAGGAAGCCAAGACAGGAACTCAAGCAGGGCTGCAACGTGGGGGCAGGAGCTGTTGCAGAGGCCATGGAGGGGTGCTTCTTACTAGCTTGCTTCCCTTAGCTCATTTAGCCTGCTTTCTTGTAGAACCCAAGACCACTAGCTCAGGGATGGCACTAACCACCACAGACTGAGCTCTCCTCACATTGATCACTAATTGAGAAAATGCATTATAGCTGGTTCTCATTAAGGCATTTCCTCAACTGGGGCTTCTTCCTCTCTGATGACTGACTCTAGTTTGTGTCAAGTTGACTCAGACAAAACAAAACAAACAAACAAACAAAAACCAGCGAGTATACCTACAGCCCCCTAATTACATTAGTTAGGTTCAGGGTACAAAGAAAAAGAGAATCAGATCTCAAGAATATTTCCAATAAAATTTAAAAGTAGTTTCATCTCCATGAAATTATACCTTGAAAAGAGGTAGCATCTGGCATTCTGGATGGTTTTGTTCCAGACTAAGATGTCCCTGTCAAGTACTGTGACACCTCAGTGTCCAGAAGTTCTGAATGGTAACACTGTATCAGTTATCCCAGTTTCCTTGAGTTCATTTTGTTTGTTTGTTTTTTCCAGACAGGGTTTCTCTGTGTTGCTTTGTAGGCCAGGCAGGCCTCAAACTCACAGAGAGCCCCGTAAACTCAAACATTTAAATCCTTGGTCCCAAGCTAGTGAAACTGGTGTGAAGGGTCAAGAGGTATGGCTTTGTTGGAGGTGATATGTTACCGAGGGTTGGCTCTGAGGTTTCAAACACTCACACTACTCCATGCTCACTCTTTCTCACTTGTGCTTGGGTCTCAATGCATGAGCTGTTAGCTACTGCTGCACGGCTACACCTGCCTGCATGCCACCATGTTCCCTACCACAACAGCAGCAGGCTCTTAAGCCTCTGGAACTGTAAGCCCCAAAGTAAATTCCTTCTCTACAGGTTGCCTCTGTCATAGTATTTTGGCACGGCAATAGAAGAGTGAAAAAGACATTCTTAAAACTATGCAATATTTGTATCCATCAAAATATGGAAATATGCTGTGACAATAAAGGGAAATTATATTCTATTGAACGTAAGTTAAGTTGTAAATAAAATTGTCATTATGGAAAGCATTAGGACCATCTTCTTACTAAATCATTCAATGTTTCAGTTAAACCAAACTAGGTTATTTATTATGGGGACATGATGACAAGAAGAAATGTTAGTTGGGGATTTCTACTTTTATAATGGCACATCCAAGACTGGTGCTCACCAGAGTGGCACTTTTCCTGTATTTCCTGTTATCTGCTGACTACCTACATGGCTTCTGTTGCAACTTCTTCCTCAATCCTATTTCTTAGGTTTATCTAGAATCAAAACATACTCAATTCAAAGCACATATACCTACCTGATAATGAGGTATATTCAACAAGATACAGAAGGAGTGTCATTTGGGGACAACCAAGACTCCTTCTCCTGAGCAGCTGGCACTACAAGGAGCAATGACTTCATCATCCTGCTCACCTTCCTCCTTTCTGCAGGATGGGAATGCATGAGTTCCTGGTGATCATAGGGAATTGCACAATGAGGCTTGAATACTAAAATGACCCACATTTTTGGGATCACAGAGCTGCTTGTCAGCTCTCAATTGCCTAACTAATGTCTATACATGGATGAAGGCATTGTCATGTTGGGTTTTCTATGAGTTTTGTCACTCTTCCATCATTTCAGTGAAGCAAACTTGTCACCACAGTTACCAGCATATATAAAGTGTAAGAAAAGTCATGGATTTGCTACTTCTCTATATATGTTTCAGTATATTCTTGCTTTGTAGAATATCCTGTGATAGTATCCCCTGTTTACACAAGGAGGTAAATTATTATTTAACCTTCAAAATACAAGCCATTGGTGCCAAACATTGCATAATCCATATCAGCTCTCCATGCCTCCAATCATGCCCTCCTTGATGTCTCTCCATTTGTAGGAGGATTTATTATAACCCTTGCTCATCAAAAATCAATTACACTTCAAGCTCAAGCATTCAACCTTATTAAAGTACAAAGGAAAAAGAATGTGACTTATGTGAGCATAAAACACTACAGACAGAGTCCAATGTGAAATTGCATAAATGAACAATGTGCACATACTTATGGGCATGGATATGTATGTACATGTACATGCATTCATTTGTAAATATCTAGAAATAAAAACAATAATCATGACTACATATGTATAATATACAAGCATGTGTGGACCCACACACATATGTACAATCTAATCCAGGGCATCAGATGGTACAGATAGTTTATTAATAATGAAAAACCAATGTTCTCTTGTAGCCCCCACAGAAATAGAAATTACCAGGTTTTCTCTTTTGTTGTAAAGTTCAGTTTCAAATTTTATTTTGGAAATCTACTCATATGATAATTATTTTTTATTCAATTTCTCCAATTATTTCCTACAGTCCATGATCTTGGAAAGCTTGGCTTTATGATAGCAAACTCAATATGTGAATAAGGATACATCACTTGCCCCAAAATAGTTTTTTTGCAACTAAAAACTACTGAAGCTGTCATAATTACCTTGTTGGAAGAAGTTTCATTTACTGGTTGTGGTGATACTTTGTTTATGATCCAACAAATAAAGCTTGCCTGAAGATCAGAATGCAAGACTACCCACACTAGTCAGCCATAGAGACCAGTCAGTGGTGGTACCCACCTTTAACCCCAGCAGCAAACTAGTTAGCCTTAGAGGCTGGGTTGTAATGGGACAAGCCTGTACTCCTAGCACTCAGGAGACAGGGGAAGATGGATCTCTGTGAGTTCAAGGGCACCCTGGGCTACATGAGAGTTACTCAGTCTAGCTCATGCCCTTCATCTCAGTATAGGGAGGTGGAGACAGGGGTGATATGGCTTGGGGGAGAGAGGACATGAGGCAGGAGGAGACGGGAATGCACTGCGAGCTCTGTGAGTCTAAGGAGCAGTGCAGTGTGGAGATGCTATCAGAGCATAAAATTGCCCTTTCAGTCTGAAGTAGAGGTAAGAGCTAGTGGCTGGCTGCTTTGCTTCTCTGATCTTCAGCTTGAACCCCAATATCTGTTTATGGATTTTTATTATTCATGCTGTAATTCCTTTTCCAGAAAATAAGAGATGTTTTGTATTTGGTGATTTTGCATGTGCTTACAACTAGAGTTATTACTAGGATACACAAGCAAATCCAAGTTCTTCTGGACTTCACATGGTTTCTATCATGTAATTGATAGATCCAGGATATGCAATGATTGGACTAGAGAACTCTACCATGAAGGAAAAACCCACAACTCATGAGGATATGATAAAGTTCCATAAACTACCACATCAGATAATCTCATCTTCACTACAACTAGCCTCCTAATGTTCCTATAGGAAAGAACATGTCCAAAAAATGATCACAGCAGAAAGAATATGTCACACAGGGAAACAGAACATAATCCTGAGACAATCCAGTCGTAAGCCATTTGAGCCCACTGTTCTAATGTACCCAGTCCCCAGAATTTATCTTTTGAGACTTACAATGACACTAATGTCTGCGAGCATAGCCTTATTTCAGATAAAAGTAGCTTGAACACTTTTATTGGATTTGATAAGTGCCATGGGAGGCCTCACACTCTCTGAGGAGTGGATGGGGGTAGGGTGGAGGGAAGGTGGGAGGAGCAGGAGTAGAAAGGGGAGGGGGAATTGGGGTTGGTATGTTAAAAAGAAAACTAAAACAGATTGTTTTAGTTTAAAAAAAAAGTTCCTCTCCCTCCCTCCCATGCCCCCACCCCCACACAGGGAGGGTGATGCCTTCCAGGAGGAATCAACAAAATCTGTCAAATCATTTGGAGTAGGGACTAGGCTAGGCTCCCGCTCCTGGCTCTAGTCTCTCTATTTAAAGTTGGCTACCAGGAGCTGGTTAGATGACTCAGTGGATGGGCTGCTCTTTCAGAGGACCCAAACTTGATTCCCAACACCCACATCATGACTCATAAACATCTTTAATTCCAATTTAAGGGGATCTGACACCCCCTTCTGACCTCTACAGGCAGCAGGCATACATGGGATAAAGAGATACACATATAAAATACCCATACAAATTAGAGAGATAGATGGATAGATAGATAGATAGAAATTGTCACTGTGTATTTGACAAATTAATCCCCAAAATTATTCAATGATATGTAACTTTGAGGTTTGCATTTCTTTTTCTAATATACCTTTAATGAATTTACTTTATCATTAATAATAATTAAAAAACACATGGAAAGAGGTTAAAGTGTGACTATTGAAGACACTCTGACAACATTTCCCTTTGTTGTTGTTGCTGTTGATTTTGCACTATCTAGAGGACAGTCAAGTGAAATGAATCATATACATCCCTGTGGAAATTCTTACAAAAGACAAAAGATGGAGAATTTCTTTAATGACAAGGCTGAATTCCATGGGATAATGTTTGAGTAAGATGATGTTTAGGTTAAAATCAAACCTGATTTTAAAAATAATTTTCTCTGGATAAATCTCCAGTTGTTATTTTAATTTACACATTATAATATTACTTAATGGCACAAATAGGGATTAAGTATAACAATATTTAAAAATGTTTTGTGTTTTTCTAGCATTCAACCAGTGAGACCAATAGCTTGGAAATTGCAGAGATATTGAAGTTGCAATCTCTTACACATTCGTCTGACTTTGTTATTACCATTAGCGCCATTATTCTACTCATTGTTATTTCCATTTAAAAATTGCTACTAGGGGTAGATGAACACCTCCTTTCTCTTTTGTTTCCTAGCAACGGTCTTAGAAGAGGAGATTCACCTCATCTAGAAGGTCTCATCTAAACTGGATGAAGATGCTCTCTCAACTCCCCTTTCAGCCAAGTATATACTTGACCTATATCAACTAATGAAGGTATTCAATGATATTAGCTCATGAGGCCATCACAGCCCAAGTACTTCCAGGAAGCATATCTTATACAGAATGTCTTTCTAGTTAGAAGATGATATTATTGTGTATTTAATAATCAGTTCCAAGGGCCAATTGTAGTATTAGGCAGGATATTGATAACAGAAAGAGATCCATGCTTACTAAATAAAGCCTTCTGTGGAAACTATTAGCTCAGTCAGGAACATCTGCTCACCAATTCCAAGTATTGTCTGTTATAGAAATCACTGAAGCAACTTTACCAATGCCTAAAGGAATAATTATCTAAATTAATAATTACCTCTACTCATTTACTGAGTAGTATATCATCTATATTCAAGGCACTATGCTTAGTAGTTAAGGAGAAGAATCCAATAGAAAGCAGCCCTCTAATGTCATGCATGTATTGCACAGTGCCTCAAGTACGCAGCGTCATCCCAATAAATGGACATGCATACAATTATGATTAGGAATGCCTCAAACACTGCTTTCTGCCTTTTTATATGACTGTGTACAGTTCACATAGCCAGGACTTGGAGTTTATTCTTCCGTGAATTGACACTTTGAACAGTGCAGTGGGTGGATCCCAGAAAGAGCTAATTATATTTTTCAGTGAATGAATGCCAGCATGAAGAGCTATTTCTGGGAAATACCATAAGAGCAGAACAGTCTCTGAAGCCTAATAGCTACCTCTTTCCATTTTAGACAGAATTCAGCATATGTTTGTATGTTTGTTTTCACTTGAATGCGTCAACTCATTATCAAGACAATAAAATCCATTTGGCAAAAATACTAAATGCTTACTCACTCTATTGCAAATAAGGGGGAAAATAAAAAAAATGTAATAGTGGGTGTGGAGTAGGGACACTGTAGTAGAAAGTTTGAGAATATTCTGGAATACATTCCATCCCCCTCTATAGGTATAGAAGGCCATTTTTTTCCTTATTAGTGTGTGTTACAACTTATTTGAGAATAATATGCTCACTTGTTCCTCATCTCTTAAAATATTCCCAAATTATGCCATTTCTCCATATACCTCATGATTTTCAAGTTATATAAAGTATACTCTTCTTTAATCTAAACATGTTAATACGCACACACACACACACACAGAGAGAGAGAGAGCAAATATTTAAAATGTTATCTAAATGAACAGTATTATTGTCTAATAGAGGTAAATAATATGAATTACATGGTTCAGAACTAGTTTAATATGGGCTAGTCTAGTTTAATTCAGGGATGAAATAACACTGAAATTGGGTAAAAATGGCCAATAGTGAATGTTTTTATTATTTGTTATGTTCTAGGTATTGACTCCACAGCTTTAGATATGGAAAGTGCTCTGACCCCGACCTTCAGCCCCAGTCTACTGCTTTTAAAGAAATGTTTACTCCCAACAAATGTGGTGATACAAGCCTATAGGCATGGGTACTCGGGAAGTAGAAGTTAAAAGATAACAATAATTATTTTCTTCTAAAACTCTTTTCAATGTAAAAAGAGAGTTACTCATCATTTTTATTGTCTTTTTATTTCTATAGTTCTATCCATACAACCCCTCAACTTTCCAGAGTAAGAGTAGTTGGAAACAAATATTTTGACTTCACACTATGCATTGGCAGTGCCACCACTGGGATGCTTTTCCTTAGCGTTATAAAAATACTGTGTGAACATGATCCTAGGAACAAGCAAAAGAACAATCCAGTGAGCAGCATCCTCACCCCCATATTTGCTGGTTAGGTTACTACACTTGACTTATGGCTCTGGTTTCTCTCAATGACACATTATGACATGAAAGTGTAAACCAAACAAATTCAATCCACCTTAAATTGCTTTGAGTCATGTATGTTTTAAATCAGCAGAAAATAAACTATAACATATTGATTTCATATAGGTTATATAATTCTAAACCGGTGGTCCCCAATCTGTGGGTTATGACCTCTTTGAGGGGCTGAATGACCTTTTTACAGGGGTCACATTTCAGATATCCTGCATATCAGGTATTTACATTATGGTTAATTACAGTAGCACAATTACAGCTATGAAGTAGCAAAGAAATAATTTTATGGTTGGGGTGACTATAACATGGAAATCTGTTAAAGGGTCACAGCATTAGGAAGGTTGGGAACCACTGTTCTAGACAATGGTGTGGCCGTTAAAAGGTAATACTATATCACTGGACAAACAGATGCTCACAAGAGTTTAAATGAAGGCAACAGCATTTGCAAGCTGAGATAGGATAATTATCATGGGTTTGAGACCAATATGGCCATATACAGAGGATAGCACTGATTACAGAATAAGACCCAGTTTTCAGAAAACAAACCACAAGAACAATAGAAGGAAGGCAACACTATTACAGAGATTACATTTTCAAGGCTCTTCATTTCAGCGAAATGCTATATCAACCAAATGGGATGTAAAAAATTAAAAATCCTTGGAAATTAAGGAAAAGAAGCAGAAGGGTTTTTAAATGAAATTAGTAAGTATAATGTAGCTTCAAATTAGTCAACACAAAATATATTTAAGACATAAAAATCAAATGTTGGTCCAACCATTTATATGGGCTTCCATGAGTTTCTAATTAAAGGTGTGATATTTGTGCAAACTATACACAAGATTATGAATAAAACTGACAGTCGCCTCTGCTGATACAATCCTTAGTGTTAGTGCTCACATATATCTTTTATTGAGAAGTTCACAGGTCAAGAGATTTTTCAGGATATCGTGTGTCTTTATTCTATAGTACATAATTCTTATCTCGACACAAAAGATGAAAAGAATAAAAATTGGAAAATCTGACTAGCCAATAAAAAGTAATTCAACATGTAAAAATTAGTGCTATGGCAAAATGTCATATCCATTTAGCCTCCATATCCATACTCCTTCAAGTCCCTCTTAGAGGTCAATGCGATGGAAGGAATAGGAGGATATTTTTTTTTTTAATGTGGCTTTCTTTTACTTCTTAAAAGGGAAGACTCAGAATGATACCTGTTGTCTATGGTTCCTCCAAAATTAGAGTTTGATTAAGGACAACTGATAAACCATTAAAACGCATCTCAAACCATTATGCTCCCATGGACAGACACAGCTTCTCAAGAGCACACTGTCCAATAGACTGTAGAATGCCCCCACTTTGTGATGATTCCATCCACAGGTATTTTTGAAGAAGTATGCAGTACAGACCTGTACATGTGATCCTGTCATATCTGACACTCAGACAGTGGGACATTAATTTTGAAAGTTCTGTTTAAGAATCGTACTGCTACCCTTGAAGCCATCATTAATTCACTCTAAGTTGCCCTCTTTCCCTTTTTCCCTCGCCTGTCACTGGTCTTTTGGCAGTGGTACTCTTAGTGTAACACCTATGAACACAGCCGGTTTTTTTTTCCCCCTGAGAGCAATTGTCCATTTAATCACTTGCAATATTTCTCAGTGTCTGAGTACAGCCTGTTGACTCTGCTACTCTACCTGATAGCTTTATTTAGCAGTACATCATATTAACTGTAAAAGCTAGTCAATAAGGCCGGTCAATATTTAGGATGTAATTTATGATATAGACATAGACTGAAAACAGAAAATCTTTAGGCTGAGATTGGGTACTAGGTACCTAAGAAAGATAGAGTTCTACTATGATGTATTTTTGAAATTCATCTATGCTGCTGTTTGAATCATTGCTAGAACATTTAACATGCATCGCTATATAAGTCTATATCAATTTTGTCCTAAACACAGATATAGAATACTGTATGTCGTAAACATTTGTGGTCTTTATAGGTCCTTCTTAAAAATCTAAATAATTCCAGAATTTATTCTTATGTTTGCTTAGTTTCAAAGACTCTATCATTGCTACTTTGCTCTACAAAAGGAAATACAAAATGGAAAATTATTTATTACTCTATATTAAAGTGGGCTCATTCATGTATTTTTCCCAGGCAAAGCTTACAACAAATGTCAATTGCCAACATGTCCAGCTTAGGTTGTCAAAGTGATCTAAAGTTAATCACAAATGAAATAAAATAAAAAATGTAAAGATAAAGACGCCAATAAAAAGTCACCTTCATTGTTATACTTTTTTGTGGGTTATAGTTATAGGCATGGTGTTTTGAAACAATGGATAGATTTTCTGGGAAGATATTGCAACAGGTAAACTGCTTTCCAGGGTCAGATGAGGTCCAACATTTCTAATAGGCTGGTAGGAACTGAAGGTTAATATAATCTATGAACAAATTTTAAAAGGCAACTAGTTTAGAGATAAGGAAAGGTCTGTTTATACAAAATCACCATAACAGAAATACATGTTAGAGGCCTGGAATGACTGATAGATGCTCAATGCGTGGCATGGAGAAACATAAAATGATAAATGTCAATGACTTCTCCAGTGTCACTAAGTTCTTCCACGTTGACAATGTGAGAAGAGACAGTGCAATGAGCTGGATCTCTTCTTTTTGTTTCTTTGAAAATTTGCTATGCAGAATTTTATTTCTGCCTAGTTACTTTTCACCAAATATATTATTCTTTTGAAATACTCATCAGTTTTTATTTTACCATAGATCTACTCCTTCCTTTCGTCCCATTTTCTTTCCCCTTTCCCCCACTTTCCCATCAATGACTCCTCCATCTCCATCTAGATGGGGGTAAGGCCTCCCATGGGAATAAACAAAGCATGTCATATCAGGTTGAGGTAGAACCTCCCCACTGCATCAAGCCTGGGTCCAAAGACCCAGCTCATGCATCAGGAACAACTCCTAGTCCCACTGCTCTGGGCCCCAGAAAAGACTAAGCTACACAAATGTCATCTACAGGCAGAGGGTCTAAGCTGGTCCCATGCCTACTCCCTAGCTGTATGTCCAGAGTCTGTGAGCTCACCTAATTTTAGGTCAGCTGTCTCTATGGATTTCCCCATCATAACCTTGACTGCTTTTTTCATATAACCCATCCACCCTCTCTTCAACTGGACTCTTCAAACTTGGTCCAGAGCTTAGCTCTGAATCTTTGCACATTTTCCTGAGGCTCTGAGCTATTAGCTTCTGCCTTCTTCTTAGCCTGGGACTTTAATACATGCCTGCCATAGAGACTTGTTTGGTAACATCAAGATACACAGTTATGAATAAAGTATAGGGGGTGATATAGAGAAAGAAAGGAAGAGAGAGAGAGAGAGAATCTAAAAATCTCATTTTAGATTTTGTACCTCTAATCTCTTCTCAATCCTACTTCCTCTGGGACATGATCTTCCTTTGTGGGAAGAAAAATGTAAGCATTTTTGTGGGAGAAATTTATTAGGAACTGCTCATTGCAATGATGCCCAGACTAAGAAAATCAACATTGTCAGACAAGTTGTAGTGTGATGTGTCAATGACAGGGGATTTGGCAGATCCACTGGGGGAGATATGGGGTAGAATGAGCCTTGAGATGACCCTGACTAATATGTAGAGTCCAGGCCATAGTATCCTTGCTCCAGCAAGTGATTGACTCTAGCTTTTGCTGTGGAAGGAACATGCTGGGTAACACAGGTAAGACAGCTTCCTTTATCAGAAGGCCAAGACCAGAGGGACTTCTCTCTGAGTAACCAAAAGTACACTTTTGACAACAGTAGATAACTGAAGTATCTGTCTTATAAAACTGGGAGTGTTCTTTGAAGATCTCTAACGTATTTACTAAGATGCACTGTTGATAGACAGACCTCTGTTATAAACAACAACAACAACAAAGGAATCTGATAAATCACCTCTGTTGAAGCCCATCTATAAAGCTGCCCTAGATATTTGCTTATAGGAAGTAAACAAATATTTTTTCTTTAGAGAAAATTTAGCACAAATCTGGCAACTGACTTAATATGGCTTATAGTATTATACAGATTTAAGACAGATCCTGATTCTGCTACCAACAAATTTATATTTTATGTATTTGTAAATTTTATTTTATTTATATTTTATATTATATTTTTATTTTATTTATAAAATAAAATTATTATACTTTTATATCACAAATGCATTGCTGGTTACAAAGATGATACATGTCTAGGACAATAACCAGCCATTGGTAAATGCTTTCTGAATAATATGTATTTATTCCACAATTTTGATGGTTGTCAAATGGATCTATTGATGGACCTAGTGCCAGCAGAGACAGGTATGGAGCATGATTCAGGGATGGGAACTGGGCAAAGGAGATTCCCTGGAGCTCGGCTAATTCTGTTACTTTTGCCTCTTTAATTCCCATCTCCAATATCAACCCATTCACTTTCCCAAAATTATTTCCTAAAAAGTAAAGTGGGATGAGCATTATCATAATTCCTTTAGGTTCTCAGCTTTGAGTTCCCATCATCAAAATAAAGTGAATCTCATAGTATTATTGACAACCAAATGAGGTCATATATGTAAATGTTCTTTCTAAATTCAGAAGGTTGTGGGTCTTTTTAATGAATCATGGCAGAAAGCAGGACCATAACACAATAAGGGACAGCCAAAGCTAGGCTCAGTTGAACACTAAAGACAAATAATATTTTGAATTCAAGATCTAACTTAGTCCTTGGACCCTTATCTTGATATTTTACTATGATAATCACTGTGAAGATGAGTTTCCAAATTAATTTTCTTGGCACAATAGTGAACAGAAGAGTAGATGTGATAAATTCCACATACATCTCTTACCTTGATTTGCATAGACACATTGTCTATAAAAGCCTCTGACTTCTGTCTATGCAATAAATAAGCAATGCTAGAAACACTTTAGTTTTTTTTTTTTTTTTTTGTAATTTCATGACAGTCTGGATTTGAAGTTTCTTGGTGGAAAGAGTATGTATGTTTATGTAATAACTATGTATTGTCTATTGTTTTAAAAAAATCTTAGACATTTCTATTCAAAATCCAGGGTACTGGTAAAGTCACCTTTCTACTGAACATAAAGTCATTAACGTGCCTGACATATGCCATATGATTTATATGACTCTGTTTTCTTAATTTCCACTGCAACCCACTGGGAAGACATTATTTTCTTAATTAATATATGATTAATTTTTCAGCTTCAAGGGGATTCATTTATTTTCATAATTTCATAATGGTAGCAAGGCATCAAACTAGAATGTGTCCTAAAAACCTTATCTCATCAAATCTCTGATTTTGTAAATCAATTCATCAAATATAAAATGTGTTGGCAAACTAATATATACCAAATGATATATTAGTCTGTGGGTAGGACAATATGAAATGTCTGTAAAGGCACAGCAGATAAGCCACATGGCACAGATGAAGCATCAAGGATAGCTACTGCACACCTCTGTAAGAGAGTACTCTGAGCATCTGGTTCCATTTATTTCCTGACAATAAATTACAAAGATAGGTTAGAATAGGACACTGTTTTAAAATGAAATCTCAAATTTTAAATTTTTTCAGAGACATTTAAAATAAGTAATTTTGTGTTGTATATCTTCAAGTAAAACATTGCTGATTATCTTAGTAATTAATAGAAACAGCAAGACGCACATCAACATTAAAAATAAAATACTGATGTCTGTGCCTCAGCTTACGCTAAAATAAGTTGCCACTCAGTGTAGACATATTTGCCCATAGTGATGCCTATGTTTGGCAGGAAGACTGGCTTTGGCATAGTGAGTGTGCTAGCATCTTCCACTCTAATATAATTGTGCGACTTACTTTTCCATAGCTGGGTCATCTTATTGACTGATAATGTAGTAGATATTATCCTGTTCTCCAACGTGAACATGTTCAGATGATCAGAATCTGAAAACAGGTTAGTGTGATGTAATGTTAACTTGCCATAGATTACAACCACATGAGGTAGTAGCCTTAACTCAGGAATTGTCTTGAATTCATCATTTGAAGTGACCACTCACAAATACAGTGCACTCTCTTGTGGCAGCCCTGATTTAAAAAAAAAAAAAAAAAAAAAAAACATGGCAAAGGAAGATGCTTTGCCTTTTGCTGGTCTGCCCTTGCCCCTCTCTACTGATGCTGATTTCTACGCCAATATGAGAACAAGCATTTCCAGTATTCCATGCATTACTAAGGAACAGCAGCTCTTCAGGAATCTTCCAGAATTCCAGTGCCTGATTGCAAGTGCTGAGGTAGTCAGCTCTGTAAAGGGGGAACTACTAGATTCCTAACTCTCAGGCCTTGGTCTCATGGTTCAGTTCCTGTAGAGAACCTTGACTAACACATCCCAGGTGATTTGAATGTGATAATTATGACCTTAAAATTACATTGAATTGTGTAGAGTTCCTGGCAGCTCAGTGTACTCATATAGTTTTGTGAGACGCAAAAATTGAAAGTAGAATGAGAAAGTAGATAGAGAGCTGAGGAAGACTTGGCTTGACATTACTGGACTGCATGGTAGAGCACTAGCCAAGCAATGAACTGCAAGTGGATCATTGTCTCTGGACAAGGAAACATACAGTTCTGTGGAATGCCTGAAAGAATTAACAGCTCCATCAGCTTTTGTGAATTCTATTACAAATGGTGATGACTGGAACCTAAAGTAACAAACTGTGTAAAGTTTGAAACTACTAAATTAGTGGTTCTTTGTTTCAGCAAGAAAATGAACCAGAACTCTCCAGGGTTGATGGAGGAAAACAGGGTAATGGCTCAGTGGCCTGACAATTCTTCCCTGGCTGGCAATGAAATTGTGATCCTGATCTTGACAAGGCTCGATGTGTATGATAACTATTTTAGATGCAATCTCCCCTTAGTAAGAAACCCCATATATCATGCCCCTATTTTAGTCTTGGCATGGTAAACCATTTTTAATCAGGTAGGTTGTTGTTACTCTTTTTGAAGACAAGCAAAGTCCCTTTCCAACTTTTGTGATCAGGGTCCCTCTTCTTCCATGGACACGCCCGGAAAATAAGTATTTCTGAACATGGTGTCCATATCTGATCTGTGAAAATATTTTTGATGCCTCTCTGCTTCAAAAATTTGAGAGTGTATTCTCATCACAAATCTAGTTCTTTATTTTGTACCATCATCTTTTCACTATTGATGCTCTGATGGTTCCAGTGGGCATTTAGTGACTTACATAATTAGTGTCTTCGCTTGGTTTTGAAGGAGGTAATCTCTCTGACTATGATGGTAGTTGACACATGATGTATCAATTTCATATCTATTTTTTAAAAAGAAAGTATAAATGATTAGCAATGGGCCCTAGATGATATAAGAAGACATAGGATAGAATGATGGACTGCTTAAGCAACTTTTGGGATTGAGTATATCCAAAACTTCGTACTTTCTCTTGGAGCTGCACATTTTGTGCCATTTATTTAGCAGTACTTTAACACTTTGGAAGAAGCATTCATGATCAAATAATAGTTTTCAGAATTATGCTAGCAAAAGAAAATGTAGTTTTCTAGGTAGTTATTTTGGAATTTGACAAGCAAAACCAAAATTTTGGTTTCATGATCATATCAAGGTTATGGTTTCTACTTATGAATTAGTTAACTGAGCAAAAATGAATAAAAAAAATTCTCTCATCTGAACCATCTCAATAATTACCATGCTGTCCCTTCATTTTTTAATATAACTGTTTCTAGCTGCAGGTTTTGTTGATAGTATAGTAGTGATAATTCAGAGTGTAAAGAATTTGGCAGCATTTTCAGTTAGGAAAGCCGCATTTTCAAATAATATTTTGTTTATTATTTACTTTAAAGAAAAAGATAGATAAGATAATAAGGGCTTAAATCATATATGTGCATGTAACAAACAACAACTCTGGCTTAAAATTAAGATTTTGTGATGTTAGGATTGCTATAGAAGCTATAACCTTCTAAAAGTTTTGTGTATTCCAGCCTCGAATTCAGCTATTATTCAACTGCATTTTCATAAGCCTTGACATCTACAGACTTTGGCTCTGTAATTGTAACATCAGGCCTGAGTGTATTCTTTTTCAGTGAGAACCTTGGTAAACTGATACACAGATAAGACTATATTGTTGGGAGATGTCATTCTGTATGCTGTGAATATGTATTTCTCTTATTGGTTAATGAGTAAAGCTGTTTCAGTCAATTGACATGCAGGATGTAGCCCTGTCCCTTTCTTAATGGAAACAGAGGAGGTGTGGATGGGGAGGGGGTAGTAGGCAAAGGGGAGGGAGGAGGTGAAAGATGAAGAGGGAAGGCAAATTGGTATGTAAATAAATGAAAAAAGATGTTATTTAAATAAAAATCACAACTTTGCAGAGTAAAAAAAAAAAATGTAGTCTCCATCTTAACTCATGAGTTGGCAGTCTCTTGGTTGGCTTGAAATACAGAGGCATGGCTGTTTTTAAGAGGCCCTACTGTGCAGCTGAACACATGAGCATTAACATTGGGTACAAACCCCTGCTTCAGTAAAACAAAACTAATTCTCAGAGCTGGGGCAGGTAAACGAAGCTCTGGGGCTGGGTACCCACTGGCATGAGGTTAGGCTTTCATGGAATTGAGAGAGGGTGGGACCAGCTGACAGAGCCACTCTGTGGCAGTAGCTTAGCCATCTAAGCTTTGGTTCTTGAGGTCAAAGAAGGGTGCACATGCACCAAAAAGTCATGTCCAGACTGAGGAAAACCTCTAAACACACATAGTATTCTTTAAAATGTGTTTAGGTGCTTAAGAAAGAAAACTCATAAATTCAGAAGGAGACTACATTTTTTTTGGTTGAACTTACTGTTAATTCATGCAATATTATATACTCCTTAGGTCTTTGATGGGGTTGAAGACTAGATAATTATAGTTATAATTACCCTTGTTACCAAATTCAGAAAGGAAACTTACAAAAGATATGTAAATTGTATAAGGTTGAGAGACATAAAAATTTAAGTTTTCTGTCTAAGAAGATGTTTTAAGGTATAAAAAGATTATCTTTAGGATGATAATACAAGTTATGATATAAAGTGGTTTAGATATAAAACTTTGGAGTCATGAAGATAGGGTAGATAATTCAGTATTTTCTCTGAATTAGTCAAATACATATGGACTGGACATTGTAAATGTAATTCTTTTTTCGTTAATTGTTCTTATTATGTGCAGCTTTAATGTACTGGAGTTTAAAACCTTCCTTTTTTAACAAAAAGTGGGATATATCGTGGGACATTTGAATACTGTGAAGGTGTATAGCTGTGATTGGTGTAGTAAAAGTTTAACGGCCACTAGCTAGGTAGGAAGTATAAATGAGACTTCTGGGCAGAGAGAGAACACTGAGAAGAAGGAAGCCAGAGTTGCTAGCCATGTGTTACAATATATATTGATATAAATGGGTTAAATAAGTTATAAGAATTAGTGGGTCCAGCCTAATCTAATGGCCAGGCTTTTATAATTAGTATGAAATTTCCAATTATTTTCCCTCAAGTTTTGACATAAACAGTTATCTTTTATAACCATTTTTACTTACCAATCCCATAACCCAATTGTTAAGAATTTAGAGGTACATGACAGCCTGTGCTCAGGCTGGTAGCTCTTGTGGCTACAAGGACACCAAAACAAAATCTCCAAGATAATCTGTTCCAGGCAGTGTATTATTAATTCTTAATGGTCAGAGTGCCCAAGAAATTTCCTCAGGCCAATGCTGCTACAGTTATTATGTTTACATTTTTCATTATTTTATTTATAAACAATCATTTTATATACCAATTCCCCCATTCCCTCTCCCCTCATCCTCCCATTCCCCCTACCAATTCCCCCAACCCACCCCCATCCACTCCCCAGGTATGGTAAGGTCTTATATGAGGGAATCATCAAAATCTGTCACATCATTTGGGGGAGGGCCTAGTCCTTCCTCCATGTATCTAGGCTGAAATAGTAACCCTCCATAAGGGAGGGGTTCCTGAAGTCCATTTGTGCACTAGGGATGAATACTGGTTCCGTGGTTAGAGGTCCCATAGACTGCGCAGGCCTCCTAACTGGCACCCACATTCAGAAGATTTGGTTCAGACCAATGCTGTTTCCCCAGCTTTACCATTGGGGTCTGTGTGATCTCACTAGGTCAGGTCAGCTTGTTCTGTGGGTTTCTCCAGCACGGCCATGACTCCTTTGCTCACCTCTCCTCCCTCTTTACAACTGGATTCCAGGAGTATGGCCCAGTGCTTAGCTGTGGGTGCCTGCTTCTGCTTCCATCAACTACTGGATGGCAATTAAGGTAGCCATCAATCTCATTATAGGGAAGGGCATCAAAGGCGGCCTCTCCACTACTGCCTAGATTCTTAGTTGCGATCATCTTTGTGGGTCTCTGAACAGTTCCCTAGTACCAGATTTCTCTTTAAACCTACACTGGCTCCCTCTATTAAGGTATCTATCTCTTTTCTTGCTCTCCTCTACTCCTCCCCTGACTCAGTCTTCCTGATCCCTCTTGTTCTCCTTCCCCATCCTCTTCTCCCTTCTCTTTTTCGTACCTCCATCCCATCTTCCCTGTTCAGGAGTTCTTATCCCTTTCCCCTTCTTCGTATCTTTATAGAATTTGTCTGTATGTCTTAATCCTGGCATTCTGTTGTGCCTTGTTCATATGACACCACATTGACTCTACATGTGCTAAATTTTCTGAGAAAGGGAAGTCATGACATCTCATTCTTTTATGAGCTTTCTACAAAATTATTTGGTCATCAATATGAGTCTCTGTGTAGGACAGAGGTAACTTCAGCTAATCTATCTTTGTTGCTGTATATGTCACACAATTTCCTGAGTGTATAGTGGGGAGAGTCTTAGGATCTGAACTGTGGTCAACTCCTTTATCAAATCTTGTTGACCTTCTGAAGTTTACTTTGTTTTCGATATCTTGTTCCTGCTGTAACTCAAAGCTGGGGTGGAGCTGGTAGAGGCAGAAGAATGGACAGGATAAATTAGCCAGGCAGCCTAGCCAAGTTGATTAGCTCAGGATTGAGCAAAAAGATGGAAAGTGATCCTGGAATATCTCCTGCCATTGTCAACTTGAGGACAAATATGTGCAATCATACATTTCAACACTTACATAGACCACACACAACACACATACATGCACATCCAAGTATATAATCAATGCAACATTAAAATATGTTAGCCATACCATCCAAGAAATGGAAAACTAGGGAAAGTATTTCTAGAAAAGATAAAAAATTCTATCCTGATGAGTATATATGTATTTGTCTATTAGCAACCAGGTTTACACAAAAATCTTAGCATTCGGGTAGCTTGCTGGTTGATGCAATCCATTATCTCATTATCTATTATATATATATATACTCATTATGTATTTTATGCTGGAATATCTTCCAATTCACACTATCCTTGTCTCTCCAGGTTCTGGGATTACACAGGGAACATAATTACCCTGAAAGAACATATGAATATATTTTTGTTCTCTAGAGAAATAGAACCATGAAGATATATAGATCTGTACAAATAGATACAGGTAGATATGGCTATCTGAGGAGCTTTATTATAAGTATATATTATGAGCTATTTGTTCCTATAAAATGCTTTACAGACTCTAGATGCTGTAAAACTATAGGTATGCACTTTGAAGATCAGAGAGCACAAGTCAGTTATGTGGGCCAAGTTTCCAGTCAGAGACCTAGAATATTAGTGAGCTGAGGCCAGAAAATGCATACAGATACTTTCTGTTGATTCATATAATAAAATCAGAAAGATTTCACCTGGTCCTCTAGTATGTTTGCTGTTATCTTCTCAGTGTCTTTGGACCTTGTTGACTACTGACTGGAGAGTTCTTGTTCCTGCATTGGTGGCAGTTTGTGCCATAATTTTCCAAACCATTGCCAACATCTACTACCTCTGCTGAAGTCATGTACCTACATATAAAGATTAGTAATCCTGAAATGCCTAAATTTAGAGAATTGTAAATTTTATTTCCATGTGTCATGTTGGCCATTTTCAAGGATTCTCATTTTGAGGCCATGGTGATCAGCAACAATACATTTGAATTTAATGGATTCCATCATCTCTAATCCTGGCAAATATTTTATTAACCAGCTCAGAATCAATACTATCTCTCCCTGATCAACATTTTCTCAGTAAGCTTTGGATCATATATTATTTCAAACATTCCTGGAAATTTAGTTTCTAGAGTTAAGCAACTATAAATAGCTGTTTCTCTATTTGACATCATATTTTCTCACCATGACCTTTATTGCAAGAGAAAGAACTGACTTAAAAGATGGCTCAAATGTTCAAGTGTGTATGTAAACTTTCTATTACCAAAAAGTTAGGGAATCAACAGTGTCATACAAATATTTCCATATTTCTGAGAGAGAATTCTTGTCCCTTTTTATATTTGAACACCTTATGATATAAATATTTATAAAATATATTTTTGGGGGGAGAAATAAAGGAAGAGAAAGTGATGGATAAAGAGGGAGAATAGTAAAGGATACAATGAGAATTAAGAAAGCAAAAAAGAACAGGTTTTAAAGGAAGGTCTGTCATGAAGGAAAGCAAGAAAAATAAAAGTATTTTTGGTTTATATATAAACCTATTTTCTCATTTTTGTTCAACTTATTTGTTACTCCAGGTTTATCTGTGACTCTAAACAATATACATACCCTCTGAAATTTTTAGTTTATTTTTGTATTAGTTAGAAGAGGCAACAATATTTTAATAAAGTTTCCTTATTGCCCTTTCTAGTATAAAATGTTTATTTTCATAAGACTTCATTTGACCTTTACTTCCAAACAGTTATGAGTGTTTGTATTCTGAGAATCATGGAGTTATCATTTGTTTCAGATCACTGAACTTATGATCTCATTCATGCCATGAGCAAAACCTATTCAGGCAACTTTCTGCACTGGTTAGTGCTGATTCCAAAACATTCCATTCTCATCCCCCTCTCTTGGTAAAAGCATAAACTAGCTTTAAATATAGGTGTGTGTGCGCACATGTGTGTGTGTGTGTGTGTGTGTGTGTGTGTGTGTGTGTGTGTGTGAGACAGAGAGAGAGAGAGAGAGAGAGGATGTATTACATTTATATAAACATTGCCATGTGTGTGCAGATGCACGTGTGTTCATGTATTCATATGGGGAGTGTCTCTGTGTATGTGTCTGTGAAGATGTGTGTGTACTGTATATATGAGTGTTAAGTGTGTTTGCATAAAGAATGGTGTCATTATTAAGGTACCACTTATCTGTCATTTTAAGCAAGGTCTACCACTAGCTTGGCTCTAATCAAATTGTCTACTCTGACTAAATAATGAATCCTGATGATCTGACTATCCCTGTTTCCTGACCCTGGAATTATAAATGTGTACCACCTCAGATTATTTTTACTTGGGCTCTGGGGATCAAACTCGTGTTCTCTATCTTACAAGTTAATCATTTAACCACTGAACCTTCTCCCTGGGTCTTTGTAAATAAAATTTTTAATAACTTTGCTTTTTTATCCAAATATGAGCAACAAAGAGTGTTGAGACATATCTGAGTGTTGGCTTATTGTGGCATCATGATTATTCAGTTATAATACCCAGGAGACATTTAATTTCTATGAAGTTGTTATAGAAACTCCCTTACATTTCAGTCACTTATGTATTAATGCTGAGAATAACACACAATATTATTAATTTTTAGTTTGGGTATAGAAGTACCTCCAGAGGCTCATGCATTTAGACTCTTGGTCTCCTAGATGATGGTGCTGTTGGGGAAAATCGTAAAAGGTTTAGGGTGTAGAGTCTACCTTGCTAATACATGCAACTCAGGGAGCACTTTTTGGATCATAATTAAGATATACTTCTGGTCACCCTAAGCACTTTGCTTCTGGATGTCTATGAGTCACAAAATCAGCTATCTCAAGCTCCCACCTCAGTTGAATTGTGCCAACAAGCCTTTTCATTATGATAAACTATATTCCCTTAAACCAAGAAACCCCTATCCCCAAATTTCTTGTCCCCTACATCACTTCCGTCTTTCACAGCCACAAGAAAAATACCTAATACAGTATTCATAAAATTACACATTTTGAATATTTACAACATGCCAAGTGCTGTTAACGTAAATATCAACTAGCCTAAATACTCTGACTCTATCCTCCCCAAGCTACTTGTACTGCGGTTCCTGTTGAAATGAGCTACAGGGGCATGGACTAACAGCATGCTTGCTCCAGACTCCTGTTCTTCGTGAGTGCTCCTCTAGATGACTCTAGCAGTGGATATGCAAAAGACCCATGTATGCCTCCCCCGCCCACCATATGCTGTACGTGACTCTGGATGGGTCATCATACCTTCATGAGATGAAAACTTACTGCAAAAGAAGACAAATCCCAAAGGAAAACAGATACTTTTAATTTAGAATTCTCCTGAAAATAGATCTTTACTCCTTATTAAGTGAGACGACCCTAATTCAGAATCAGAATGAGCATTTTACTCTACATCCTGACAATTTTGTAGAAAACAAATATAATTATTTTTAAACTTTAACTTTGTTTTACTAGCTACATTGGAAACTTTTATTTTATCACACATTTTTGTACTATGGCTGTGTTTAAGTATGGGTATGGAAAAGTATTTGCTTTGTTCATTTTATTATTAGAGAATTGCTTTTTGATTTATTAAAGTTCTTGAAATACATCAACTCTATATCTTTCCTATGTGTTTGAAATATATTTTTCTTAATGTGTTGTTGGTTTTAAATATTTTATGTCTTATGATGTATAACAATTTTATAGTTTTATTTTATCAAGCCTATGTACATTTTTCTTTATGATTTTTCCCCACGGTGTTATTCTTAGAGAGGCATTCCCCATCTTTTGGTTGAGATTATTTATTTTTCTCAGAGCACTTTTAACATTTTATTGGTAATATTTTAAGTGAGAAATTATACTAGTAGATAATTGAGTTAGGCACCAAACTTGTGTTTGCAAATTTTTTGCTGGTCTCTTCAGCATTATTTGCGAACAGACAAATCCCATTCCTCATACCTATCAGTCTGTATTACAGAAAAAAAAATGAAAATAAGGAGTCTATGTACACAAACTAATATATACATATACATAAACACATGCACTCATACCTAGACACACTACACATGCTCGCACACAAACACATACAGTGTGATATCTACACTTCATATGCTGCTCATTTGCCATATTTCTGTTCTACATACCCATTTGTTTTCATTATTTGTGGATGCCATTAATGATACTTCATTATTTTTGTTAACTCTTTCCTTGATGGTCCAACACTGAAAGGGGATTTCAGAAAAATGCTGTGCCTATGCACAGGTCTTGATGTGTTAGCATGAATCCAGCCTTGGGGAAATTGAACAAGGGTATTAATACATTTCCAGGTTAGAAGAAATCAAGGGTAATAACTGGCAGACTGGTATTTGTGGAGATGAAACCAGAAACCTGATTAGATTGAGGTTCCAGCTTAGGATGAGCTTGGGCCACAAAGAATGGCAACTCTCCATGCTGACAGCATACCAGGCTGCAGGCATCAGCAACATTTCCTCTTCTCTTGTTGCTACTAAGCTGTCACTTTCCAGAATTATCATCATTATTAAAATTAACATGGTTCTGAGGAAAGTGTCAACCAAGCTGACACTTTGAAAATAAAGTTTGATGATGACTAAATTTGAGGCTTGAAATGACCTCAGGAAAATGCTCCAGGAGATTTGTGACCATCTCAGTCACTTGAGAAACTACAAGTTAGCCATAGCACTCACCCAATCATTTCCCTATACTGGACAACTTTATTCGGATTGACACCAGTCAACGCTGTCTGACGCTCAGAAAGCCCCACTGAACATCACTCTGCTTTGTAGAGGAAAAAAATAAACACAGCAAATAGTCCATAAATCTAGAGACAAGGACTTTCAGCCCATCTGACCATGAGCACATACAGTTACGAGCTGAACCAAATAATGTGATGCATGTGTCTGAAAGAGTTGAAGCTAATTGTTCTCTACAGATCACAGAAAGTGAACGAACTGAGTGCTGTTTTTTTTTTTTTTTTTTTTTTTGGCAAAATCTCATCCACTTTGTGACTTTCCTCTTATGGGTAATATTTGCAGAGAATAAACATGACCGTGAAAACTGTATTGCTGGCTCTAATATGCAAGACTGCAAGGCTTCTAATCCTCTTATTGTGCAAAGGTAAAATGTACTCTTCAGGAGTCGTTTTCCCTTTAAGCAATAGGCTATAGTGCATGTCACTGACAGCAGAAACAGTGTCAAAGGTTTTTTTTTTTGGGGGGGGGGTAATCTATGGGATTTAATTGTTCTGTTCAACATAATGTTTCCTTCCATGGAATATTCTTTTTACACTAAAAGTTGTCTACATAAAATGCTTGCTTCATAAACAGCAACTCTGTACAACATAAACTGCATATTAAAACTCATATGAGTTAGCTTTGGATTTTTCTATGCAAGTACATTGTCAAATGTTTCAATATGTACATTAATTCTTTCTTATGTCTTATTGCCTGTGATCTTTATAATTGTCTAGTGGTGGCACATGCACTTGGGAGGCAGAGGCAAGCAGATCTCTGTGAGTTCAAGGCCAGTTTGGTCTATCGAATGAGTTCCAGAGCAGCCAGAAGTTTTACACAGAGAAACCCGTCTCAGAAAACCAAAAGAAGAAACTACAAGACTAGTAGTTAAATATTTAGTGTATATTGATTATTATTATGTTATAATAATATATAACATGTAATATTATATTAGAAAGTAATGGGGCTGGAGAGATGGCTCAGTGGTTAAGAGCACTGACTGCTCTTCCAGAGGACCTGGGTTCAATTCCCAGCATCTTTATGGCAACTAACAACTGGCTGTAACTCTGAGATCTAACACTCTCACACAGGCATACATGTAGGCAAAACACCAATGGAAATAAAGTAAAAATAATCAAGTAATTAAAAAGCAAAGGGGCAACAACAAGCCTAATAGTTATGAAGATTATACATTAATGTGTATTAATTATTATATTACAATAAAATACAGGTGTCAAGGCTTTATGTGTATACTCAACATATCAGTGGGCCTTTTGATGTTGTCTGATGCCTGAATACTTGAACTTCACAATGTAGAGTTATTTTAAGGCAATATTTATAGATTTGTTTTCTGCTTATATTTGGGTATTTACTTTTACTCATTATTTTTGTTTATTCTTTGAGAATTTGATACGTGTATACCGTATTTTGATCATATTCAACCCAACTCCTCCCCAACCCTCTAATATTCCCCTCCAACTTCATTTCATCTCTTTTAAAAAAATATTTGTATTTATTCTCTGAATATTTTATACATGTATATAAATTTTTATACATACATAATTCCCTCCATTACCACTCTATGACTCCCCTGGGACCCACTAACCCATTCTCCACACGCCACATTCTTTTCATTATTACTGTTGTTGTTAATACTATAATAGTCTTGATAAAGCACTAAAGGAGGTGAACCTATCCACTAGGCCATTGGGCAAGCTATCATTAGGTTCATCCTTAAAGAAAACTGACTGTCTCCTCTAAAGCCATTAACTCCTCCATCAGGGGTGGGGGCTCATGTGTCCCTCCCTATCCATGCTGGAATTGTTGACTTCCTGGATCTCCAGAAGTATCATTTCTTAAGCTTTAAGGAATGGAGTAACAAAGCTAACCAAACCCAGCTCCTCTGCACAAGGAAACCAGTATTTTGCATTATTACCATGCAAACAAGAGTTATTTGGAAGCAATAGTCCCCAGGGATCCTATGCTTCGAGAGGAACACCTTTTCCCCTTAAAAGCCACCAGGCCTCTTCTCTTCACTGAAGTATGGCCCACTGAGGGGGATCTAAGGAGGTGACTAAGAGTTACAGAAGAACAGGCAGACTTTTATCTCCCCATCACTACCACAGTAAATAACCACTGTCCTTCTGCCTTAAACATCACACAGCTTGACGATCCGGTAGTTTTGGTGAAAAGGACTCCGGAACACTTAGGGGACTATCTGTCATTTTATATTCCCAAAGGGTAACAACAATTAAAGAGACCCTCTGGTTACTATTTTACAGCATGGTACAAATGCAGCTATTCCCAGAAGAGACTGTTTCACTATGAACTTCCTGGTATTATGGCTCTTAAATTATTTCCACCCACTCTTACATGTTATCCACTGAGGAACAGAAGCTAGATCTTATAAAATGTATATGTATAACTTACAGAAAATTAAGCTACCTGGGCTGACAATGGTCCTCACAAGAACCGTACAAGGCACAAAACTGGATGATCAAGGTAGTCCAAGTGCTTTCTTAAACAATAGAGACTCTCACATGATGTAGCTCTTGGTTGACATTCAGGGGTTCAGAGTGGGCTCCTATTACTGAAGACACCCACACGTAGGATACAGAACTTGGATAAAAAGAGCTGGATCTTAACCTAATGGCTTTTTCCTGCATTTATGCTTCCAGAAAATTCTATGCCAGCTGCCAAAGGAGGGAAGCAGTTAAACAGTTCTACCCAGCATGGGCTATTTCCATCCTAGTAGAAGAGTTTGCACAGAATAATCTTTGATGCTGAATTCTAACAAATTTTCTTTCATTCAGAATATAGCAATGATCTCTTCTCTCCCTCCCTCTCTTTCTCCCCCCCCCATCCCTCCCTCCATTTGTTCCTTGAAGTTTTCCTCCCTCATTTACTTCCTTTCTTTATTTCTTTTTCCCTTGAGCTTTGAATTCTGTGGCCCTGGCTGGCCAGAACCTGGAACTTTCTCTGTAGATGAGGCCAATCTTGGATTTGTGGTAAACTTCCTATCTCTGCCCACAGAGTGCTAAGGTAATCTTTACATTATATTTTAAAGATTTATTTATTTATTATTGTTGGCATGTTAGTGTGTGTGTGTGCGCGCATGTGTCAATGTGTGTGTGCACGTGTGTGTGTGTGTGTGTGTGTGTGTGTGTATGGTGTATGTGCAGATGTCTCAATAAGCCAAAATATGTGTTTCAGATATCTTGGAGCTTGAGTAACAGGGAATTGTGAACTGCCTGGCATGGATGCTGGAGAGCAACAAGGATCCACATTACACTTGTTTAAAATTACACATTTTTATAAAACAATTAGCCTGATTGGTTGATTACTCTCCTTTTAACACTATCACCTACATTATGTGCCAACCCCTGAAACAACTTCTGATCCATGGTTTGTTGAATGAATGTATGAATCTTAAGGACACCTGGAGCCTGCATGGGACTGAACCCTCTGCACGTGGGTGGCAGTTTTGTAGCCTGGTTGGTTTGTGGGATACCTGTCCATGGGACCAGGACCTATCCATAAGTAGCTTTGCCTATGGTGTGGTACCTTTTTCAGCCTTGATGGGGACGGGGCTTAGTCCTGCCTCAACTGAATGTACCAGTCATTGTTGACTCCCCATGGGAGACTTTCCCTTGCCAGATGAGGGCAGGCTCTGAAGATAGGTAGATGCAAGAGCGATGAAGGGAGGAATCAGACATGGAATGCGTCTTAGTCCCCTTATAGGAGAGATGGATAGAGAGGAAGCAATCCCTGGCAGAGATGCAGGTCCCAGCAGGGGTTGTAAGGGGGTAGGTCAGGGAGGAAGTGAACCAGGCCATGATGGTCTGGAGAATCTTGCACCAGAATGATTCTTTATTTTTACACTCATGTTGTTCCAAAACATAATGTCATGTCATTTTTGTTTATGGACATGTATTTCACTTCCTTTTGCTCATCTTTTAGTCATCATTAATAAAACTATGACAGAACAGAGCTATCATCTCCAATCATTTTCCCTCAAGTTTTGACATAGTTGATAAACAGTTATCTTTCCTAACCATTTTTACTCATCAACCCTACAACCTAATTTTTAAGAACCTAGAGGCATATGACAGCCTGTCTTTAGGCTAGGAGCATCGGTGGCTACAAGGACATTAGACCAAAACAATATTCAAGCCATCCCACACATTTTGCCATGCCCCAAGCAGTGTATTATTAACTCTTGATGGTCAGTGTTCCCAAGGAATAGCCCCAAGCCAAAGCTGCTACAGTTATTACTCAAACTTGGGCATAACACATTGTTTATATTTTATATCTTTATAGACTTCGTCTGTATGTCTGATATTGGATTTCTATTGTGCCTTGGACATATGATAGCACATTGACTCTACATGTGCTAAATTTTCTAAGAAACGGAGGTCATGACATCTCAAATTTTCATCATCTTTCTATATCATTCTTTGCCCACCAACATGAGTCTCTGTTTAGGGCAGAGGTAACTTCGGCTAATCTAACTTTGTTGCTGTATATTCCACCCAATTGCCTGACTGTATAGTGGGAAGAGGCTTGTAATCTGATCTGTGGCCAGCTCCTCTAGCTCCCCAAATCTTGTTTTGTTTTGAATATCTTGTCCATGCATGAGTACAGAAACAGAAGTTTCAAGAATGTCTCACAGCTTCATAAAGAGGCCCCTGGCTTCTTTAAGTGTGTCACAACCTCCTAAGCATAAGGAATACCTTCAAGTAGATAAGGGTATCTCCCCAGAATGTGAGGGGTAGTATGTACAGGACCTTCCTGGGGAAGCTTAGAAATAGCATTCCTGGGAGAAGGCATAAATGATTCACAAATTTTCCATTAATCCAATATCCCTAAATCGTACAAATATTGAAAGTCCTCCAATTATACAACAGGTGGAGAGGAAAAACCGAAGGTGTCATGGTAGACATCATGTGGCTCAGCTCTGCTGGACCTCTGTCACACAGCTGCACTGGCCTCATGACTTCTGTCATCCCCGTCAGAATTAGCTGTGCCAGTACCTTTTCTGAGGAGTGGATGGGGGTGGTTCGGGTGGAGGTGGAGGGGAGAGGAGGTGGGGGGGGCTGCGGTTGGTATGTAAAATGGATAAAAATAATAATTTTTAAAAAACAGCATTCAAATTCCTTCAATCACAGAGCCAAGTGTTATAGTACAATTTACCCTGAAAAGGTGTTGGGGTTCATTCCCTCGGCACTGCTGTTTCTCATTCCATCTCTGTCTTCAAGGCATTGATTATTTATAATAACTTTCTCATAACACATGGCACTTAGGAAATGGAGAGAAAACAGTGATGGCGCACATTCCTCCTGAGCCCAACAGTAATTTCAGAGTCTTTAAAGTGTTACGTGCAACTTTGATAGAAAGACTGGGAGCTACGCAGCTCCATCTCTGGGGTTTGGGTTGATGACGGTAGCTCCCATAGCCCCAGCATCTTGCTCCTTTTTATGAATGTGGTCTTCATTGTTTTCCTTTGTCTATTACTCACTGTGCCCCACACTGTCCTGCTTATTTCTGGTTTCGTTCTCCAGTATAAATTTCCTTTCATCCTTGGAAGCCGCATGTGTACATCCCACATGGCTTCTGAACAGAGGCAGCTTCCGTCTGCATTGTGTCGTTCTGTGTCTGCTCCGCATTGTTATTAAAGATGCTCATTCATTTCCGAATCCTTAAATCAGTAATTTCTCCTCCGAGCACTAAGCAAATGTAAATATTTGGAAACAATGTGAAATGGTTTTGTTTTCTTTTTATTTATTTATATATTTTTTGGCAGTGCTTTCATTTATGCTTTTAATATTGCCTGTGGCATTTCTCCACAATCCTTACAAGATGGGAATGCATTTGGGCCTTGAGTTTGTCTGGGAACCTTCACCCTCAGTTTTGTTCAAGACATTTTCAGTCTAACTTAGACTGTTCCTTTTTTTTTTTTTTTTTTTTTTTCCTTTCGTCATTTTGTTCGCACCGAAGAGGTCAGTGATCTACATGAATATGTTATGATAAAAACCAGTAAAATGCAAGAAAGTTGCTCTCTTTTACATTTCAGTGTTTTAGAAAAGCATGTGAAATTTATCGTATTCATACCTAAAATGTGACAGGACCCCTCTGAGACTGCTAAAATTGAAGTGCTAAGGGGAAATGGAGAGCAGCAAACGGGTGGCTAGGCATATGTGTAAGACTAGGAGCTAGCTGGAGTCCTTCCTAATGTGGGCCATTCAGTTCTCCACTTTATGGAATCTAAAAGTGGAGGAGGGCTGAGTTTACTTTCTTGCTCTGGTTCCCGTTGTTTGGTTATAATTACTACCAGTGGAGATTAGAAAGAATGGAATAGAAGGAAAATTAATGTGTTTGCTTAGTATCGTGGCAGTTACAGTTAGCATGATTTGAATAATGTTAAGAATTAAGATATGCACTGGGTGATGACGAATTTTAGCTTCCAGGTTACCTCCAAACTGCTTATTGGCTGCACTGTAGACCTTAGAACTCACTGGAAAGCCATGTAGGCACCAGCCTCTCAGTAATTCATCATTTTATAGGAATAAACATCAATTAAATGTTCCCATTAAAAATAGACCAATGAAGAATCTCTCTCTCTCTCTCTCTCTCTCTCTCTCTCTCTCTCTCTCTCACACACACACACACACACACACACACACACACACACCTCACTGGACAGGAAAAGGTTCTATAGTTTCTCAGGTAAGGGGGCTGGGTGCCCCAATAGTTTCCAGCCTGCAAATCTGTTGGTCTCAGTCTTTGAGTGTAGATGTCTCAGCTGTCCTAATCTGAGATAAAGGCCTGGAGGATCCCTGGGGAGCTGCTGGTCTTCATTCTACAAACGGAAGTCCAAAGATGCTGCTTCTAATATTAGTGAAGAAATGTCACAGCAATGAGCTAAATGAACTTGCCAGCAAAAGCAAAGGCAGGCAGGTAAAATGCAAATGTTTCCTTCTTCCATGGCCTTGTCTTTTGCCTGGGCAATTAAGAGAAGTTATTGTTATTACCCATGCATAGGAGGTGTTGTCCTACTTCAAATAATCTGATCAAAAAAGTCCTTCACAGGCCACCCTAAGGCTTTCATTTTGACTGCCTAAAGCCATTCCATAGTGAGATAAGCTTTCACTTCATGATAGTCATCTTGGCCCACCCTACCCCTCCACCCCCAATGGCTGGCACCATAGTTTAGCAGTTTCTATTTTCTAGACACATACTTTATTACTAAAGGCATATTATGAGTCAGTAACTTTATGATTGAGACAATATATCTCTCCTGTCATTCAGAAGGCAGGACAATCCCATGAACTTAAACAGGTACAGAAGGAATTTAGCTCCAGAAAGTAATCTGCCTTGTCCAAGGCCATGACATTGTTTTCTGAATTTCTATGACCCTCCTAGATCTTTCTTCTATCCATTGTTTCTCGGGAACAGAGGAGCAGGATGGTAAGCAGTCAGAATTTGTTATTTTTCTAAAGGACACATTCATTCTCAGCTGTGTTCTGCAGACCCAAACAAATCCCTTCACCGTGCTCATCCTGCCTGCTCATCTGTGAAGCAGAAACAATCTTAGTGACCCAAACTCCTGGGGTTGAAGTATGAATTGGTTAGCTAATATTTGCAGATTGTTCAGGAAAATTTAAAGACAAAGAGTTTTAAAGACTGAAGCATAAGGCAATAAAAAGACATAAAACCAAAATGCAGAACAGAGCATTCTTTGGAATCCTTGCATAAAGGGCAAGAGACAAAGAGACTTAGAAAACCACCAGAGTGGGAATAGTGAAGGCCAAGGCTGAATCATCATTTCTGGAAGGAGAGAGGACTCTTGAGCTATGGTACCCAAATGAAAGAAGACATGTTCTGGAAAGGAATGAGTCCACCAAGATTCTCAGTCACCGAAGTGCCTTATACACTCAGCAAACTCTGCATGGAAAAATGTCGTGCAGGCTGTCCACCTCCACTGGAAATGCTATCTTCAAAGGTCAAATGTCTGTGCTCACGTCCTGCATTTTTCTCTTACCTTGTCTACCAAGTACAGGAGTTGGAAAGCTAGGGATGAAAGATGAAGGCAGATGTTTGTTTCCAAATCGTCTGTTTCATAATTCAGACATAAACTGACACGTGCATTTGAAGCATAGAATCCAAGGCAACCAAGATGCCCCTCGGGTTTCCTTTGCTCTCCATGTAAAGTTCCTGCTTTTAAAATTTTCATTTTGTTTATTTGTACAGAGTATGTTGACCATAATTCTAGTCACCAGGTCACCACAAACATTTAATAAGTGTTTGAGAGTTGAGGAGATGAAGGAAATGGTAACAATGAAAAAGACAGTAATCTAAATGGAATACAGAAGAAAGAGCCCCTCGACCAAGATGATGGAGGAATATATCAGCAAATTTAGGCAATGTGCCATAAGGGGCAACATCCCATTACTGAATCCTCTGGCACTTCATTTTGCCTCCTGTGTGCATTTGAAATGTAACAAACCATGATTTATATTCTACATTTAGAAACCACACAAAGCCTTTGGTTTCCAGCACATACATTAGCAAATGCCCAGTGGGAGTAATAACTTCCCACCTGTCGGTTAGCTTTCCAAGACAGCCAACTGCGGAACTTGGACATCCTTCCCTGCTGTTCTGTAATGGAATCATGCCTCACCTCAGAGTAGTAAGGACAAGAGAACCTCCTGAGTACTGTTGGAGCCTGACACAGGATCTTCGACTACTGTACCCATCTGTAATAAGGAGATGACACTTAAATCTTTGAACAAAGCATTGTTGGAGTCACAGAAATCTAAAGAGAATACCAGAACTAAATAACAACCAGGGTGTCACCAAATAATGAAGGTTTCAATTTCAAAGGAAAATCAGATATAATAAGAAAGAATAAGAAAGATCTCAAACTGAATTAAAGAAACAATGATCAGTAGATGCCAATGCCAAAATGACAAATACACTTGGTCTGCCTGAGAAGACTTTAAATAACTCACCATAGAAAAATGCTTCAGCAAGCAATTACAAGCACACATAAAACCAATGAATGAGCAGGAAGCTTGGATTCAGGTGCTAAATGAAAGAATGCATAAACCCAGAAAGATGCACTGAATAAAATAACATGTAGGATCAGAGGGCAGCTCCAGCAATGCTCAGAGAGAAGGCCATAAATAGGATCTGTCTCAGAAGACATGCCCTGTAATATTGGCTAAAAGATGCTATCTAAACAGAAACGAGAAGAAAAAGAATGAGCAAGAAAAGGCAAGCAAAAATGTCAGTATCTGCATTAGGCTTCCCCTCGCCATCATGACAGTTTACTTTGGTAGTTGAAACAATAGTCAAACTACCACGGAGGAGCTGTGCTATGGGCAGAGAAAATTTAAGTTGTGAGAGTTTCTATAGTTCAGATACTCGAAGGTATTAATAGAATATGGTAGATTACATACACACATATTTTATATATGTTTGTATGTTTGTGATATATATATATATATATATATATATATATATATGAATACACATGTGTGTGTGTGAGAGAGAGAGAGAGGGAGAAAAAGGGAGAGAGAGAGAGAGAGAGAGAGAGAGAATAAGGCCAATCATAGATAAAAGTATTTAGCAAAATATGAATTATCTGAATTCTAAAAGTGCTTATGTATTTGGCCAGCAGCAGGATAATAGAAACCTAAAAAGCAATAATGACAGCAAACAGGAAAAGGACTTTAACAAAAATTATCTAAATATACCCCAAAGAAATTATCATTTGTGTGAAATAAAAAAGACCCTGTGTGTGTAACAAGTCTTTTTCGGTCCTGAGAGCCAGCTCCCCAATAATGACATGGAGGCATCTTTGTTAATTATGAAAGCTTGGTCCATAGTTTCGGCTTGTTCCTAACTAGCTCTTTTAACTTAAGTTAGCCCGTTTATATTAATCTATGTTCTATCACAATCCATTACTTCTCTCCTATAGTTTCACCTCCTGCTTCCTCTCCATGTCTCTTGATGTCTCCTGTGCACAAAGACTCCTCCTCCTTTCTCTCCTTAGAAATACAACCTGTTCCTCCTGCCTAGCTATGGGCCGTTCAGCTTTTTATTACAACAATCACAGCAGTACATCTTCACACAGTGTGCAAGCATTTCACAACACTCCCCCCTCTTCGTTTGAATAAAAAGGAAAGCTTTTTAACTCTAACATAGTAAAACTATATACAATAAGAACAATTATCAGGTAAGAATTATATTCACAGTGCCTTTCATTTGTATTTGGCATATGCAAAGCAAAGTATCTATCTTCTCTTGACAAATTTAAAGTTTTATACCACAAGCACTTTCTATCATAACTTGTATTTGTCATTTTAAAAATATCTTTTTAGACCTCAAGACATTTTCTTAAACAATTTAAGCTTTTATGTTTTTCAACCTTATATAATTTACACGTCTTTTGTATGTTTCCTTTCTGAATTTGGTAATAAGGAAAACTGTAACTACAGCTATCTACCTCAAAACATTTTCTTAAACAATTTAAGCTTTTATGTTTCTCAACCTTATATAATTTATACCTCTTTTGTATGCTTCTTTTCTGAATTTGGTATTAAGGAAAACTGTAACTATAACTGTCTAGTCTTCAATTGCATCAGAGACTTGTGAAGACTATAATATCATCTGAGTTAACAGAAGTACAGAGCAAACAACTTCTAAAACTATAGAAATGATGGAGACTTCTGGCTGCCTGGACAGTCACACAAGGTTCCTCTGCAACATTGGGAGAATGCATATTCAGCCTACAGACCTAGAATATCTGAATCCTTTTTTGTAAAGTATGTATTTTGAAGGACTCTGCTACCTTGTCTTGGTATAGTTCAGTACCTGCTTGTTCAATTTGGACAACATACTGTCAGCAGTCAGGGCAAAGGGCAGTTTCTTTCCCATTTATCTGGCTTTGCCACATAAAAAGCAAACTCTGTATGGAGGTTCTTCCATCCTTTTTATAGAAAATTGGTGCTTCCAGGAGCAGAGGTGTCTTATTGTTACGTAAAGCATCATTATTAAAATATCTAAATGCACATTCTGTAGGTCTTTGAAGTGTTTGAAGACCATCTATCCATTTAAAATATGTCTGTGTTTGACCTTGAAAACTTATCTAACATGACTATAAGTTTGAGTGTTATAGATGACTAACAACTAACCTGCATTTCTTAATTATCCCAAACAGCTTTCAAGGACTAAAATTTTGTTATAGTTTTAAATAACCGTGTAAAGGTACCTTAAACACAAACATAACATATATATATATATATATATATATATATATATATATATAACCTTAAATTTGTATCAATGTACAAAAATCCATGCCAATGTATTATTTTTGAGACTAATGTTTGTTCAAAGGGAGAGTCAACAATGCACCATTTTATCCCATCCTTCTGTATTTCCCCCTTTTCCATTCCATTCAGAATAAAATCCCTGCCCACCTACTGGCATTCAATCACAGTAATACATCAGCATATAATATGCAAATATCCCACAACACATATGTTTTCTAAAGAATCCCATTTAAAAGGCTATGACTCACATACGAAAAGGACTGACTAAATGCACATCCTAAGAACAACAACCAAATGAAAACATGCATGGAATGAATGCATAAAATAAACTTCAGAACAAAGCCATTTCCAGGAGCAGAAATGGAATTACTATTCCAGAATAATATAGCAACATACAAATATAGATTACATGTACCAAATATTAAAAAAAAATGTAACCTAGAGAATTAGGGAAGAAAGTAGACTTACTGCTATAGTTGGAGCCATGAAGACTGTTCTCTCAGTGCTTGGAAAGACAGATACGAGAGATTAATGACAGCATTAGCAGCTGAACTGAGTGGAGATTCACTGAGAAACACAAACAGCAGCAGTGGACTCTACCCCTGTTCTGAGTATCTATGCAGTATACATGCTGATACTTCAAATTCTTAAAAGACAAATCTATTTAGCTCATTATGCTCCAAGAATCCCATTTTCTTTTTGGTTATTCGTGTTGCAGTGACCTTTGTCAGGCTGAAGTTGTAAGTGGGATCCTTTGAAATGAACTTTTTGGGACTCCCAACAATGGGTGTGGGGGTGTCTCTGACTCTTTTGTCTGCTCTTGGGACACTTTTCCTCCTACTGGGTTGCCTTGTCTAACCGTTATGTGGGGGCTCGCATCTAGGATTATTGCATTGTGTATGCCGTGTTCTGTTGATACCATTGGGAGGCCTGCTCTTTTCTAAAGGAACAGTGAATCTGGGGAAGAGGGGGTTGGGAGCTTGGATGAGTGAAAGGCTTCAGTAGAGATATAGTATATGAGAGATGAATAAATAGAAAAGAAAGTTTTATAGTTCAAAACCATCTCATATGAATGAATGAAAGTAATCTGATATTATCTTCCATCTCTGGTCTAAGTATTTTTTTTTTTCAGCATTGTTTTCTATTGCCCCAAAATGTTATATCTTTTGAGGAAGTACTACAATTAAAGAAGAAAACTCACCCACAGTTCATATATGTCTATTTTGTGTGTGTGTGCTTACCTGCTAATTCCTAAATTACATAATATCTGTTTGTGTACCATAGACTTTTCTTAATCTTCAAAAGATCCATGAAAATTAAGCAAGACCAAAGGAGAAGGTTTCTAGGTTTTTTTCCACCGTATCCTTGAGAATTAGAATTCTAGATATGGAAGGAAATATGTAGTAGAAAAAGGTGCAAAAATTCTTTGATTACAATTTTGACCTGGAAATGTAAATTCTGCTGATAGATTAAAATAATTTGTTTACAAAATTAGTAACATAATTTTTTTGTTTGAAAAACAAGGTTTAAAAATGATAAAAAAATTTTAGTAAACATCTATATTTGTAACTGCCCTCAACAGACCAGCATGATTAGTTCACTGCCAATGATAGCCCTTCATTTTCCCCTCTGCGTCTTGAAGAAGATGGTACCCATTTGGAAATGGTTTTGGTTATCAGATAATGAAATACTACAATGTAAGACTTCTCTCTACTAGGGAGAAGATGATGGCATTGATAACTGTTGATAGTAATGATGGTGATAATGATGAAGAATCAGTATATACTTTTATATTTTCTGTTAGGAGAAATGATGGAAAAATTTTGAATTTAATGAAAGGTTTCCATAGACAAAGGGTTCATGCTGCATTAGATTATTTTCCTTCATCCTTTTTCTGTTCACATCCTATATGCAGTACTAAAATACTTATTTTATCCCTGAATCTCTTTGTAGAATTTGTAAATTAGCTGAGTTTAAATAAAAACAAACAAGCTGACCTAGGTCTTCTCTACAGGCTTCAGTGTATATGGGGAAACTGGCCTCCTTGGAATGACCTGTTCTGTAAACATTCCTTCTTTGTTGCCATGCACTGGCATCTCTATGTGTTTACAATTGCTTAGCATTCAGATAAGTATTCAGTAACTCTCAGCAGTCCCCTCAATCCTCTCCCCCACCCCCACCCCAAACATATCACTTCAAGTTCAAGAAACTGCATTTAGGAAAAAATAAAAACAAGCACTGTCATTATTTCTCACAAACAAGCAAGGCAGTCCCTGAGGAGGATTTTAATAGCCATTTATAATACATTTACAATCATTTTTCTATTTGGGTATCTTCTCATTGGCAATGTAAGATCGGAGAGCAGTCCGGAAGTAGTTTCCAAAGGAATGTCACAGAAGTGTGAAGGTCCCCTTTGTCACACATATGCAGAGCTAAAGTGGGACAGTGTGTTTTAGTGTGGTCTTTCACTGCTTAATGTGACAGCTGTCCTGGCACATCAGGTGCCAGCCAAGATCTTGTAGATGATTCCAGAATCATCACCTTACAAAATCTCTTACTCATTGTAGATGCTACACAGGTCACCCTTCTGCCTTGGGATGCCCACAGAGACACTTACCCATCAAAAGAAGGTTGACAACTATAAAATAACGGCTGGGTTCATTATCCATAAATTGTCCAAACTGAGCAGAATTTGGACCTTCAGTACAGGGTTTCCAAGAATAGAGGGCCAGGATTTGCTCAATAAACCTTAGTGCTGTCTTAGGTACTTCATCTACCAACAACAGCAGCAAGATGACTCTACATGGGTTTTCAAAGTTTGGTTGTGTTAACTGTTCTTAAAATGTGTGCTGATAAATAAAGGGATAAGTGTTTCCCAGTGACATAAATAAAAAGCAGGGACAGCTGCTGTTATTCTGGGAACTGAAGATATAAGAGACAGTTGGGTGAGGTAGGCAGGTGGGCTGCAGGTGGATGTATGGGAGTGATAGTTGTTTGACAGTAACTTGGAGAATTACTAAGTTATACAAACAGTTACAGAGGGAATTCTGCTGAGGTCCATCTCTGCATTTCTGGAGGAGAAACTGTGATTCGTGTGTGTGTGTGTGTGTGTGTGTGTGTGTGTGTGTGTGTGTGTGTGTGTGTGTGCATGTGCATGCTGGCCTGCTAAACCAATGTAAATTCTGAGGGAACTGGGATAGGAGAGTCTATGGCTGCTATACTTATTCTCTTACCTGTGTGCAAAAAACTAGGCTTGCTATTCATGTTTGAATCATCTCTATTCCTTTTCTTTTATGGTAGTGAACAGTTTTAGTACAGCTTCCTGATATAAATAATATCAACACAACTTAGAAGGTGGGTAGTACTTCAATTTTTTGATGTTCATTGGGTATTTGAGGAAGAATAGATGGAGGGACATGAATAAAATTAACAACAATAAAGAGAGGAAACATTAACATACTAATTTGATGTTTGTGGATTTGTTACTAATTCTGACTCGGTGTATTGGGAAATCTGGGAAAAACACAATGTAGAATCTTACTAGATTCTCTTTTGAAAACAAGAAGATTAGGTCAAATTAAATTGAGATTTATCACTCAACATATCAAACAAGTTGTCATTGGATTTTAAGGTGATATCATAGAATGTACTGACATGGCATGCATGCAAGTATGCTTGCTTGTGTGTCTAAAATCACTCTGTTACCCACATTAGTCTTGTGATCAGCACAGAAGAGTCTTCTAGTGGTCCATAAGTCAATATGTTGCTGAGATTTTTGAGTTATCAGAAAGCATAGCAATCCTTTCCCCCCCCCCCTTTGTTTTTATATATCCCCTAGCCAAATTGCAAGCCTCTTCCAAATACTTTCCAAAATTCCTATGCAGGTGTAAGGGATTGCCAAGGGTTAGTATTCATATTCCACATCTGCAGACTCTTGAAGGAACATGAGCCATGATTTACAAAGTTGTTACTCCAGAATGACACTTACAGCGATAAAGAATTGTCTTGTAGGCATGCTCATTCTTTGCAGATTATTTACTGCCTCCCAGGGCAGTGTTTCTCTCACAATCTCTACACTAAATCCAGAGCCTGTTGACTCTTCTCACCATCATTCTTACGCCTCTTCTATAGTTCCTCTCTCTATGGCTAGGTCTTTACACTAGCCCTCATTAGACCCATCGTGGAGAGCTACTGACAGGCCCAAATCTATCTCAATGACTCTCCCTGTATCACTCCACACTGTGCCTGGAGTGATTAAGTTTATTACGAAGATGGAAACCCCCTCTAAACTAACAAACAAACAAAATCTGTTTAGTTAAAATATCCCAGGAGCTCCTCGTCACCTTTAGAAGGTAATACAAATTGTTGATAAACATACATGTAATTCCAGATTAATAATATCAAGAGCTGTGGATATTGCTCAGTGGTAGAGCATTTGCCTAGTATGTGCAAGAGTTTACATTCAATCCTAAGCATTTAAAGGTAGTAGTATTAGCAAAAACACAAATAGAGGTGGTAAAGCACCAATTTTCTGTTTCTTAATTGCATAAACATTTATGAAAAGCTAAATATCTTCATTTCTCTGATGCAAACCAGACACCAAAGTGCTTCATAGCTTTCTATGATCAATGAGCCTGACACTGGAGAGGTGCAGTTCATTCCCAGCAAATGCAGTCTGTGCATTAACCTGTATAACATTTGACCTCCCATATTTATAAGAAGATCCCCATCTCCCTCTCAAGTCTCACAGACTTAAGATGCAGACTGTCAGTTTCATTTTATTCTTTCTATTATACATCCTACCTCCCAATTTAAAACAACTTCCTCTCACCTCAGATGGTTGTTGGTTAGCCCTGGTTGCCAACTTGACACAGCTTAGAGTGATCGGGTAGAAGACGATGAGCAAAGGGGTCAAGGCCAGGCTGGAGAAACCCACAGAATCAACTGACCTAAACAAGGCAGAGCTCATGAGCCTCAGTCTGATAGCTGAGAAACCAGCATAGAATCGACCCAGGCCCTCTGAACATGGGTGTTAGTTAGGAGGACTGAGAAGTCTATGGGGCCTCTGGTAGTGGATCAGTATTTATCTCTAGTATATGAATGGACTTTGGGAGCCCATTCCACATAGAGGGAAACTCTCTCAGCCTAGACACATGGGGAGGGCCTAGGCCCTGCTCCAAATGATATGACAGACTTTGCTGATCCGCCATGGAAGGTCTCACTCATCTTGGGGAGCAGAAAGAGGATGGGATGTGGGTTGGGAGTGGAACAGGAGAGGTGGAGAGGGTGAGGGAACTGGAAATGACTGTAAAACAAGCTTATTTCAAATTTAAATAAAAATATTATCATAAAAATGACACCTCAATTAAAAAATTGCGTAGATCAGATTGCCCTGTGTACATGTCTATGGGGAGATTATCTATTATCTTTACTATTAATTGATGTAGTAAGACCCAGTCCACTTTGGGCCGCATCATACGCTGTTCATGTGGTCATAAGAAAGGCAGCTAAGCACAAGTCTGTGAGTGATCAGTAATTAGCATTCTTCCTTGGTTTCTCCTGCAGTTTCCTGCTTGGGTGCTTATTATGGCTTCCCTCTGTTATGGACTGTATTCCGTGGGCTGAAACAAAACCATTTTATTTTTGGAGTTTCTTTTAATCAGAATGCTTTATTACAGCTGTTGCTGTAATAAACAGAGAGGAAACTAGAAAAGCAGTAACCTTGGGCTTCTGTTCTTTCACACCTTGGCCATTCAGCTTCTCTAAGAAGCCTTCTCTGACTCTGTGCACAACCCTCCAGATTGCCCTTGCGAACAGTACTGCAGACATTTGCATAGCTCTCACCTCGCCAACCTTGAGCCTGAATCCAACTTGGCAGTGTTGATTATATTTACTAGGACTGAGAAAAGGGAATTTGAACCTTTGTGGGAAACATTTATTTGTTGGTTATTGTTGAAGCACGGTTTGACCAAGATTACAAGTGTTAATTTCCACTGTGAAGCTATTTCTCACTCACAGTTACCCACAGGAGGTGATGTCACATCCCTGGTAATGTCTAATATGGAAGCCCCAAGTTTAGTGGGGTGCAGGAAGACCCAGAAAACACACAGGGAAAGTTCACTGTGGTGTTTGGGAAAGGTGATGAAGGGTGACATAGGATGCACTTTTTGAATAATTGCTTTGTGTTCTGGAGAACACAGGTGTCTCTTGTTTGTACCTTGCCATTGGATGATTACAGAGGGTCAATATTTTCTTCTAAGGTATATGTGTTGGTGAGTTTGCAGATGGAAGTTGTACTATCTTGGAAGCTGAATTTAAGAGCTGCGAAAACTTTGAATAGACCTTGGAAAGCTACTTTCCCCTCAGTGAAGGCTAAGACACCAGAGTGTCTAAGAAACATAATTAGAGTACTGCTGTTCAACTCTGTTTGTTGTCACTAGGAAAGGATGTCCAGTACTGACAAGTTTCATAATGTTTCAAGGAAATAAGAAACACAGTCTTTTGGACAAGAAACCTGTTACTGATTATGATTTAAAGACATAAAATCAAATCAAAAACATTGATGTACATTAACACAGTATCGGAGCCAGTTTAAATCCAACATTATCCAGAATGTTCTAAGTCAGACATTGTCTAAACTTATATAAGTTGTATACATATATAAGAAGACAATTAAAAACTTCCAGAAAAGTTGGTAGATAACTTAGTGGGTAAAGATGCTTGCAACTAAAACTGATGCCTGAATGAGACCCCAGGACACATATGCTGGAGGAAGACAACAGATTCTTGAAAGTTGTCCTCTGAACTTTACATACATCTTCACACACACACACACACACACACACACACATCAAATCTAATTAAAAACAAATAAGAAGTTGAAAAAAAGGAAGCTTCTAATAAGTATGATCTTGTCTATATTCTAGTAGATCTGTGATTTTGAGACCACCTGTTGTCACAAGCAATAGTATAAATGTTTAGTATTTTATAAAATACTATCAAACACATTACACCATTTACTTGTACCAATATATGAGACATATAATATATAACACATAACAACATCTAGTGTTTGTCGAATAATAATTATGTATACATATGAACATCTAAAAAAATTAAAGGACAAATTGTGAATGGCATATGTAGTCATGGAGCCAGAAGGTGGCAGAGCTGCATAGTACACAAACCCAGGCTACTAAATACACATCAATTCAATGACCATTTTACCACGGGTATCTCTAGTTTCTTAAATAAAGACAGTGATGTGAAAGGCAAACCTAATGTGTCTCTAGTCATATGGAGCATTTCCTGGATAAGACATATTTTAAGAATGCTGCCAGTAGGTAGTTTGGATCTATGAATCTCATAAGAGACTCAAACATTTTACAAATTGTTCTGCAAATTGTGATTAAATGAAGACGATGGCTCGGGGCCTTATTAAAAAAAAATTGTCACTCTGCAGTTACTGAAGTCAGACATAACCTCAGATAACTGTCTAATAGGACTGAGTTCTAGTTTATCTAGTATCTGTCTGCCTTCTTTACTTAGACAAATAAAAAGGCAAGCAAGAATATTTCCCTTGCCCACCCCCCAATCTCATTGGTAGCAAATTATGCTTCTTCAAAGAAATCTGAGTTACCCCTATGTATTTTCTAATATATTATAAAATATTTCAGTTCAATTAATCCAAGTTGGTATTTTGCTTATTTTAAACATCCCCTCCCCCACATATTTTAAAGTAGTCTTGAGGATAAGGTTGCTACTATGTAGCTATAACTGTCCCTGCTTAATTTTACTCACAGGCTCAGAAAAATATAGAGATGCTGGGCAAAATGTTACCTGTTTGAGCATCCACACATGGTTTAGTAACAAGATAAGACACTGTGTCACCAATTTATTCACTCTGTGCACATCTTCTATTTTTGATAATCCCTTGATTCTTATTTCTCCTGTTCACAGAAGTTCACACATTCTAGATAGGCAAATAGCACAATACCCTTTGCACAGTATTGTTGCAGAGTGTGTAAAAATGAGCTAAGCCTTTCCATTCAAAACCCTTTCTTATCATCCCAAAATTTATTCGGAATCCACAGAGGAGAGCTGTCTGTTTCCCTGGTTAAGATGATGTGAGCAACCCATCTGCTACAGTACAATTATATCAAGGGCAGCACATTTACAGTGCTCCAGAGCTCAAAGGGAGTAAGGGGAATCATACCTTCTTCTAGGAGAAACAGCAAGCAAACAATAGGCAAATAAAAAAGAATAGATTGAAATGGAGCTTTGAGACATATTCAAATAAATGAGGCAGCGCTTCCCTGGGAAAAGAGTTCTGTCCTAATATAGAAACTTAACATAAAATCTAGTGCTGTCTGTGTGGACACAAATAGTGTGATTCTCACATCAAACATGATAAGGGATGGTTTATTCTATACCCAAACAATGTGAAATACAGGTTTACACTACTCAATCTCTCATATAACAAGGTAATAACATTTTCATCAAGTTTTATGAGAACGTAACAAAGGAAATAATAAATCAAGACATTTTTTTTCAAATATATTGGTGGAAGGTTCGGTAGATATTTCTACTCTAGCCTCTCCATGCTACCTGATGACATGACTATCCCTGTGCTTGCTGGAGGCTACCTGACAGGGATTTGGAGGTGCAGCACTGATAGACTATGTGTGGGCGTGTCGGAAGAAGTGTGTCCCTGGGGGTGCACATTCTGGTTTCCAATGTTCAAGCCAGGCCCAGTGTGTCCCTCTGCTACTGCCCAGCACATCGTCTCTCCACGTGACATTGTGCTTTGTGCCATGATGATAACGGACTAAGCCTCTGAACCGGAAGTACCAATTAAATATTTTCCTTTGTAAGAGTTGTCGTGGTCATAGTGATTCTTCACTGCAATAGATACTTGACTAAGACCCATATCTTCTTCAGTTGTGTAGTGTTTTGTAATGCACTGATGCACTGTACATATAGTTCAAAATCTACCTGGACCAGAAGTCTCAGTATTTTAATAGCATCAGTTCTCTGTTGGTTTAGACAAATAAGTACAAATATAGACAGTGCAATGTATTGTCTACTGACAAGATGTTTTTTATATGAAAATGGTTGTATAAAGAACCAAATTATCAAACAATCCTGGGGAATAATAAACTAATAAAATGTGTTAAGCAATAACAATTAGCAAATGGATATGTATAAAATTAGTGTTATGATTTTGGAGATATGACTGATAAATTAATAAAACAAAATATTGATTAAAAGAAATGTTGCCTCGTGTGTTGAACAATCAATGTAAAGCGGTATTAGTAATACAAAAATAAAGAAACATGGAGACTTTTGGCTATTAATATTCAAATAAATTGATATCTCTTCTTACAAAATATACTATTTCTGCACCGGTAGTTACTTAATGTAGGGCTAAACTAAAGAAAATATTTACTAATGAGGATCCCAGAAAGAGTAAGGATGAGATTGATCAAGGACTCTAATAATAAAAATAGCGACATGCAGAAGAAAACACTACGTGGCATGGGAAGTGACATTTAAAGGATTTGTACCAGACAACAACAGGTAAGTAACTCCTACACATAAGTAACGACACCTTGAATAGCTTGAATAGCACTGTGGTGGGTGAGTGGGGGGGAATAGACTACATTAATGTACCATCAGCACGTGAAAGACGATTTACCCCATAACTTATCCGCAAAGCACCAAGTAAACATTGCCACGTGTGACCAGAATGGCTAAAGTGAAAACTGAATATACTCTGAGTGGCTAAGAATGTGGAATATGGGAAAACAGTCTTACAAGGTTCACATTAATATAATTTGCTAAATCTGTTTATTAAATGATTTGAGAATATTTTATTTCCCTCAAAATAATAGTACTATCAGGAATGGTAGCATGTAGTGGGATATTTATTCACTTTATCTCCTTCTGTGGCACTGACCACGCCCATTGGGGGGCGGAAGTAACCTGTGGAAGGAGGTCTGAGGAGGAGCAGAGGGATGTTTTCTTGCTGCCTAGTTGTGGAGAGGAGAGCATCCGGTGGAACTTGCTGGTGTTCATCTGTCTAGGTTGTAAGTTATTTCTCCCTGAATAAACATCTATTAGGCCTATTTGCTTATCCTGATCTCTATTTAACTGCAATAGTAGCACATCTGCAATATCAGGCTGAAGAAGGGAGTTTGGAAGGTAAAGCCAGCTAAATAACAAATAATCCTGTCATCTCAACCTGTCTCAAGTGCTCTCTGTATGTGTCTCTCTGTCTCTGTCCTGTCTCTGTATTTCTGTTTCTCTGTTTCTCTCTCTCTCTGTCTCTCTCTCTGTCTCTCTCTCTCTCTCTCTCTCACACACACACACACGCACACACACACACACACACACACCACCACCACTACCACCACCACCCCTGAGCTTAATTCATAGGGAGAAAACTCACATTTACTTACGTGACCACCACAGCAACATGGTCAAACTAACTATTGCATCTCCTGTCCATTTCTTTTGTCCTTGTCTGTTTCTACTCTAGGACTGGAAACTACTCACACCTAGTTTTGTATGTGACAGAATGAGAACCTTACAGCATCTACATGGAACTATTCAGCATTTAACTCTCCAATCTCACTTTTACTTGACACAATGGCTGTGAGATCTGTCTATATAGCTGCATCTTTTGCTTTCTGTTCCTTATTGCTGTTTAAGCCTTTGATCACTTAACAGTTGATAGCTTCGGGGTTATGTCAAGATATTTCTCTTTGTGTATGAACACATTTCATGTAATACTTGCCTGCAGACAGTTTGTGTGAATGAATATAATGATAGTTTTCTCACAAATAAATACCAACAGATGGGATTCATGAGTAATGCGGTCAATTTTTATCATGGTGTCTTATTAAACAGTATTTTTTAATGTTTTGGATCTGAAGGCAATGCAGGCACGATATGACCACTCTACAACCATGGCTTAGTATACTTAAGGTTTTCTTCACTTTTATTTTTACCATTCTCATGGAGGGGTCACTTCCTTAATGCTATATTTATGATCATTTCTGAGTGAATTATCTCTGAGATAATTTGGGTCTTTTGCCATCTTTTCTACTCTGAAAAGTAACAACAAGATCCCCCCCACACACACACAGCATTCACCTCTCGAAAGAATATTATTTCTTCCATATTGAGTGGCATAGTTCTTTATTATAACAAAATGAAAAGGGATTCATCAGGAATATATTTGCAACCACTTTCCATGAGTCTATAGTTTATGACTTAAAAAAATAAATAACACTTTTATCTAAATAGAAGCTATTAATTTTTTGAATTCCAATTTCATTTTCACTATTTTATGGATTGTGCTTTTGATATTGTATCTGAGAAATCCGTGACTCATCTGAAATCACACATGAAATTATCCCATCTTGTTTTATTCAAGCTTTATAATTTTAATCTTTACAATCAAAAATGTGATTCATTCTACTTAATTTTTGTATAGATTAATGGGTCAATATTTTTTTATTTTGCATGTGGATGATCAATTCTTATAGCCATATTTGTTGAAAATACTATCGTTCTTCCATCACATTGCCTTTGAACCCTTTCTGAAAATCAATTGATCTTATTTGTGAGGGTTATTTCTGGACTCACTGTTCTGCTCTGTTGATTGATGTGTCTTTGCTCTATCGTTAGGAGGCTTTCTTGATTATGGTGGTTTTAAGCTACATCTTAAAAGCAGTCCTCCTACGGTTTTGTTATTGTTTTCAAAACGTTAAAAGCTCTTTTTTGTTGTTTGATTGTGCCTAATTGTACATTTTAAAAGGTTCTACAAGCATTGTGGAGGGGGCTGTCTTTATTGCATACGCTAGCTGTTTTCAACCTGTTGATTGCTACCTATTTTGGAGTCACATGGCAGATGTCTTGCATATTTGCATCACATTTCATAACAGCAGTGAAATTGCAGTTATGAAGTAGCAACTTAATAATTTTATGGTTGTGGGTCACCACAATTTGAGCAACTGTTTAATGCAGCATTATGAATGTTGAGAACCACTGTGGTAAACAACTGTTTAAGAAAGGAAATTTTTTATCACTTTGTTTCAAGTTACTACCATCAATCTTGGCTACTCTCCAGAAGAAGATGGCAAGACCCAATTGCTAAAGGCCAAACACACCTGAGTCACAGGATATGGCAGTCTCAACCTGGTATTGTCTTGGAAGCTTAACTCCAGCTGCATAGCTTTCATAGTTGTGAAAAGGGCAATGCACGCTATATGGAGAGAGTAAACAAATGTTTTAATCCATGTGTGAATTTCTCAAGCTACCCTAATGGTTTACTTGGCTGGGTATGTCCACTCTTACAATAGTGGCATCAGTACTATGGAATTAAATAGCCACTTTCATATTGGATTTAAGACCTACTCCAAAAGATGGAACCCACAAACCATACCATTAAATGGGCCACAAACCCATGGTTGACTAAGCCATAGTCCTTAGGGGGGAAACCCAATACTATTATTTTACAAAATGAATAAGCATTAAACTTCCTTCTTAGCATGTAGCCTAATACACATGAATTAGTGCATTGAGAAAGCTTCTTACAATAGAGAGCAGGAATGCACAACTACCAGCACACACAGAAGAAACTGCAGAGTGCTCAGCTCTAAATGTGATGTCTGTATCACACTCTCCCTGTGGAGACTCCAGAATCATTATGAAAGAGGGGGAAGGAAGATTTTGAGAGCCAGAGGCAATGGAACAGAGTTTTCTGGACATGACAGAGCAGTTACACACGTGAACTTAACAGTGGTGTGGCTGCACAAGAGAGAACAGGACATCAAGTCAGTGAACATTTCAATATTAACTGGAGAGAAATGATTTACTGACAATTGGTGGTTGCTGGGAGAGGGAGAGTCAGTTTTCTTCAGATATGCAGCCCTGAGAGGCAATTCACATTAACAAAGCTAGCTCTATATCCTTGAATACACTGCTGGCAGTAAGTAAATTTAGTGCTTTACAAAAAAAAAAAAACAAAAACAAAAAACAAAAAAAACAAAAACAAAAACAAAAAACAAAAAACAAAAAAACATTAAATTTGGAGCCAAAAGTGGTGTGAGTTATAGGGGAGGAAATAGAGATGATGGGCTAGGGGTATGATTGGAACAGATTATAAGTATTGTGAAATTGCAAATAATGTTTAAAAAACTAAATGCTTACATTTACTGAACTTTCTAACACATGGTAGTACAGCTTAATTGTTAATTAATTTGTAGTTTGTTTGAATTTTCTTACATATACAATATATTTAAACATGATATATATATGTATGTATGGGCGTTTGTGTATGTGTGTATATGTGTATACCTACATCCAAATACATTGTTAATTTTTAAGAGTTACATGGCATTTTAGTATTCTTATTATCAGTTTCCAGTGTCCACTGACTGTGAACGTTTTACATGTGTTGTAGAAGAACTCAAGACCTTTCCATGATTTCAGATTAAGAGTACACATATAATAACCCAGCAATGCACTTTGAAGGTCTATTAAGAGTTACCCCAGTCTATCAGATTGAAATTTAATAATGGGAAGAAGCAGTGATAATGACCCCAGGCTGAACCATACCCGCCCACTTCTGCATCCCGGTTTAGCGCCAATGTCCGCTCAAGCCTCCATGCCGAAAAGAATGGCTGAAGGACTTTGTTGAAGGACAGATTTTGTTGATCCCTCCTGGAAAGCATCAACCTCCCTGTGGAGTGGGACAGGAATGGGATGGGAGGGTTGTTGGGGTGCAGGGGAGGGAGGGAAGGAGGGAGGAAGGAAGGGAGGGAAGGGAGGGAGGGAAGAAGGAAGGGAGGGAGGGAAGGGGGCAGAGGAGACTGGGATCCATATGCAAAATAAAAAGAAAAGAAAGGCTGAAGGGAATACTAAAGGAGAGAAAGCCAAGGTGAAGGACTAGCCACAGAGCAGATCCACAATGTTGTCTGTTAAACCTGCTCCTCCAAAGCCAGAGCCCAAGCCTAAAAAAAAAAAAAAAAAAAAAAAAAGGCCCCTGCAAAGAAGGGCAAAGAAGGGAGAGAAGGTACCCAAGGGGAAGATGGGGAAAGCAGATGCTGGCAAGGATGCAAATAATCCTGCAGAAAATGGAGACAACAGACTAGGCACAGAGAGCTGAAGGTGCTGGAGATGCCAAATGAGATGCGTGCATTTTGGTAACTGTGTACTCCTGGTGAATGTACAGTTTGAAATACTATTTTTATTGTTTCATAGAAGTACAGAATCTTGTTTTTTTGCGTTTTGTTTTTAAAAGCTATGTTGTTAGCACACAGAACACTTCATTGTTTGGGGGGCGGGGGGAGAACATGTGTCACTAGCAAAATGTCTCCTAAGCTAGACTGATGATGGTTGATGGAAAACATCTCTCCTTGACAATTTAAAGGTCTCCTCTTGGCTCAGGAGAGACGTCCTGGTGTTCACATATGTGGCCACCATGGCACAGAATGCCTTGTGTGGGAAAACTAAATTCATTTTTTATATCCTCTTCCCCCTGTACCATCAACATAGACTTAGCTCCCTTAAAACCAGAGATCTGTTGGAATGTGACCCACTAACATTGGTTTTGCTGGTCTATTGGGCAATCTGGACCTTGCAGTGATAATTATCCTCAAAAGAGCATAGGTTCCTTTTATAGACAAGATTGTGGATCTTCAGAATGATAATTCTGCCATTTTCATTTCATTTCCTGAAAGTCATGGTCAGCTTGTGAAAAGTTGTTAAACAACATCCTTAATGTGAAATGTCAACCCTCACTCTAAGCTCTTCCCCTTTTCAAAGCATTGAATGAATACTTCACTGGGTTTTACAGTGGCTTTCTGATTTTGGTAGTCCATACAAGAAGGGAGTTTAGACGTTCTCATAAACTGTTAATGGTTGTTTGCCCAGGTCCTGCCTGAAATACCATGATTGTTCATGGAAAGTATCTTTAATAAAGCTGGATAAGGTTTGGCTTGGAAACAAAAAGAAATTTAGTAATGAAAATTGTACTGATAGTAACAAAACAAAACCACTAACAGTAGAATTCTGTAAAAACTATTGTGTGCTGTTAAATCCTTTATCTACATAATGCCATGTTATCGTCTCCTGGGTTATTTTTTTATTAATTTCATTTTATAGTCTGCATAAGCAAAATTCCAAAGACTTAACCCCTTACCATCAGGATGCTACTTTTCTGCTTACAGTATGAAATTATGCAAGTTACTGCTGAACATCACAACACCATAATTAAGATTTACTCATAAAAAAATGCTCATTAGTGCATGGATCCATGGATCCTTCAAGAAGGGGAAAGGGACAAGATCTCCCGAGTAAACAGGGAGCATGGGGGAAAGGGAAGTGAAGTAGGAGAAAGAGGAAGGAAGAAGGGTGGAGAACATGAGGGGTCAGGAAGGTTGTGTTGAGGGACGAATAGAGAAGGGGAACAAGGAAAGAGATTCCTGATAGAGGGGGCCATTATCAGCTTATGGATAACCCTGGCACTAGGGAAACTCCCAGGAATCCACAAAAATGACCCCAACTAAGAATCTAATCCCTCCCCTTATAATGAGATTAATGACTACCTTAAATGGCATCATAGAGCCTTCATCCAGTAGCTGATGGAAGCAGAAGCAGAGATTCACAGCTAAGTACTGAGCCGAACTCTTAGAATCCAGTTGCAGAGAGGGAGGAGTGATGAGCAAAGGGGTCAAGACCAGGCTAGAGAAACCCATAGAAACTGCTGACCTGAGCAAGTGGGAACTCAAAACTCTAGATTTGAGAGCTGGGGATTCTGTTTAAGACTGAACTAGACCTCCTGAACATGGGTGTAAGTTGTGGGTCTTGGGCAGTCTATTGGGCAGCTGGCAGTGAGACCATTATTTAGCTCTAGTTCATGAACAGGCTTTTTGGAGCCTATTCCCTACAGAGGGATACTTTCTCAGCCTAGATACAGGTGGGGGAGGGTCTCAGTTCTGCCCCAAATGATGTGATAGACTTTGATGATCCCCCATAAGAGGCCTTACCCTCTCTAACGGGGGGTGGTGGAGGGAGGGGATACGGTAGGACAGGAGGGAGAAGGAACTGGGATTGGTATATAAAACAAGATTGTTTTTAATTTAAATAAAACAATTAATTAAAAGTTAGCATGTTAGTTTCCAATAAGAAGGAATACATAGGTAGCTCTAATCTAAGCAGACAAAATCCTGAAAGCATGGAAAGTTCCACAGGTAAGGTAGAACAAACTGCAAAGGAAGCCTGATGCACTGGGAGCCTGGGGTCTGCTATGGCTGCATATTTCTCGAGTGGCAAAATGAGAAACAATGGGCACGAGCTTGTAAAGAAAGTGGGCCCTGCAGTCACAGCCAGGAAGGGAACAGTAACCACAGTCTTTAGTATCAAACATCTTCACCTCCCTCACTGACCACAGAAGGATTCCCTTCACCAAACTTGCCTGAGAAGAATGTGGCCTGGCAAAACTTTTCTACAGTTTTGGAAAACTAAACAGAATCCCATAGAGCTCACATTACCTGTTGACCTATAGAATCGAGTCTTATTGGATGCATGTTGCATTGGATACATGTTACATTTCAGATAATTTGTCGCCCAGCAGTAAAAATAATCTAAAGTTCAGCTAATGTCATTTAAAGCTAAACCATTTACACGATTTGTCCTATTCATTGTAACTCATAGCCGCTCCATCCTCTTGCTGTACTAATTGTATACATACATATATGCATGTTGCTTGGTTATATGTTCAACTTCATGTGTAGTATTTAAATACTAAATTTCTCATCTGATATCGCTTACTAAACTTTTATGTCCCTGTATATTCTCTGAAATATGCAGAACCATCTCATCACATTGCTAGAATTCAAGAAAGGGAAAGTCTCATTAAATTGATTTGAATTCTCAAATCTGATGCATTTCATATCCCCTTCAGATCTTAACTGAAAAAGATTTTAATGAAGCTTGCATAAATCAGAGAGGCATTACATGGTCTAATAGTTAACTAATCCTTAATTGTGCAGTACTTTGAAATTTAATGACCATTATAGAGAATCCCATCAGGGTTAAAATGAACTAGGGAGAATCATGCTAGAAAAATGAGTTAGGAAGGCACACATTAACCATGTCAAAAGTGCTGTATTCTGTGCTTTCTTCCTGTGGGAAAGTTTGCAGAAAAACAAAAATTGGATCCATTGTTTTTGTTTTTTAATTTTTTTCCCTTCTCCTATTGTTTCCTGGCTTGAGCTGTCATGAGTTGATGAATAGAACAATAGGCAAAAATCAATCAAGACCTCTGTGTAGGAACACAACAGAGCTGGCAAACAAAAATCAAAGAGTAAATGGCATGGTTTGTTCTCCAGACAGAATGGCCTGCAACACATTAAAAATGAAAACAAAACAACTACAAAAAATGCTAATAGATTGCATCAATGTCATTTCATGTTGCATATTGCTTTCATGCTTTGATTAAATAGTTAGATGTCTTAATTGTATACATAGGTCATGTGTAGAGATATTCCCACACTAAATAACTGTGCATCGTGTGTATATAATTTCCTTTTTAGTATTTCCATACAGCAAGTACTTTCCATTTGAAATTTGCAAATGAACAACTGACAGAAATATGCCAATTTAACTGACTTTCTCAAATAACTTACTTCTCTCACATCTGGAACCATAGCAACATGCCACGAGTCTGACTAATATTGAAATCACTTTTTTATTATGTATATTGAAAAGTTAAAGAAGCATCAGGCTCAAGAGAAAATTTCCTCAATTATCTTGCTATTTCATATAATTCTACTCTGTCCAAAATAAAAAGTATACTGAAGAAAGAAATTATGGATATTTGAAATATCCCCGACTCAGATGATAAAAAAATTCTAGGTCTTAATTTTTCAGGTATCAACATTGTACATGGTCGACATGGATATATTAACAATTAAGAGATCTGACTAATAGAATCAACTCATATAGATATTTGGGTACATAGAAAGTTACCTTCAAAGAGATAAAATAGTCATATCTGTAAATACAGTCATTTTCCTGACTAATAAGTTATTTTACATGTTCCATATTTTTTTCAATTAGGAAAAATTGATTGCATGAGTTAACTCTTTGTCCTGTTGATTAAAATTTCTCACAGAACAACCTAAATGAGCAGTTATTATTATGTTTGCTCACAATTTCAAAGGGTCACTCAGCCTGATGACCATGGACAGAACTTCCATAAGCAGGAATCTGTGAAGAACAATGTTCTGTATGTCTTAGTCTATAGAAACAATGAGAAAAACATACTGGATCCAGGATCACTTTCCAAGGCCCATGTCCAGTGCCTCATTTCCTCCATGCAATCTTACCTTCCCAGATTTTTACAACCTCCCAAAACAGTACCACACAGCAGGGAATCAAACACAGAAAGAAAGGCCTGTGTGGTATTTCATATTCAAACCACAGCAGCAGCCAAGATAATTTCAAAAGGCAGAAGAGATTCACAGGTCATAGTAATTGCAAAGCCCTTTTATCCTTCAAATGGCCTCTCCTGCCTTTACTGTCCTACAAGATAAGGTCATGAATTTCCACCATCCTTCTGAGTCATTTCCTAATGCAATTCTTAGCAGCAAAGAAACATGCATAAACATGACCTGATAGTAGATACATATTTCCAGATAGCTCATGTAAAAGCATCTGTATGTCTTCAAGGAAAAGATAACTGACTGTATGTATTTAACTCAATTTAAACTTTATCCAATGGGTACACATATCAGAACGTCATGTCACCCTGTCAACAGCCATACATTTTATTAGCTAAAATCAATTTAAGTTTAAAAATTGATGTCAGGTTGTATCATAGTTATACATAATTTAATGCCTTCATTAAAAACTTAAATTTTTGCCTAGGATATGACTCAGTGGTAAAAAACTCATTTTTAAATTTAAACATTTTCTTCCCCAGCAATATGCATATCACCTCTGTGACTATGAAAGCTACCCAGCAAGGAGGAAGTTTCACACTCATTTTAACATTGATTTTTGTACATCCTACAGCTGAAATGGGTGGTGTTTCAGCCATGGTGACTCGCTGTGTAGTGATGGTAAATAACTGATGAGGGATGTCCTTCTGCATGCTATGATTATATGTTTCACGTATTGGTTTACTAAAATGCTGATTGGCTAGGAGCCAGGCAGGAAGTAAATGTGGGGCTACCAGACTAGGAGAACTCTGGGAAAAAAAAGACAGAGAGTGAGTAGATGGGGAGATGCTATGCAGCCAGCAAAGAAGTAACATGCTGAAGAGAGAGCTAGTCAATAAGAAGCCTGAGCCACTGGCCAGTTTATAATTAATATGAGCCTCTATGTGTTTATTTGTGACTAAATGACTGGTATGAGGTGGAATAGAAATTTCTATCCATAGATAACGAGCCCAATGACAACAGTCTTTGTTGTTTTACAGACTTGCATGGCCTTTCTGAGTAAAACTCCATGAAAAATTAGCCTGTGACTTCTACTTTGATTTTCATTTAATAACTATTTTTTTTTTAGTATAACATTGCCATCCCATTTAAGGTAATTCCATTGAAACAGTTTTTAAGTTATATTTTGAAATTATCCTATTAACTGTTGGCTTCCCACAAGAATGTCATATTTCCTAAGATTTGGTTAACCCACCCATTACCCTCTTGATCCTTTAATGTTCAGGGTTCCCTCTCTTCCTTTTTTCATACATACATTTTAAAAGTTGGTTTTTGAGAAATTAGGTTTCTCTGTGGCTTTTCATAATTCTTCGAGTTAGCTGTCCCTCTCTCCTTGATTTCCCCCATTTCTTTATCTTCCCCAGTCCAACATTCTATCCCATTACTTCTATTTTGTCTATAACTATCTATCTCTTACAATGTGTTCCTCCAAAGGCTTTTCTTTCCTGGCCATGGTAGCAATCATGGAGCTCTAAGATCCTCAATATCATACACACACATATGTCCCTCCCCCCTCCAATCTCAGTTCTAGCAGCCAGCTAACAGGTAAGAGTCCTGCTGGCAAGCTGCTCCACTGCCCACCTGATGGGAGATATCATTCTGTATGTTTCTCATACTGGTTAATAATAAAGCACTGTTGGCCAATAGGAAAGGAAGATAGGAGGAAATAGGAAGTAGGAAGGAGGGGTCAGGATGGAGAGTCTGGAGAGAGCTGGACGCCAGCCGCCTCCCCGGTAAGAGAAGGCCATGTGAAAATACATAGATCAGCAGAAATGGGTTAATAATTAAAGGCAGAGCTAGCCGATAAGAAACAAGTAACCGGGCCAATAGCATTGTATCAAATACATAGTCTCTGTGTATTATTTGGGGCTGGCATGGCGGCAGGAAAAGACCGGGCGGTGGGCTGGAAAAACAGTACTCGTTACATTGGGCACTGTCACCTACAAGACCCATTTTGGTGCCAAAACTCAATGAATGCCTCAGCCTTCCCCTGGCCAAACACACTCCAGATAAGTAGCAGCCCCTAGAGACACAAGTACCACCTACACCAACTAGAAGAGGTTGGTAGATGGCAGTGTAAGGATACATTCAATTACATGGAAAGCAATATGGCACCAACAGAACCTAATAGTTCTACAACAGCTAGACCTAAACATTCCAATGCAAATGAAGCAGGGAAAAAAAAATCAATCTTAAAAGTACCTTTTTGAAAACGATAGAGGCCCTTAAAGACTTCTTAAAGAAGTCAAGAAAAAGACAAACAAAAATAGAAAAAAATCAATACATCCCTTAAAGAAAACTATAAAAACACAAACAAAAAACAACCAAACATGTGAAGGATACAGAGCAAGACTTCAAAATTGAAATAGAGAAATAAAGAAAACACAAATGGAAGGAATTCTGGAAATGGAAAATCTGGGTAAACAAACGGGAACTACAGATTCAAGCATAACCAACCAAGCATACAAGAGACAGAAGATAGAATCTGAGTTATTGAAGATATAATAGAGACAGTGGATTAATTGGTCAAAGAAAATGTTAAATTCTTAACACAAAATATCCAGAAAATCTGGGATACCATTAGAAGATCAAACATAAGAATACTACGGTTAGAAGAAGCTGAGAAGTCTAGCTCAAAGGCACAGAAAATATATTCAAGAAAATCATTGAAGAAAACTTTTCCAACCTAAAGAAAGACATGCTTATGAAGGTCCAAGAAGCTTACAGAACACCAAATAGACTGGCTCAAACAATGTTTCCCTCACCTAATCCAAATAATAAAAATACAGAATACAGAGAAAAATATTAAGAATTGTAAAGAAGAAAAGACCATGTAATATATAAAGGCAGATCTATCAGAATTACAAATGAATTTTCAATGGAGATCATGAGAGAAGAAGGTCCTAGAGAGACATTTTGCAGACCACAGATGAAAGCCCAGACTACTATACTCAGCAATACTTCCAATCAGCATAGATGGGGAAAACGAGATATTCCATGACAAAACCAAATTTAAATACTACATATCCAAAAATCTAGCTGTATAGAACCCAAGGAAGTTAGATGTACCCACAAAAATACAGGTACTAGATAATCTAACACCAGAAAATCCCATGAAAGGAAACATACACACTACCACCACTTCTAACAAAACCAAATATTAATGGGCACTAAAAGTCACTGGTCATTAATATCTCTTAATATCAATGCACTCAATTCATTTAAAAAAAAAAGACATTGGCTAACATAATGGATATGAATTAAGGATTATCTGTCTGCTGCACACAAGAAATATACCTCAGTTTCATAGACAGACATTATCTTAGAGTAAAGGGTTGGAAATAGACTTTCCTGTCAAATGGATTAAAGAAATAAGCTGGGGTAACTATCCCAATATCTAACAAATTAGACTTCAAACTAAAATTAACCAAAAGAGATGCAGAAGGATATTTCATATTCATCACAGGAAAAATCCACCAATATGAAGTCTCAATTCTGCATATTTATTTCCCAAATACAAGGACAATCACAATTACAAAATAAACATTACTAACATTTAAATCACACATCATACACAACACACCAATAGTGGGAGTCTTCAGCACCCCACTATCACCAATGTACAGGTCTTCTAGACAGAAATTAAAGAGAGAAATAAAAGGGAACTAACAAATATGACCCAAATGGGCTTTAGAGAATTAATTCCACCACAAAACAAAAGAATATCTTCTTCTCAGCACCCATGGAACCTTCTCTAAAACTCTAAAACTGACGCCATACTTAGTCACAAAGCAGAAACACACAAACACACACACACACACACACAAATCCTGGAATAATCTGTTGTATTTTATTGGATCACCATGGCTTAAATTTAGAATTCAACAACACAAATTCTAGAAAATTTACAAATTCATGGAAACTGAATAATGCCCAACTGAAACACCCCTTGGTCAAGGAGGAAATAATAAAGAAATTAATGATTTCCTAGAATTTAATAAATTGAACGTACACATACCCTTCCTTATGAGACACTATGAAAGCAATGCTGAGAGAAAAGTTCATAGCAGTAAGAGCCTACATTAAAAAAAAAAAATGGAAAAATATCACATGAATGACTTAACAGCACACCTGAAAGCTCTAGAACAAAAAAGAATATAATTCACACAGGAAGAGTAGAGAGCAGGAAATTATCAAACACTGTACTGAAATCAATAAAAGAGAAACAAAAAGAACAATATAGAGAATCAATGAAACAAAGAGTTGTGTCTTTGAGAAAATCAACAAGGTTGACAAACCCTTATCTAAACTAACCAAAAGGTTGAGAGAGAATATCCAAATTAATAATATCAATAAAAAAGGGGGGGCATAACAACAGACATTGAGGAAATCCAGAGAATCATCAGGTCATACTTTAAAAACCGGTACTCCACAAAATTGGAAAATCTAAAGGAAATGGGCAATTTCCTGGTTAAGTAAGCCATACCAACATTAAATTAGGACCAGATAAACAATTTAAATAGACCTATTACCCATAAGGAGATAGGAACAGTTATTTAAAAGTCTCCAAAGCCAAAAAGCCAAGAGCCAGATGGTTTCAGCCCAAAATTCTACCAGAAGTTCAAAGAAGAGATAATAGTAATAATCCTCATATTATTCCAGACAATAGAAATAACATCACCAAAGTCTTTTTGTGGGTCCACAGTTATCTAAACTGATATCTAAACCACACAAAGATGCAACAAAGAAAAGAGAGAGAAAATTAAAGACCAATCTCCCTCATGAACATCAAAGCAAAAAAAAATACTCAATAAAATACTGGCAAACTGAATCCAAGAACACATCAAAAAAAAAAAAAAATAAATAAAAAAAAAAAAAGAATCATTCATCATGACCAAGTAGGTTTCATTCCACAGATGCAAGGCTGGTTCAGCATATGAAATCTGCCAATGTAATCCACCATACAAACAAAATGAAAGAAAAAAAAGAGCATCTCACTAGATGCTTTGACAAAATCAACAACCCTTCATGAAAAAGGTCACTGAGAGATCAGAGATACAAGGAATATATGTAAACATAATAAAAGCAATGTACAGCATGCCAACAGGCAACATCAAATTAAATGGAGACAAACTCCATTTACCAAAAGCAATCTGTAGATTTAATGCAACCCTCATCAAAATCCTAACACAATTCTTCACAGACCTTCAAAGAACACCACTCAACTACGCATGGAAAAGCTAAAAACTCAGGATAGCTAAAACAATCCTGTACAATTAAGGTACTTCTGGAGGCATCAACATCCTTGGCTTCAAGCTCCACTATAGAGCTCTAGTAATAAATATAGTTCGGTATTGGCATAAAAACAAACATGTGAATCAATGGAATCCAATCAAAGGCCCTAACATAAATACAGACATAGATGAGCACCTGACTTAGAAGCCAAAATTATACAATGGAAAAAAAGAAATCATTTTCAAGAAATGGTGCTGATATAACTGGATGATGGCATATAGAAGAATGCAAGGAGACTCATGTCTATATCCATGTACAAAACTCATGTTCAAGTGGACCCAAGACCTCAACATAAATCCAGTTACACTGAAGATGATAGAAGAGAAAGAGGGAAGTAGCCTTATACACACTGGTATAGGAGACTCCTCTACTGAATATAACACTAGTAGTGCAGACACTGAGAAGAAACAGAGGCCTAGATCTACAGACAAGCACTTTGCTGAGCTCTGAGAGTCTTGCAGAACAAAAGGAGGAGGGATTATACTAGCCAGGGAGATCATGATGGGGGAACCCACAGAGACAGCAGACTTGAGCTCATGGGGGCTCATGGATGTTTGAACAAAAATCAGAGAGCCCGCAAGGGACCAACCTAGGCCTTCTGCATGTGTAAGGCTTCTAACAGTGAGAGCAGAACCTTTCCCTGGTGCTTAGCTGGCTTTTGGTAACCTGTTCCTCATGCTTGATCAATCCTACCTCAACTTGATGAACCATGCTTTCTGCACATCCATGGGAGACCTATCCCTTTCTGAATGGAGATGGAGGACGAATGGATGGGGAGAGGGTAGATGGAAAGGGAAACCACTGGGAGGTCAGGAGAGAGGAGAAACTGGTTGGCATGTAAAATAAATGAAATATGGTGTTATTTAAATAAAAAAATTAAAAACTTTACATAAATTTAGGATAAATGCATACTGTAGTCTACTTAATTTTTAAAAAATGTCCTAATTGCTTAATATAAACAGCAAACTCATTGCAAGCCAATAAACCAACAAGTAGATAGATTCACCAGGCTTATTAAAGCTGAGTCAGTGAGTTTAGCTCACCAGTTTAGCAGAACTGACTAATACTTGGTGAAGGGATACAGGACAGCTGCTGGTTCTGTACATTTAAGAATCAATCTCGCTCTTCCTATATCCTCATACTTCATTCAACAAGAAATGTGCACAGGTCATATGCCAACTAATTCATTAGACAGACAGATAGACACATAGGTAGATACTGGGAAAGGATACTTACTGTTTTAATAAGGAGAGACAGACTAAATTTTTCATGTAGCAAATACTCAGAGTAATGTCCCTGTTCTTGGTCCAAAAACATTGTTCGATGCCAAACATTTGTGAGAATGGGATGTGAAAGGGTTTGAAGAGACAGATTTTTGAATATCTGTGGGTTTTCCGTGTCTTCTGGTTGTGGTCATCCTCATAAAAGAGCCAAATGTAGGTGGCTGCTGTATCAGGACATAGATCTTAGGATGAGATATCAGGACCACAAACAACCCTTGCCTTCAGCTGGAGACAAGGTCAGTGATGAGATGAGATTAGCCTTCAACAACTTTGAATTTAGAGACATTGACTTGGAGAATTTCAGTTATACTGTAGCACATAACTTTATATATGTCTAATATACATTAGCATTATTATAATCTGAGTGGCATTTCTATGTCTATTTGGTTGATCTGTTGCAACTAAGATTATATTTCAACACAGAAACGTTATCTTAGGTCAATATTATCCATTTATCTGTTTATATTAGGTTTTGTCTCTTGGCTTGACTCTCAGTATTAGGTCTAGTTAAACTGTGAACAAGTTTGTCATTGGGTCTCTTATGTCACCTGCTTTTCTAAAGAGTCCTTATCTCAATCCATATTGCTAAATGTGATCACTTTGTGACCCTTGAACAAGAAGGATTTACCATGTGAGGTAACTGTAATTCTACATTTCTCCACAGTTCATGCATGATAACCTGGTAAATTCTACATCAGGCTAGTGGGGTATATTCTCAGTCTTTTCTCAACCAAATCTTGCTACTTAACCGAAAGAGAATAAGAGCCAGAGAAGATAGACGAAAGCAAGAAACAAGGCCTTCTAAATGAACACGATCAATGCAAATATAAACTCACAGAGACTGAGACAGCATGCACAGAGCCCACACAGCTTTACACCAGTTGGGGTTCTAGGGTTGAAGGAGAAGTATACACATGCCCCCAACCAGAAGTAATCTCCAATTGATAACTACTTGCAAAAGGAATTTAGTTTCCTTCAAGAGAGCCTGGCTGGGGAAACAAACTACTCTTAAGGGTACACTGCATGCCCAGCATAAACAAGATAGAATGAACTCAAGGGTACCTTTGAGGAATTTTTTTTTTTTTTTTGCCTCATACTGTCTCTTCCTTAAAAAACAAATAAAGAAAGAAAATATCCTATTATTTTTATTTTATATATTTATGACTCCCAGTTTATGTCTTTATGGGATTCTTGAGTGTGCTAACTGCTGAGTCCGTTCTTGTGCCTTTGCTTGGGATCTTACTTTCTGTTTGCTTTGTACGATTGAGATGTGTTAGTTTTTGTCTCATCTTTTTAATTATGTTATACTTCAATATTATGTCATGGAGGCCAGTTTGCTTTCTAACAAGAGAGAGAAGGGAGTGTGTAACCCTATAGGCGGTGAGGTGAGGGGCAACCGGGGGAGGAGTAATGGTATTTACTGTAAGATATATTATGTGAGAAAAAAAATTCAACAAAAGGCAAAAAAAAAAAAAAAAAAAAAAAAAAAAAAAGGAAGGAAGGAAGGAAGGAAGAAAGGAAGAAAGGAAGGAAGGAAGAAGTAGCTGACCCTGGTTTGATGGAAGTGTTGAGCTATCGGCACAGTCTATTTTCTTAGACTTACTTTTTCACATGTCCAGAAAAGGAATAGATTCGGTGACACACCTTTGATGCCTTCACTTTCTTGGTCTTCACACCTACACTGCAATCCTGGAATTTCCACTGCCAGCCATTTCCTTACCTCATTCTGAATGCATACATACATGCAATGGCTAATTTTAGGTGTCATTTTGACTGGATTAGGGTTTTAAGTGCTATTTCTGCCTTTGAGCATGCTTCCAGCAGAGAATTTTTCTTGAATCAGAAGACTCGGTAAGCAGCTTACCCTTCTTCTTTTCCACTGTGCAGCACAGACCAATTCAATCAACTCAATGGAAAAGAAAAGAAGGTCTCTCTCTCTCTCTCTCTCCCCCACTCTTTCTCTCCCCCCTCTCTCTGTCTGATCTATTTCCTCCTGATCTTAGATACCAGAAACCACTGGTATCCTCCCCAATTCGATCCATCTACCTTGTTTGATTTCCCAGCCTCTATAATGATGTTGATGAGAGAGACAGATAATTCATTTTGTTTCTCTTCACAACCTTACTACACACTACTTCACAAAATAGAATCTTTTCTCTATGTGAGTAATATATACCATATGAATTCTATACATTTATGTTTTGTTATAATCAACAACTAATGAAAAACAAATGAACACACAAAAACACTAAAACCAACATGGAAACATTGTCTTAATATTGCTCAGTTGATTACATTAGTAGACCACAACTACTGTGAAGGGATTCTGAAAAGCCTTTTCTCTTATGATGTCACTGATGGTCACCAAACTATAAGAACCAAGGGGACTTAGTTTCACAAATCCTCGTGGCCCATGTGTCCAGGCAGTTAAGTCAGTTCTCTCTCCCACATGCAGGTCAAAGGAAGACTTTTAGGATCATCTCCATGGGGTTTTCTGAAATTTTCCCCCAATGTCCTTTTTTATAACTTTCCCTTCATGTCACCTGTATCCTGCTATGTCCCCATCTAACTCATCCACTATGTATCTATCTTTTACAATTTCCTGTTGTTATTACATTTTACATACTCCTATCTGAAGATTTAGAGATAGGACCCTCTAATGAGAGAGAACATGCATTGTTTTTCAGGGTATGAGTTACCTCACTGAATGTCACCTATCAGAGTTCATCCATTTGCCTGCGAAGTTCATTATTTCATTTTTTCTTGAAGCTGAATAGTATTTCATTCTGCATAAGTACCACATTTTCATTGCATACTCATCTGTTGGAGGGCACTTGACTTGTTTCTTTTTTTTTTCTAGCTTTTGCAAGTAGAGGAGCAAAGAACATTGCTGAACAAGATTTGTGGAGTTTTTTGCTTTTTAAGTAAAAATTGATTTATTTCATGCAATATATTCTGTCTACAGCGTCTCTTCTCCAATTGTTCCCAGAAATACCCCATCTTTCCAAAAATTGACTCCACAACAAATGGTAGGAGTTTATCTTCCAATGAGTGACAGTTCCTGTGACTCTCTGACTAATACGTTCATGGCAATCCCTAGTTAGGCATTCTGTGTTTTATTTCGCATTACAATTTACCAATCGTGGCTAAGTTATATGATGAGGCCCCATCACAGTGGGTTCAACTTAAGGGAAATTTGCAACACACTGTATCTCACTCTTATGCACCAAATGCAAGAGACAGCAAGGGTTCTGCAGTGTGAATATCCGTGTTAAAGTGAACAAACCAATGGACAAGTAAATAGACATATAAAGGTGTTGCCAATTGACATGAGGCTTGGCTTGAACTTATCCATAAGTTATCCATAAGTTGCTGACTGTTATAGAACATAGATAGAACCAGCCCTCTCAATGTATTGGAAATAACTGAGGAATATATGAAAAATATGCAGATTCCTCAAAGATAGCCACTTACAGTTCTCTGACCATTGATAGGAACACTCTCTATAAACCACTGATGTTCACGTAAGGACACACAAGGCAGCCTTTCTCAGAACTGGCTATATACTACAGTTACGTTCCTGAGTCCCTTCATTTGCACTAAAAGAATGTCATAAATAAGATTGATAAAATCTTGATGATCACTATTAATTGTAAGAGGTAGTAGGAAATGTACACAATTCATTTTCCCTATTTTGTAAAGCCAAAAATAAGCATTCTACTTTTCATTTCCCTAAAAAAAAAAAATCCCTCAAACACATTATCATTTTGTATTTTCTTTAATATTTTCCCCAGTCTACAAGCAAATCTCATTATTGTATGGTAACTTTCAACTCCGCAGATAAAATATGAGTCTGTTCTTTAATGAGTCTGTTCCTATAATTACTTGTAGGATAATCTCTTCATTTAAATATTAGCAAATTGTTGACAACTTGCAACTCCTTTGCAACTCAATGAACTATTTATTCATTGACAATTCTCTGTGGCTGTGTTCTTATTGCAAGTTTTAAAGTAAATAATGTTATTTATGAGCGGACAAATCTGTTCTTCAAATGTTTCTATTTTCTTTCCACCAGCTATCCTCTCCAAGAGGCAAGATATAATGAATCTCAGGAAGGGATTATACAATGCCACCTACTCCATTAGGGTATTTTAAGCTTGGGAATAGACAGTAGTGAGATTAAATATTACCGCACTAAGATTTTCAATAGACCTTTTTTGTTTCTTTGTTTGTTTGTTTGCTATTCACTCTAACCTGTAGCGGTTCAAGGTGTATCTCTAATTTAATTTTAAAAACTGAACATCAAATGTGATAGCAAACACTGTCACCCTTTGTCTTTTCTTCTGAAATGATGTCAATGAACATAGAATTAAAATTATCCTCTACAGAGTAACCAATAAAAACATTATATAGAGACTTGTAAATATAATAACATCTACCCATCCTATTACCAACAAAATACTTTTGAGTATATGTTACATATTATTTACAATATATTTGCACACATGTAATATCTATTTTATAATTATATATTTTAAATATAGTTGACATTATGTGTGTTTTTCCATTAAATCCAGCGTGTTGTTGGCATTTAATAATCAAAATGCATCCCCTCTCTTCATTCTATGCTGAGAATTTGGCTAAAACATGTCTCAGGATAAATCTGCCTCCAGTGGTGGCTGATGGGATGTCATGCCAACAGTAAGTGGCAAGAGGAGAGACTGGACCATTAACTCCACAGGATCCCATGCCAGCAGTAGAATCAAGCAGATTAAGATGCTGTCGGACCATTCAGGGAACAGTGAGCCTCTGGTGCAGCTTTGCTCCTAATGGGGAATGGGTAGTTGCTTCTTTTATGTTGAGCACAATAGTATTTTGATTGTCATAAGTACTCACCAGGACAGCATTTCAAAGCAGACTGGATTGAAAAGATGTGTCCATCATTACCCTCACAGTTTCCTTGCTGAAGGACTGCAGCTCTAACATAAAGCTCTTGCTTTGCCATGTCTGTTCCTAGTTGTTTCATGGTCTCTTGAATCTCAGGGTTCATCATTCAAACGATTCAAATCTCTCACATATCCTATTTCAGTACATTTACCCCAGTCCTCTTTCTTCACAAAAAAAAAATCTCACATATAATAAACCTTCCCTTTTTACTAGACTAACTAAACATCACTAGAGAAAATCACATAAGTAGAAGACTGAATTAATCTTATTTTATACTTCCTTTTTAATTTTATTTTTTATTAATTTTTTCATTTATTTTATAGAATGACTACAATGTCTCCTCCCTCTTCTCTTCCTGTTCTCTCCCCCTGCCTCCCATCCAAACCTCTCCTTCTCCTTTCAGAAAGAGAAAGGCATGGTCATTAACAAGTATGGCACATCAAGCTGAAGCAGGACCAAGCTCCTCGCCCTGTATCAAGGCTGGACAGGGGGAATAGGGCCCCAAATCTAGCTCAAGTGCCAGTGATGGGTCCTGATACCATGGCTAGGAGTGAGTCCTACAAACACACCAACCTACACAACTCTCACTAGGTTGCTCCCATGCAGGCTCCCTAGCTGGAGTTCTAGAGTCTTTGGCTGGAGAGATGGCTCAACTATTAAAGGATAGACTCACAACTTTTATACTTCCAAAAGTACTTTAGGGATACCCAAAATAAACATGGCCAATCACTATGTGCTCTTAAAGATGAGTGTTCTACCCTTCTCTGTCTAGCTCTTTACGTTGGAAACCACAAGACATCACAGACTGTTTCCTTTCTCTTTGCACTGTGAAAGAATTTCTTGAAGTCTGCCCCACAGCATTGGTGCTCATTTTTGCTATACTGTGGCACCTGCCAATTTACTTCTTTCCAGTGTCTTATCTTTTCCAGTATGTATATCTAGCGCTCCCAAAAGACATCCTTGTCTATACCAAGATTTGTCTCAGAATTTTAACACATATATATTCCTACTTGGACCAATCATCAAACTGTGGCTTTTTTTTTTTAATACTTGTAATTTTGTTTCTTAATTTAGATTCAGACCAAGTCCTTATTGACACCCTTAAACGCCTCTGAGGCAGGTCAAGTAAAATCTGAGGGAAGAAAGAGACTGATATTTGATTTGAAAAACGCTAAATGTTATTGTTACAAAACTTTAATTCCTTGAGATTTCTTGCTTGAGCTACAGTTAACAAAAGATATCAAAATTAACTATTCTAAACATACTGGGTATGAGTATAAAAATTAACTTTCAGATGATTTATTAAAAGTATTCTTATTTATACTTAATTTAGTTCAGTAATAGAGAATCAAACAATCTTTAAATTTTACCTACATGAGTACACTCATTCATATGCAAGAATGGTGTATAGGTGTATAGAAACTACCTACAGTGGCTCAACTGTATATGCAGATTTGTAAAAAACAAAACAAAACACCATATATTTTAAATATTGGTTCAATGACAACAGAGACAAATCTTTTGCATGCCATTCTTATACAAAGAAATCCTTATCATTTAGGTAGTATTCAAACTATTTCTTACCTTTGTATCCTGCATTTCCATTTCTAAAATAATGATACTATTTTTAAAAAATCACTGTACTAGGGAGATATGCAATAAATATACCTTTACATATATACCTGTATATATATATATATATATATATATATATATATATTACAGTAAATAATATGAAGATATATAAAAGAATGCCAGGAGAAATGAGCTCAAAGAGCCAGGAATAGATAAGTACTTTATATTAAATACTTAACATGAGCCTCACCAACTAAGCTATGTATGATAAAAATCAAAAAGAAAAGGAGAATGAAAAATACAGATAACTAAAAAGTCATGGCATCAAAGCACAAGGGACTGAGGGAAATGTGTTAGCATTTGTTTGAGAAACAGGAATAAGGCAAGCTAGATTAGATAATACTGACTGATTAAAGGGTTATGGAAAGTCATGGGAAGAGGATCCTGTAATCTTTCTATAGACACTCTAAACGTGCTAGCTAAGGTGAGAAGCCATGATGGGAGCAACATGGCTTGGTTGCAGGCTTAACGAGGTTCCTACTCTGGAGGCTAAGCTGAGTATAAACTAGAAGAGATGAGACAAGAGGAGGTAACAGAAAGTAGCTGAGAGGGAATTGAGCAACACATCAAAAAAAAAAAAGAAAGAAAGAAAGAAAGAAAAGAGAGAGAGAGAGAGAGAGAGAGAGAGAGAGAGAGAGAGAGAGAGAGAGAAAGGTACAACAAACTCATCAGCCAGTTAGGCATGTTTGAGGGATAGAAGCATTCACATTTATCCCATAGCTATGTCTAAATAAACATGCTAAAATTTTTCATCTGGGTAGTTAGAGAAAATAAAGTGTGGGTGAGTAATTTCAATTGTACTATGGTTATCTAGGCTAGAGAAGACTAAAAAATCTGTTGAATATACATAGAAAGGCAGCATGAGGCTTATCAAGATTACATACACGATATTTATAATGCAAGATTTACTCAGGTGGTCATCAAGATTTAGGAAGTCCACGATCTGCTTTCTAGTAGTTAGAGGTCAAGAGAAGCCAGGGAAACAATTTCAGGCTAAGCTCCAATTTTGAGATCCTGTATCATCAATAGGGTAATCTAGGTAAAGAGGCCTGAGAACTGGAAGAGAGTGAGCATCCTCATCTGGAAAGAATGGCCTTGTCTTTTCTACCTGGGGTCTCACCGGACTGGCTGATCCTCTGCATTGTCCTGTCTAGTCAGCTCATTCAAATACTATTTCTCTCGTAAAGAGTCTTATAGACACGTCTAGAGATAATGCTTTCCAGTTGTCTGGGCAGCCCTAAACTCTGTCAACTTGATATATAAAATAAACTACAGTACCTGTTTGCATCCTTAGGGCCAGACTCTATGGTTTGTATTTACTTATCTTACTTCATAATTATAAATAAATATGTAAAGGGATGAATGATATTAGGCATTCTAGAATACACCATCTAATAATATTTCCTGATGTGAACTAATGGAAATTTATAATTCATAAGTCACCCCACAAGATAAAGTTTTCAATAAATTAAAACTGTGACTTTCCCCCTAATCATATATTTGCTTCATGAGAGCTTCCCAAGCCACATTTGTAGCTCACTAAGGAATTCTCACTGATTTGGTTTTGAAATAATGTATAGGCGCCTAGATCACCTATGAGAACTGAACACATACTTCTCACTTCCTCTCCTTACATTAGATTAATGCTTGCTGTGAGAATGATTGTACATTCACAGTTACTGGCCTGATCTCTTTGTCCTGTCACTTCAGGCGGCTGTAAGAACCTCCAGGTTCCCCGATTCAAAGAATGGTTCAACAAGACAGACAATACCAGTGCAGGAAGCCAAGGGCTGATACCCCAGAGCCCATTATCAATGAAGCTGTGACCAGATGATTACCCCCAGTCCCTTCCATGGAAACCTCAGGCCAGCTGGATTTCAGTCTTGTGGATAACAATGGGGCCATGCATTTCCTGGTAATTTAGCTGCAAAATCCCATTCATTGTTATCATGACAGACACTGTCATTGGCATTTCATTGTTTTATTCCTCCTGGTGTTCTTTTCTCCTGCTGTTATTATACCCACCGGCATTTACAGCTATGTTGCTCTTCAAAAATTAAACATTGGTAAATGTTTTAAGGACGAAAAGGAAAGCTGTTTAGAGCTGACATGAAATTTTCTCTTGTTTCTTCAAAGCTTGTTTGCCAGGGAATGAAAAGCTACAATTACTTTAGCCCGATCACGGGTTTTCGCACTGATGTTGGATGCACAATTACTCCTGGCCTCAGCAATGAGTTTGAAAGCTGAAACACAAAAAGGTAATCAACCGGGTGTCTTTGGCAGACAAAAAGAGACTGATTTGGGAAGGATCAAAGGGCAGAGGAAGTGGCTACAGGGACAGAAAAATCCCTCCCCAGAAAACTCAGAGAGCATTTCATCTATTTTTATATGTTCTTTCGGGTCCTTATTACTGAATGCTTGGTCAGTTTTCAAATGATTAGGATGATTGGTTTGCTTTAGCGTTACATTTTCCTTGTCTCACTCAGGAGCGAAATTAGACTTGATAGGGATTTCATGTTGGAATTGAATGGCTGCAGGACTGCTGTAAGCAGCACCTATCACAGAGATCCCCAAAGTGTGGGACAGTGTGACCTCAGGCATGTTGGGAGCTCTCAGGAGCCATGGACAATTTACCTTTCCTGCATATTATAGGGATATTAGCCTGTAAAATACATTGGAGAATTACTTGAAATAAATATGAAATAAAACAGTGCACTGAGCCAAGACAAAACACTGCAACTGATATTTTTGTGGGGAAACAGTCTATCCATGGAAAGAATGCCAACTTTAAATCTAGCTGGGAGTAAGCCTTGCATGTTACTGCATCAATAACCAGCTGTGGGACTTCACGTTAGCCATTTTTTAAAAGTGTTTCTTCTTATCCTTTTTTTTAATTGAAAATCGATTTTCTCTCACATAGTATATTCTGATTACAGTTTCCCTATCCACCAAACTCCTCCCAGATGCCCCCCCCCACTGCCTCAACCACCCAAATTCACATCCCTTCTTTCCTTCTCTAATTAGAAAATGAACAGACATCTAAAAATAATACCACTCAAAATAAAACACAAGCCATTATTCTCTGCTTGGAGAGAGTTCTCCCTTAAGAAAATTGAGTTAATTATTCTTATTTCACAGGGTTATTGTGAACATTCGGGACATGAACATGTGACGTTCAGCATGTTGTATAGTATGACTAATGAGTTCAGGCTTGGTGTGAGTCGTATTGCAAACTCGGTTCAATGAAATGTGCAAGAACTTTCTTCTGAACAGTCTGTGAGAAAAGAATTCTACATGAATGACGTTGGACACTGTCTGTCTATTTTCACCCCTATTCACCATTTTTAATGCTACTGCCTTCACCTGGAATGCTTCTTATCTCTTCATTGCTTGTCCAACTCATGTTCAGTTTCATGTAGTTTTGCCAGACAATTGACAGAGGCAAGACTTCGTAAATACCTGGCTACACTATGAGGGGTCCACACTAGCTATACTCAAGTAGCACACCGTAGAGACCTTATCACATTTGGTGCCAAGAGATCTGCAAGCCTCTCCTGACACCCCATTTGACTTGATATCAGAAGGGCTTTTCCATTCTACAGAACTTGCTTGTCCTTTTTTTAAACTCAAGACTGTTGACTTAAGAGATACTCTCATTATGATTTTTCATGTTTTTTTTTTTTTTTTAACCCCAAAATGCATTTCTTCAGAACCTGGGAGGCACATCTTGAAATTGGAATCATCAAGGCAAATAGAGCTCACCTATGCTCACCTTACTGGGATGGCAGGAGCCTAACTTTGATAAGAACCAACAATCAGGCTGGCCTGATTAACAAAACAAAGAAGGAAAAACAAAACAGAAAAATAAACACAAACAAAACAGGCAACTCATGAATACCTTAGCCTTGTATATGCATCCTTTTGATACATCTCACCAAAATGCCAGCCCTGTCCTTCCAGTAGCTCATGCTAATGGCTTACTATGTGTATTTTATTTATCTTAAATAAAATCCCCTCACCTGGTTATTAGTTCCATGAGCTTTTCATTTTGGTAGTGTTCTTCATGTTCAAAGTTTATGGATAGTATTTTGTTATCTAACAATTACTATACATAGCCTACCTTTAATTTCCCATTTAAAACCAGTAGCACCAGCTGGGTGTTGGTGGCACACGCCTTTAATCCCAGAATTTGGAAGGCAAAGCAGGAGGATTTCTGTGAGTTCAAGGCCAGCCTGGTCTCTGGTCTACACAGCTAGTTCCAGGACAGGCTTCAAAGCAATACAGAGAAACCCTGTCTCCAAAAAACAAAAAAACAAAACAAAAAACCAACCAACCAAACAAACAAACAAAACAATAGCACTGAATGAGCTTTGTTAAAGTACACTGAAGCTCATCTTTCTGTGTTTTGTAAATATAGCTGATTTATACCTGATAAACATCTTTCCATCTTATTCCCTTAATGAACCTCATTTTGTGTCCCAGTGTTTCCCTATGAAGTCAATACCAGTTCACTCAAAGTCAATACAAGATCTGTGCTTCAGTTTTTATTGTCTCAACATATTGTCTCAACTGTCATCAACTATTTTTGTTTTTGTGTAACATGTGTGATGTATGTGTGCATATTTGTGTGTGTGTACCTGTGTACACAGGCATATGTAGATGTCAAGGAGAACTCCTTCTATCTATCCTTGCTTCTAGGATTCAAACCAAGGCTCTGGTGCTTCAGAGTCAAGTGTTTTTACCTGTAGAGGCATCTCACTGACTCTTTTATACAACATACTCTCTCACACACAACTCATCGTTATTCACTAACTTATCTTAGCTATGTAGGATTCATTGTTTCAGTTGTACAAAATGTATCTTATTAATGTTGCTGTCTCTAGTTCTTAGTAATATCTGGGACACAGTGAAAACTTAAGTCATATTTGATGAACAAAACAGCATGGTGAAAGTCATCATTCATAAGATAGAGTCACTGGTGTGTGCTCCTAATTTTGCACCATAAACATGTGACATTTGAATAGCGTAGAGTTATTTTGCTTCCCAAATTCAGAAATGCTAGACATACAAAGAAGAAGCAATTAAACAATCTAGTCATTGTCACAGTGTAGAAGAGAGTGTTGTATAATTATAGTTGCATCCAGCAGGATAGGAATCACAAATATACAGACATTCTGCAAACAATGTGGTAGTGGTACTTCACTTGGGAACTTTACCCATATTTTTTGATGATAAATATTGCTTTCATAGAAAATAACAGTGGTCATTATCCTCTTCTACAGTACCAGGTGTTAACACGTTTGGGTAGAATCCAGAGTCTAGGAGAACTAAGTGAAAGGACATTTTTAATAGTGGAGACTGATTGAGCTAATTCATTGACAGGGGAGTCTGCAAGGTATACCTTGCAAGGATTTGAGGATGGAGAGGTGAAAGCATAAATTTTAAAGAGAAAAACATGCAAACATGGGTAGAATATAATATACCTAGTAAAAAGTGTGAGTGGGGAATCCAACTGCAGAGATAGAGGAGCGATGAGCAAAGGGGTCAAGACTAGGCTAAAGAAACCCATAGAAATTTCTGACCTGAACAATGGGGAGCTCATGGACTCCAATCTGATAGCTGGGAAACCAGCATAGGACCAACCCAGATTCCCTGAATGTGGTAGTTAGGAGAACTGGGAAGTCTATGGAGCCTCGGCTAGTGGATCAGTATTTATCCCTAGTATAAGAATGAACTTTGGGAGCCCATCCCACATAGAGGGATACTCCCACAGCTTAGACACATAGAGGAGGGCCTATGCCCTGCTCCAAGTGATATGACAGACTTTGAAGACTCCCATGGAAGGATTTACCCTCCCTGGGGAGTAGAAAAGGATGGGATGGGGGGCTGGTAGGGGGAGTAGGGGAGGATAGGAAGGTGTGGGAACTGGGATTGACACCTAAAACAAGCTTGTTTCAAATTTAAATTAAAAAGAAAAAAGAAAAAAAAGTATGAGTGGTTCCAGTTCTTATGGACACCATGACCAAAAAGCAAACATCCAGAACGTGGGTCTTTGCTTTGACAAACTTCTCTACACTGCATTTGGTGATATGGTCAGACAAGGGAGAGCCCACAGAAAAATATTCCTGTGGAAACATTTAGTGGAAAAATCAGAGCGGGAATATGATGCTCTACTAATGTGTTATGAATAGTAATGCATAATTTTACCTTCCTGGTATTGCCTCATTTTTTCTCCTCTGACTGGTACACATCTCAATTCCAAGTGGTTTGAGGTTTTTTTATTTTTTATTTTTTTTTTAAATACCTCTCACCTTTCTTCTCCCAGGAGCTTCAATGTCAATCTCCAGTAACTGGTACAAGAATCTATTTTGTTAGTGATTTACCTATGGGAATACTATGTGCTTTCTTATTTAGCTTCTGTATCGAATTTAAATGTTCTATATTTATTTTTCTACCAGTAATCATAAGCCTGAGGCCAATGAATGAATCTTGAATAAAAAATAAATAAGCTGGATTCTTTCCAAAACCTAACTCATTTCCTGTGAGCTCAGGGAATTAACTGTTTCATAACAGTGGGCTATTTCACATTGTGGGCCTGATTTCTATAACAGTAAACTTGACAAAAAGAATATTTCCTGTTGTTCCTGCTTCTAAACTGGAACATTTCAGAGATAAGGTGGTTGAGTGTTGAATTAGACACACAGATATTTTCAGCTGGTGATTTCAATAGGCTCTCACTATGGTTCCCTTGCTTTACAATTGATATTTCATTTTATTTTTAAAAATATATGTAATATTTATGTTGTATAATATGTCACATATTGTACAACACAAAAATAAATATATGTAATATATGTAAGATATGATATATATTTTATTATATTCTTTCTTTCCCCTCTACCAAATCCTTCCAGATTCTACCCACCTCTATATCCTCCAGCTCATGTTCTTTCTTACCCTTGCTCATAAAAAAATCAAGGAAAAAAAAACAAATTGAAAAAAATCAGTAAGCCATAAAAAAGCACACAGGCACACACAGCCCCCTCCAAAAGTAAACCCCCAGAACAAACTAACCAAAACCCCTGGAATCTGCTTTCAGTTGGTCAACTCTACTGCTGAGCATGAGGCCTGCAGAGAGCTTACCTGTGGTCCCCAGAATCAACACAACAGCTCACAACCCGCAGCTTGTGTTTGATATGGGATATTATGCCCTCTTCTGACTTCTATGGACACTGCACACACACAAACACACACACACACACACACACACACACACACACACACACACACACACACTAATTAATATTTTTAAAGGCTCCATATTTCTTATATCTTCAAGTAATTATCAATATATCTTCATTTATACACATGAGAAGGATGAGTTTGAATTGCTTTTAGCTCAATAGCCTAATATGAACATAGTATTAGTTTTTTCTTTTCTTGAAGTTTTCTCACAGTCAGAATTCTTTTTTCTTTTCTTTAGATTAGAAACAATCTTATTTAATATATATCAATCCCAGTTCCCTCTCCCTCCTATTCTTCCCTGTCTCCCACTGACCCCCATCTCATCCCTCTTCTGCTCCATAGAAAGGGTGAGCCCTTCTATGGGGGATCGAAGTCTGTCACATCATCTAGGCCCTGCCCCAAAGGATGTGACAAGTTATTATTTTATTTCCTTTACTTTTCATGTCCCTAACTGCTATGAATTTGAGTATTTTTCACAATACTTAGATATTTTATGCACACTGTATATTCAAACACACTGGCTTGTGCTTTATACTGCTTTGTTTTTGTAGGTTTTCATGAAATGTTGTTTGGTAAGTTCATTCATCCTCCATTCATTAGCATATAATTCCTTCATATTCTCCAACAGTTTTTCCTCTGTCTTGGGTAGGGTTTTCTATGGCTTTAAAAAGACATCATGACCACAGCAACTCTTCTAAATTAAAACATTTAGTTGGGGTGGCTTGCTTACACTTTCAGAGGCTCAGTCTACTGCCATCATCATGGGGAGCACGTAGGCTTGCAGGCAGACATAGTGCAGGCGAGGTAGCTCAAGAGTCCTACGTTTTTAGGGAACAGGAAGTCAATTGACAGTCACACTAAGGGAGGCTTGAGCAAAGGAGAACTCAAACTCTGCCCCCACAATGACATGTGGTGATTTTTATTATTATTATTTATTAAAGCTTTTCTGAAGATCAGAAAAGCAAAGCAGCCAGCCACTGGCTCTTATCTCCACCTCAGACTGAAAGGCGATCCTGGCTCCACCAAACCTCAGACTACTGTTCTCTCCTCAGCATGGTGCGGGAATCCTGAGACTTCAATGTCTTCCTATCCTCAAGGTGGCTGGAGAATGAATTCCAGCTCTGACCTTGCTCCTGTCTATAAACCTCCCTAATGCTGGGATGAAAGGCTCTTGGTCCCAGGTGCTGGGATCAAAGGCATGCACTCTCTTACTGTTCACTCTTGTGTAGGCCATGGTGGCCTTGAGTGAACAGAGAACAATGCACCTCTTAATCCTGAGTCCTGGGATTAAAGGTGTGTACCACCACTACCTGATTTCTGTACCTTTAGGCAGACTTTGCTTTCTGAGTCCTCATGCAGGCTTTAATAAGTAATAAATAATGTATCACCACAATGACACATTTCCTCTGACAAGACCACACCCCTTAATAGTGCCACTCTCTTTAGGGGCCATTTTCTTTCAAAACACCACATCTTTCAAACTCCCTCTGCCCTTTTATTACATGTACTGAATTCATGTAGTTCTGCATGTATGTGCAATCTACTGCACGGTGGGCAGCCTCTCACAAGGCTCATCATTGCAAATGGCATATCTATATCCTCATGGAAACCATCAATTGCCAGTCCCTCCTCCGGTAATGGAGGAACCCACCCCTATCCCTGTTAGATTTTTTGCTGCATTATTGGTCTTATGCATAACTTGCACGTCAGCTATAGCTGATGAAAGTTCACATGCGCAACGACCCTGGCACGTCCTGCAAATACTTCTGCCTCAGATCTCCTCCACTTTTAGCTTTTAAGAATTTCCTCCTCTCTCTAGCATGATGAATCCTGACGTTTGGGAGCAGTAGTAATCTAAATGTCTTGTTTGTAGCTGGGTATACTGGCTTATTTTGAGTCTCCGTGTTTTTCAAAAAGAGCTGTGGTGCATGCAGTTAGGAGATGTATGCTGAAGAGGCTGAGGCAGGAAAGGAGGAGTCTTTTGAGACTTAGACTAGCCTAGGCCACATGTCTTCATAAATTATTTCACTGAATTCAATTATAGTAGTGGTAATATCACATTTGCCTTTTTCTCTATTTTCCCTCACTAAGCCTGTCAGCAAGTCGTATCTGTAAAATAAGTAATATATTTCTCTGATTCTTTTAGCACCTACTGTAAATATTGTCTGTTATCTATGGAGGGGATTCTACAATGATAACCTTTCTCTGTCCTTGGCACTACCCCTCCAAACATCCCAGGTGCTAGAATGATCTTTCTAATCCAGGACAATCAACTCACACTGTGCTTTAAAAATTTCAATTATTACTAGGAAAATAATTGAAATAAAAGTTATGATGACTAAGGATGTTGAACATTTTTTTTTATTGTTTCTCAGAAATTTGAGATTCCTCTGTTGAGAATTCTGTTTAGATCTGTACTCCAATTTTTAATTGGATTATTTGTTTTTTTTTTTTTTGATATCTAGTTTCTTGAGTTCCTTATATATTTTGGAAACCATCCCTCTGTGAGTTGTGGGGTCAGTGATGATCTCTGCCCATTCTGTAGGCTGCTATTTTGTTCTAATGATTGTGCCTTTTGCCTTACAGAATATTTTCAGTTTCATGAGGTCCCATTTTTTTAATTGGTGGGATGAAGGAGAAGAGTACCAGAAGAGAAGATTGGGGAAGGGGGGGCATTTGGGTTGAGGTAGAAACCTAGTACAGTGGAATCTCCCAAGAATCTATAAAGATGACTCCTAACAATGGGGACTATTGTCCATCTCCTGTAAACAGGCATATATCTGGTAGAAAGACTGGCACATCAGACTTGCCATAGGACCGACAATTTGTCCTGCCTTCATGATGTGCTGGGGTAAAGATAGTGCAGAAATTGTGGGAGTGGTTAATGGCTGCTCCAGGGTGAGACCCATGCAATGAGAAGGAGCCCATCCCAGAGACCTAGGAAAGAACCAAACATGACTGGCAAAAAAACATCAAGGTAATGATGCTTAGTGATATTCTGCTGTACTCATAGACCTGTATCTAGTCCAGTTGTCAGCAGAAAGGCTTCATCCCTCAACTGATGGAAACAAATGCAGAGACCCAAGGCCAAACATTTGGTAATCCTGTGGGAGAAGAGGAATATGGATTATGGGTCAAGAACAGCACCAGAAATCCCAAAGAATCAACTGTCTTGGGGGTCATAGAAGCTCATAGAGTCTGAATCAACAAACAGGGTGTCTGGATGGGACTGACCTAGGACCTCTGCATTTGTGTTACAGATGTGTAGCTTGGTCTTCTTATGGGGCGCCTAATAGTGGGAGTGGGTTCTGTCTCTGACTGTTTTCTGGCTTTTGAGACACATATACTGGGTGCCTTAATATGAGGGCAGTTGTCTAGTCTTCCTGCAATGTGATATGCCATGTCTAGTAGATATCCATGGGAGGCTTCCCTTTTCTGAATAGAAATAGTGGAAGAATGGATAGGGATGGTGGTGGCAGAGGAGAGGTAGGGGGGACTAGGGAAGTAGGAGTGAAGGGGAGTTGTGAAGGGGAGTTGTGAAGGGGATGTAATAAAATGAATAACAATAATCATTTTTATGAAAGTGTTATTATAGCAACATGACCTCTTTTTCAAGCTGTGGAAGTCTAAAATAGTAAAAGTTTCTTGTTACTTCCTTGGCATCCTGTTTTGCATTTATTCTGTACTGACCTTTGGGTCTCCGCAATATGCTAAGTGTATTTCCAGCTCAGTGATTTCTTTATGATCTGGACCTTTTGCCTGACATATGCTTCTCCTCATCCCCCAGTCACACATGTCCCAGTTTGCACACCTGTTCTCACAGGGCACTCACTCCCTTCGGCTTCGTTTTCACTCCCCAAGAGATTATCTTTGAAAAGAAACACATGCAATTGGAATGATTTGTCAAGGTTTTGCTGTAGAAAGGTTTATTTAGTTTCATATGTACTTTCTTCTCATGCTTCCTTATAAGCATACACTCTATGAGAGCAAGACTATAGGATCTGCATGGACAGTTTGCTTACCGTGAGGACAAAGCCGGGATCACACCAGGTTCTCGGCAACTGATGGGGGATGACGAAGACAATGTGAAACAACGTGAGAGGTTCCCAGAGTGGGCATATTTGAGATGGAGCTCCAGAATCCCAGGTAGAGATATTCTACAGACAGCAACAACAAAGAAACAATTTCCACTTAAGGAAATGATGACAAGACATAACTACAGTGTTAGCGCTTGATTTAAAGAGACGTAACTGCCAGAAGAGGTCCATCCTTCCAAGTGGAGTCTGTGATTTTGCTTTATTAATGAACTGCAAGTCAGAGTTCAAAAAGGCATTTTACTGAATATTGTGTAGAGATTTGGGTAGTAGGTCTTCATATTTAGCTTAATAATTCTTTCACAATGCAAAATTTGAGAAACTACGTCAGGTTCACCTGACTTCCCTTCTCTTCCCTACACGGATAAAAAATGGTAAGCACTAGAAGAAGGCAATGTGGTCACAAAAAGAAAGGCCTTAGCATCATTCAAACAAACTGTGACCTACATCTCCTGCCATGTTTTTTAGGCTGACTTACTCTTACATGCTCTGGGGCTAATGATTTTGTCACTTTTTCTTTTCCCCATGTTCTGTAAGTCATTCATGATTAATGCGGCTGTCAGTGAGACCGAAGGCACTAATTTAAGATCACATTCTAACTAGCCTCTCTTCTCTGTAACACCTCTCCTCACTCATCTGTTGTTGTTACTCTCATTACCACTTTGGTATACCAGTTGCTTCTTGCTGGGTGCCTGCAAGAGCCTGGGTCTAAATTGATGAGATGGATAGGTGTTGTTGAATCAAAGATTTCAGGTTTTCAAAATCTGAAAGGTCTAAGAAAGAGTAGAGAAAAGATAATAAGATGGCTGTATTTTTTTTTTTTTTTGTTTTTGGCTAAGTAATTTGAGTCAAGCAAATGTCTTCCTGGAAATATAGTTATTTTTTATACTGAAAATTCTCAAGTCTGTGAGCTATTCTTTTACCTCTCCATCTTACATTTGAAGAAAGAAACATTAAATATCTCATGTTCCTATACTATATAAAAGCAAAAGTGCCTTTATTCATTTATTCATTCCTTTATATATTTGTACACTATTCCTTTAGTTTAAATCACTACCAATGTATTAACAACTTTCAAATATGTATCTCTGTGAGAATTCATCATTGAACTTCTAAGTCATGAAATCCAGAACTATCTAATCAAGCTTCTCCTTGGGTTAACATAAAAGCCACACTTGCTGTGCTGGACTTGTGTTGATTTTATTGTTTCTGTGTAATACACTTCCATCATGGATTTCCAGCTGTACATGTCTCCATCAAGCATGACTCCACCTCATAGTCAGCTCAGAATTGTTTCTAGAATGCATTATAAGTCAGTTTCACTCTCATAAGCTTATTTGACAGTATAATTCTATTCTGACCATAGCAGCCCATTCTGCTGGCTTTTGTTCATATCTATATGCATTTTCCTTGGTTGTTTGAGCACCTTCTTAAAATACCATATGAGATTACAGTCCAACGGTGATATAACATCTCTATAATCTTACTTCTTGCCTAGCATTCCATCAATTCCGTTCTATCCTTTCTTTGAAAATTACCAATCCCCATTGTATACATCATATAGCATAAACTTTATGTATGAAGATTGATTCTATTTTCTTCTTATAATTTCTTCTGCTTGGATTTGAATTCTCCTCCTTATTTGGGTCAGAACTTAGTATCTCCCTTAGAAGTCTTGTTCTGAATTTAATGAGACAATATGTTTCTATGCTCCGTTTCACAGTTTATACATTGCTCTCCTTAGTGTCTTCCTTGAATTCTATAATCCCTTTTTTATTTCTTATTTTTCTTGCTTGCTTTAATCTCTTCATTTTGGTCTTTCATTGCAACAAAACTATAAGCTCCAAGGTCTAGAAATGCTACTAATAATTGTAGTTGTGACTTTACTTCTTGGAACCCACAAGCCAATCATGTGAAACAATAATCCAAGCACATCAAGGTAGCTTTAGGCAAAATATTCAAGATGGAAAAAGTACCAAAGATGTGAAGATTGTGGTGGAGGCCAATCCCAAATTAAGACGGACGACACTATGTATGAATTCTAAGATGAAACTCTACATGAAGTCTAAGGACAGTTCCAGAAAGGCAACTGGACTTTGAGATAGAGTCAACTGATGCAGTTTTTTGAGCCCCCAAGATATGGATCAGCCTTAGCATGCTACTTAACTCATAAGTGGTGAGTAGATGTAATGAGTATGGCTTCCACGCAAAGGCAGCTCCTAAAGAAAAGCACACTGCTGAGGCTTTCGTCAATGGAGGGCCTTCTCTTTGGCCAGCAGTGTCAGTAATTCAAAAACAAACAAAAAATCATTCTTGATATCCAGTTGTTGCTCAATGTATAACTCCCAATGAACTTATTAAGCTCAATGAAAAAGCAGGGCATCAGTTTCAAATGGCTTACTCACTAACGGTAAAGGTTGACACATAAAACACTTCATTTAGAAAAGTAAGGGGCTGAGGGTGGTCAGTGTCAACACAGAGAAACCCAACATGTGGAAAATGAGCATGCATTAGTACTTCCCAACCAACTATCAGCTGTTCAAGTGAAATTGGAGAAGTATGTGTGTCAATTATAGTGGCATCTTGTGTTACCAGTGAACTCGTAGTGATGGCCACACCCTTTGGGCGTGGTTTCAGGTACAGATGTGACCCATTATAAGGTAGAAGAGGGGCTGGATCACCCCCTCTTGCATTGCAGAGAATATCAGAAGAGCAGAGACTACATTTGTTGGAGCAGGAAGACCTTGGTGGTTATTTACTTTTGTCTGTATAAGTCCTTCGCTAGTAAACAGCTATTTATCATGATCTTGGGTCTAGTGAACTAATTTAAATGCTGCCTTCAGTCAATATTATACTATACCTCATTGTTAATACATACTATATATTCATAGATCTCAATATTAATTATATCCCTATATTTGGTCTAAAGAGGTGACATCTTGGATTTTCCAATGTGCCAAAGTATTAAAGGGAGATATGTGACACGTATGTGCTAATACAGAATTACATATATGGGGAGAGGCCCGTTTTCCAGTTGCCTTCAGAGTCTTCTAAAGGGCACATAGTGAATTAAATCACATTGAATATGTTTGTCACAATAAAATAGAAGTCTAAAGCATATATTCAGGAAAAGCCAGAATAAATCAGGAGTAACAAAAGCTTAAACACGGTACAATATGAAAAGATATTAGCTCAGACGCAAAAAGGGAACCCAGGAAAGAACGACAGTCACTCTTTATCTAAGTACAATTCATTCAGTTTTTCAAGAGCATAATGTGAAATAATGAATAGCACTCACATCAGAGAGGAGAAAACGCATCTCATTAATCTCATCCAACTCCTGCATATTATCGATATACCCCCTCCCTCTGACACTGCCAAGTTATCAAATGTGTTTTAGCATCAGCTGGCTCTACCCTCAGCCCTTTTAGCACATAGTTCAGTACCCTAGGAAATCATCAGGACTTTCTCAGCTCTGGTCAGTTCCTATCAAGGGGCCATAAACTGCCCTTTCATTATGTCTCTCTCTGCAGCAAATTAGAGCCACACATGAGTGGGTCTGACTACTCTGACTTCATAATAAACACCACTTAACCCTGCCCTGTTTCCTCTGTGACTTACTATTAAATGATGCTGTGGAGAAAATGTCACAGACGGTTTTATCTGTGGACTGAAGGAATTAGCTCCAAGGAAAGCCAGAGCACATAAATTAATACATTTGAGTCCCAGTGTGTTTACATCAAGGAGCTGACTAAAACTAACCAGGATGGAAATGCCAAGAAAAAAAAAAAATCAATCATCTCCAAAGATTGAAAAACCCGAACATTTAATAATTGTAAGTGCTGGCGGTCTTCAACCTTCCTAATTCTGTACCCTTTAATACAGTTCCTCATGTTGTGGTGACCCTCAGCCATAAAAGTATTGTCATTGCTACTTCATAACTGTAATTTCGCTGCTGTTATGAATTGCAATGTAAAAACCTGATATATTGTGTAGTTTTAGGCAACCCTTCAACTCCCAGGGTGAGAACCACTTAGGCATATATTATCGTTCCCAGAATCTATAAAAGTACGCACCTGCACAATCAGTTTGGTATTAGTTACCAGCTCATAGAAAGGAATGATGTATATTTTAAGAAACGACAGTGTCATTATTAAAATGAAAAAAAAAAAAAAGAACAGAAAATTCCAAAAATATTGGCAGAGCAGGCAATGCTAAGGAACTCACTCATTCTGAACTCTCAACCATGTGCTGGGTAGAATGTTTTCAAATTAAATGACTCAGTGTTTGAGCAAATGCTCCTGGCTTGGATGGCTATTGTTAAAGAATGCAATATGAAAAAAAAAAAAACTTTAAATAAATCCTTCAGTTGCTGTGAATCAAGTCTGACTATGATATGATCCCCAAGGCTTCAGGGTACATCACAGAATTACTTCAGCTTTCAAGTGGATCACTATTCATCTCTCAGGAAACATATTTGTCATAGTTTGTATCAATATCAGCAGACATTTCCTTCTTTGAATCTACTTTTCTTCCATGCACTTAGTGCTTAAATACTTATCCCATAGCACCAAGTGTGTTCAAGCTCACCCCTTTGTATTCTCTCCCTACACAAAGAACCTCTTTGCCACCATCATGTGTCTCTGACTCCAACTGCTGAACTAGTGGGAGAGGTGTGTGTGGGAGCATCAGAAGCCTCAGAAGATAGTCACTTCAAAGAAACCGCTGGTCAGTGACAGGATTTGGTAGTTACTCCAGACTGTTTACCTCTCTGTTGACACAACATTGAAGTGTGTCGTGTACAGCTTCCTCTAACTTGGCCTCTGGACAGAATTACAGTTACTCATAGTTGCTTCCTATTGAATGTGCTCCCCCATGGTTTCATCCTCATCATTGTCTAGTTTCTAGCTCTTCCCTTTACACTTCCAAGGATTCCGTGCCCAATTAGGCTGTGTACTGCCGTCTTCTTTACCCATTTTGAAAAAAATAAGCCAACATAAGTCACATATTCAACAAGACAGGTATAGCATGAAACACAGCTATGGCCACAGGGTGATGAAACATGTTGATCAAGACCACATAGATTATTAGAGGCAGAAGTATGATTCAGAACTGTGATCGTCTAAGAAATATATCATATTCACACTCTTATCTGTATGTCTAGGAGCTACAATTATGGAATTTTACTGTAGTCATAGCAAAATGTGATATTTTTTTGTTTTGTTAGATCATGATCATGGTGTGATGGAACCTGGTAGCTTTTTATTGTTATTGGTTTACTTTATCTTCTTATTACTCTCTTTTATTTTTGAGGTTATCATTGCATCCTTTTATCCCCCCAACACTTCTTTGTATCACCTCTTTCTTTCATATCCATGGCCTCTTTTATTAATTGTTGTTACTTGGTAGTTTGGAAATATTTACACATGAAAATGATCATATTTACTCCAAAGTCTTCAAGGGTGAGGTCTTCAATAAAAGTTGTACTTTGCCCATGTTCACTGACTAAGTCCAGGGAATACTGACTAAATCATCAGAGGTACAGCATAAAAAAAGCATGTTTCCTTGATCAGTAGTGGTATATTGTAATCTCCTGAACTAGGCTGATTTCACTTGATCAAAGGATGGAGGAGAGTATCAACATTTCCACTGATGAAGATTTATGAGGCATCTACTCTTTAGCATCAGAAAGACATGGGATCCATATTTCTAACAGTTTGGAGGCTGATGATATGTGACCTAGCTGTGTTTCAATTTGCAAACCCTTACTGGTAAATTCCATACATAAAAGAGTATAATGAAAGACAAAAACCTCAAAATGTTGTGGTGAGCATGAATAGACCTACTGCATGGATTATTACAACAGACTGTACAAATAATGATTCCTCAGTGATGACATTTTGTTATAGCATACATGAGTAGGCTACTAGGTCTTGAATACTATTGAAAACAATGTTTTCCCTCCCAAGTAATTAGTAGTTGTTGCTTCCAGTGCTGAGAACTCTTAGAAGCCATTGTTCCTTGACAGAGCAATAGGAGGATCATTGAGCAGCATAGGGACAGAATTCACAAGGCCAATGCTTCACTGTAATCTGTAAAGGGCATAGTTCTAAATATAAATACAAACTAGAGTTTATGTTTTCACCATGAATCCTTGAGAATTGAGACTACTGTATACTGTAGTGAACAAGATTTGTGGAAAAGAGGAGGGGTAGGTAGCCTCAGCATAGACTTTGTAGGAAAGGTAAAGAGTGGAAAATCTTTTGGCACAGAAATAAAAGATTTTCTAATTAGAGACACAAGAAAATCTCAATTTGCACTCCCCAATAACAGGTTTTTTTTTTCTTTCTTTCTTTTCTTTTTTTTTTTTTTTAATGTGAACTGCAGTAAGGATAGTGGTATCTATCAGGACACCAAATCACAGACAACTGTTAGTATATTTCAGCATGCCTCTGCACATTCAGTGAGTGATAAAGAAATTATACATATACGGTGGTGTGTTCTCAAATAGGCACATGAATGCAAGTAGATGAACAAATGTACTTCAGTAATAAATGTTATACTTGGGAGTAAAATGTGCAGGCTGAGGCAACAACAAAATAGATGTATAAGTAGAGTACGTTAGTAATTATAAATAATTAGGGAGGGCATTCCAAAGTAAGCAAGGTAAACCTACTCTACTCAGCATGAAGATTCCAACCATTTTCATGGTTCAAAATATATCCCCAGCACAGCATTACATAGGAGGTAGTATATAGATGTATGCTTTCATCTTGATGTGAAAATAGGTAAATGGTATATATCCCATTCATCAGAAGTTATTTGAAAGCTACACCCACCTGGAAAGAAAAACATATAACCACAGTGTTGTTTATGAAAAATGTAAGAGATACCTACAATATACAGGTTGGCAATTATCAACATTTCCCATTACCATCTGTAACACCCACTAGTCTACCTACTAGGGATACAATATGACCAGTTGTACCAAAGATCAAGACCGACCAACTACCATTGCAAACTTTGTTACTAATACTCTGGGGAGAAGGTGATTGGTTCTATTTCCTGTAAATCATCCTACTTAATGTCTGAAATAGAAGAAAAGTAGTTGTTCAAAATATATTTATTTATTGAGTGTGATCTCAGAGTTTACTAACGAACACCCACAAACACCCATCTGATTTTGTTTTTCAGTGACTATAGAAAGAGACATAAGTCTGCATTACGTTAATTGTTTAAATATGTAATCTCATACAACTCTGTAAGCCCTACTGAGCCTAGCCCTTTGCATTCCTAAAATGTAAGTCATATTGAAATGAGATTGGAAATGAGGATTCTATGAAAGAATGATGTATGAAAATATGTTTAGATATTTTGTATGAATATAGCTAAATCAATTATCACCTTTATGTTCTAAAAATCAAAAACTAAATATTTGGAAGGAAAAATTAAAACTTGTTACATTTTTTATCTGTATGTTGTTTTGCCAAGGTTCTCGTCAGAAAAATCTTTCATGTTCTATAGCAAAGTTAGTCTGTTTTCCATGGGAGAATCCCACTGTAATCAGAGTCACTCCTGAACATAGAAAAAAGTGGCATAGCCCTGATTTAGCAGGGAAAGAAGCTGAGCTTCACCAACAGTATATGAACACCATAATTGCAGGAAGCAGTCTATTTCCATAAGAAAGTCACTGTTGTATTGGAAAACAAGAAGCTTCGATGCCTACCTCCCACGTAAACAAGCAGTTCATTGAATGAGTGATGTCAAAGAAGAGAAGGTATAGCATTCAGGCATAGATGCTACGAGAAATAAACATTACATATGATTCAAAAATGCTAGCGAGGAACAATCCATCTGAAAAGAAAGTTTGTGGGGAAATATTTCCTTTCCTCTTGCATATTTCGTTTAAGTTCTGCATCTTAGGTATTCTGCATCCTTATACTAAGTGCAGTTGCCCTAAATCTTTGAGTTTCTGTTATAAATTATCTATTGAGAGGAAAAAATAACCTCAAAATGGGTGATAAAATGATCATTTATCATCCTGGTCCTTATAGGTCCTCAGTTCTAGACCACTGTACAGTAATTGAGCAGACACAGGACTGATAACTAATCTTGGTTGTAAACTTGTTTGGAGTCAACTAAAATTCAAGGAGCCAGACATGCCTGTGAAGGGTTTTCTTTATTGGATTATTCAAGATAAAAATGCCTGTCATACCCTAAATCAGGGTCACACATTCCAGTAGGAGCCTGTATATTAGGACATGGAAGGAAAGAGATTTTGCTTTTTGACTGCTTGTGCCTTCACTCTAGCTGACCAGTTCATCTACTCTGTTCCTGAGGCATCCCTTTGCTGGTGTTAGAACCTATTTCTTTGGGATTCTAATGTAGACTGAAGACCAACAGCTCTCTGGTAGTACCCTAAGACTCTAGTATCAGACTGGAGCTACTGAGACATCCGTTTTTTTTTTTTTGTTTTTTTGTTTTGTTTTTTTTTTTTTTTTTTTTTTTTTTTTTTTTTGTTTTTTTGTACTAAACAACTACTGGATGCTTGACCTTTCCACTATGAGATAGCTCTTCATGGATACACAAAGATCACAGCCTTTAAGCAATATGTATGTATGTATGTATGTGTGTGTGTGTGTGTGCGTGCGTGCGTGCGTGCGTGTGTGTGTGTGTGTGTGTGTGTGCGTGTTTTCCAGATTCTATTCTTTCAGTCCTATTCCTTTAGAGGACACTTGCCCACATTTTAATGTAATTTGAGTTATGAAACATATAACTCATTTAATACTCCAAAGTAAAGAAGCAACTACACTTTCCTGAAGCGTGGAGAAACCCACTCTCAATCCCTTCTCTTCTTCAGATCCTAATTTAGTTTACTGTGTTAGATGGAGTTTTCTGGCATATTCTCAGTGCCTCTCACAATAGTTCATCAGTGCAACTTTCAGAACCGAAGGTGGATTCTGTTATTCCTTTCCTTTGATGTGGAACCCACAGATCACAATAAGAAGTGTGCCAAAGTAGCATCACACTCCAGTAGGAACCAATGGCTTTGAAAATGGTGTCTCTGGCCCTAAACCTTGTACCCCAAAATATAATTCTGAAACTTACAAAGAAAACAAGCACTATAGCCATGAGCTATGCCAAAATTGCAAAGTTCAATCAAAAACATCTTTTTCTTGTACACATTATCTCAGGATAGGCTAGTCCTGCCTAGACAATAGTGGAAATCAGTGGCTTTGCCTGAGGACAACTTTGTGAGCTAACAGCTCCTGTGGGTGATTTCACGAGGTTGAGGGAGACATGAAGTGTTATAAAATTGAGCATTTTATCTTTTCTGATATTTATTTATTTAAGGAGAATGTTGTCCCTGAAAGGTGTTAATCTTCATTGCTTGTCATTTACAATCAATTTATGATGCCAGGGGGTGAGCGGTGAACTGTTAAATCAATGCCAATTATGACTGAGTGCCTGCGAAGAGGTTCAATTGTCTGGAATACTGTACTGTTCTCAATTGATAGCTTCACTGATAGGAAAAAAAAAAATCTGAAAATCTCTTTCAATGCCGTCGCCCTTAATTATAATCTTGCCGAGGCATTAGATACAACGGTGCCCATGTCTTTCAAACTAAATTGTTGAATGCAACACGGCTCTGCTAGCTTTTATAGGCCCCAGGCACATGCATCAGCCAACTACAAAGACAGTAGGCTCAGACAAACTGTGCTCTCCACATGCTGGGCAGAAGAGCTGTGTTCTATTTTCTGGGGTAAAGGAAGCACCATCAGCCTTGTACTTATCCATTATAAAGACCCTTCTTCATGATGATAGACGGCAAAACTGTGGAGTTTTAGCAAAGACTGTGGTGGTGCTGATGAACTTATGGCCATTTTACAGGAATATGAAGATTTATTCTGGCTTTGTTTCTCTTTCTTTAGACTTATTTTCCTCATGCTTGAACTGTAACTTTGCTCAAAGTCCTTTTATGGGAAACTTTCTGTCCAGAAGATTGTCCTTAATGTCCTATTTCCTCAGTATATATTGTTTCCCTAGTAGGAAGAAAATAGACACATTTTCTATAGAAATACCTTCGCCTTGTTTCAGAACCTCTTCCCAGCTCAGGGCTACCCCTAAGCTTCCCTCTGTCTTATATTACTGTCTTAGTTAGGGTTTCTATTGTGGCAATGAAACACTGATACCAAAAAGGAAATTGAGGTGGGAAGGGTATATTTTGCTTACCTTTTAATGTTACTACTGTTCAACATGGAAGTCAGGACAGAAACTCAAACAAGGCTGGAACCTAATGACAAGAACTGACTACAGGCCACAGAGGAGTGCTGCTTTCTGCCTTGGTCATCATGGCTGGCTCAATCTGCTTTCTTATAGAATCCAGCAAAACCAGCCCAGAGATGGCACCACTCACAATGAGCCAAGCTTACCTCATCAATCGCCAATTAAGAAAATGTTCTACAGGCTTCTCTACAGTCAAATCTTATGGAGACATTTTCTTAATTAAGGCGTCCTCTTTTCAGATAACTTTAACCTGTGTCAAGTCAATATAAAACTATCCAGCACAGTTATTCAACCCAGGCTTCTGTTAAGGTGTTAGAACAAAGACATATATTTCTCTGTGGCTTAAGAGTCTATACTGAGTGAAACAGGGGAATGGTGAACAGACAGGAGCTTTGAATGCAGGAAGTTTTATTAATTAATACAGACATGAACTTTTATCATGTTACATTTCCTATTTGCTAGGTTGGTTGATGTTATGATACATGCTGGACCTAGTTATTTGTTATATTCTACTCCAGAAGATGAAAGGCTATGCATTGTGATTTTGAAGAGAAAAGCAAGAGATGGATGAACTTGAGTTTCTCTCTCTCTAACGTAAGGATAACAGACATCAGGAATAGGCAAACAGTCCAGAGAGAAGGGTATCTTGACGTTGTAAATCATGATATTTTCAATTCCTCAGGAAGCCTCTTAAGGCTCCAAGGTAGAGTGAAGGGTCATTTTCACGTTGACAGCTATGGAAATCTGACCTCTCTAAGCAAGTGTATGAAACCTAAAATTTGACCTCACTTTTGACATCTGGAGTACTTATGCTTTAAAATTTGTCAGAATCAAATTTTAGTTCATTCTGAATAGTTTACATGCTAAATGTGAGTCCTTGAATTTCCTGCACAATGCAGGACCTCCAGTTGCGCAGATAGTTATGACATTATGAGACAATAAACCTCCAAAGGTGTCATTCAGTTCATTTTCTATTGGCCATATACTGATTGGCATTCAGCAAACACTTAAGAGTTGTTTGTTTCCCCAATAAACTCATTTGCAAGAAACTGCATTTTTGTTTGCACATTTCCTTTCAGTTCTGGTACAGAATAAGTGTTTGCGAGTTCATATGTGCATCTATCATGATGACTTAGAGGCCTTGTCTTCTTGGTGCCCTCCATTCCCTCTGACTCTTACTCTTCCTACCTCCACTAATACAGGGTTCCATGAGCCATGAGAAGGATTTGATGGAGAACTATTTAGGGTTGAGCATTCTACAATCTCATTCACTCTCTGAATAATGTCTGACTGTTTCTATATTTATTTCCATCTGCTGTAGGCAGAAGCTTCTTTGATGATGATTGGTCAAGGAAGGCACTGACCTGCTTCTCTCAACATAGAAGACTTAGATTTTGATTTTCAGTTAGTTTCTATATTCCAAGTTTTTATCTTTTTTTTCTTTTATTTTTTTCTGTTTTGGTGTTTCGAGGCAGGGTTTCATAGTATTGCTTTGGAGCCTGTCCTGGAACTTACTCTGTAGACCAGGCTGGCCTTGCACTCACAGAGATCTGCCTGCCTCTGCTTCACGAGTGCTGGGATTAAAGACATGCACCACCCCCAGCCCCAAGTTTATACTTTTCAATTAAAGATATTTCTTTGCTGTGGTGCTGAACTGAAGTCTTTTGTTTGCTTATTTAAAGGATCTAGAAAGCTTTCAGTGTTTCTATTGAACTGGAGAACTGCGATTCCTTTTCTGAAGGATTAATGTCTTGTGCTTAACTCCATCAGGATAAAAGCATCATGTGCAATAGAAAGGCATCAAAGAAGACTCCCCTGTCAAATTCTATACATGGCCTCTGTTTTACTAACTGAGATGGTGTCTACATTCAACTAGACATTCTTCATTGAGCTGGTCAGATACATTGAGACTATTAAGGGACATATTCATCCAAAATGACTGCAGCTTTGATAGGAGTTTATGTGAATAAGGTTCTGTGCAGACATAACACACAGGGAGAGGACCACCACTCACAAACCTTGAGGAGGCAGAGTAGGTGCCTCCACACAGAGCTCAGAAGGAAGTAACTTCTAGTCACAAGTGTAGACTGCCAGTCTTCAGAAATATGAGGAAATGCATATTTACCGGTGAAATGGTGGCGTCCCAAACACAATCTTCTCAACAGCCATAAATACAGAGTTTTAAGCATACTTCATCTGTCTTCAGATTTCATTTCTCCTTTAGGGAACTATGTTGGGTGTGTGTGTGTGTGTGTGTGTGTGTGTGTGTGTGTGTGTGTGCAAAGTCAGAAATTTTTATTGTCTTTTTTTACAATCAGACAACTTGCTTTTTATAAACTTCATTTCCTAGAAAGCAATTCATCAAAATGAAACTGAAATTAATCTGCATACCACTCCTGAAAGCAACTAGCTAATAGCTACTGTTTTACTGTCTTGGGTTTCCAGCATGTGGTTAGTACAGATTTCTGATCCTTGTAGCATTTTACTTCTGTATGGATACATAAATTCTCAAGTGCTCCCAGGACTTTTTAATACACATGTCTGCTCATGCATAACAATATGAATATTTAATTTGTATCAATTCAATAGATTTTCAGATAGGAAAACAAAATTCCTATACTCAGAGCTACATCCAAACTCTGACCCTTTTCTTTGCCATGTAATCTGACAAGGTGACTTACATAGCTAATTTTGCTTGTTTATCCTTAAACTGGCAACAAGCTGCTGTGGGGGGGGGTCAGAAGTACCATATCCAAGGCATTTAGTAAGTGGCTGTCTATGATGTGCACTGAATTGACAGCAGACTCCTGTTACTTATTTATAATGCTATAGGGCCTCAGACTGACCGCTGTGGAATTCTTTGCTTGTTTGTCTTGCACTGAAGATCTTACTACATACATTTCCTGTGTTCCAAGAAATTTCACAGATAGTGTATATGCTAAGTGGCTGTCTCACAGCCTCCCTCCCCCCTTAACCAGGTTATGACACCCTGAGACTGGAACTTAGTCCGTTGTGGCAGTCAATACAGGACCCAACGCACACAACAATGAATTCAAGAGTTTGAGAAATTGTCTTTATCTACCAGTTTTGAAATAAACTTGATTTTAATCAGAAATTCCTGGTTCAATGTGCACATCTGTAATCCTAATACTTGGTAGGACAAGGCTCACATAGTAAGTCACTCACACAAAATAATTGAGGTGACTTTTTTTTTCTTTCTAATTTTGTGTTTCAAATAATGGACAGGTAATGTATTATTTTTTAAATTTTTCTCTCTTTGTGTATGTGTCTGTGTGTCTAATACACATACTCAGGTATGCTCAGTAAGCATGGGACTGTGGGCACAGGCAGTTGTAAGGTGCCCAGAAATGGGTGCTTGGGCCTGACCTTGGGTTCTCTGGAAGAGCAGTGAGATTTCTTAATTGCTGAGCCATCTCTTCAGCCCCAGGAGAATATTGTTCATCCTGTGTGTTTCTTATCAGTGCAAAATTGAATAATGCATTAACAATGGATCAGCAGAGGGGAGCAAATTCAAATATAATCCTTATCCATTTACTGACACTGATTCTCATGGAAACTGACTCTTGATTAGACAAGTTCTGTGAAAATGTAGTGATGTCACCTGATCACTCAGAATTCATCTGTAGGTGGTGTCATATCATATATTGTCTGTGTCTTGGGACTTGTGGTGATGCATATTAAAGTAATTGATGTCTTTCACAAATGTATTCTTTATTTTGGTTGTCTGTTTATTCCATCTGCTTGATCTTGTCATCCATTACAATAACCATTATTCCATTCATCTTCAAATAAAATTTGTATCAAATACTGTCTTGGGTTTTTGACTTCGTAAATGTGTATATACTGCATAATCTTTGTTCCCAAAGGGTTCAGAGTCTCACCAGAGAGTGACATGTGTTCATAAGATTATACAGTTACATGACAGCAGTAAGTGAATGTGTAAAGAGTAAAGTTGGGATTGGAAAGATGTTTCAGTGTGTAAAAGCCTTAGAGATGCATTCATGAAGACAATGGACCCAAGTTATATGATTTCTCAGTACTTGACAAATGCTCAAAAGCACCTCCCCCCAAACTTTAAGCTTTCAACTCACTGAACCCCATGGCCCTGCCTTTTCACAGTTCCCGACTCATTCATCGAGCAGAAATAACAAACTTAAAACATTTTATTAAGAACAGCTTATGAGATTTAAGGTCAAAGAAATACAGTTTTTTTCCTAATTAAATTATATTTAAATATCCACTAATGTTTTCCTGTAATCTTGAGCAAGTCAGACATAAACTGTCCTATGAATTGGTTATCTGAAGTATAATCCTTACCTCTATACATTATTTTCCATTGTGCACATTTAAAGAAATAACGTGAGCTAATTGATTTGTTCCAAAGTTGTTGAGTGCTGTGGGTTGAAGATATTGATTCAGTCAAGAACATCTTATAAGCAGACTCGAGGCCTTGGGTTCAAGTCCACATACTGCTGATGAAAAAGGAACAGAGAAGCAATGTGACAAACAAACCCATGTTGAGTGGTGTAAAGTGTTCTATTGTGCTCCCCCCCCCCATTGATTTAAAAGAAGGAAAAATGCATCCATTCCCAGGGGAGGCCACTATTTTGTGGAAAATATATATCCAACAAATCACAATATTCATGGTGACTATAATGGTTACATGTTGGAAGGACACATGGGAAGACCAAGTAATACTTCGCAGGAGCATGGGCAACAAGCAAGGACTCTTGATGCAGTGAAAGTTGAGCTCAGTTCTTGGGAGGTGAGAGCCTGTCACCAAATATACACAAGGGATTGTTGGGAAAGAAGAAATCTCTTTCCTGGAAGAGGGTATGAAAAGAATACTCATTTCCCTGGGCTGGTACAGCCAAAACAACAGGTGTTTATATTCTCACTGTCCTGGAAACCAAACTTCCAAAAGAAAGGTCCTGACAAATTCTTCCATTTGTGGTGAGAATTTTCTTTCCGGCTTACAGAGGAATATGTCCTTACTGTCTTCTGTGTGGTCAAAGAGAGGGAGTTATGTTTCTGGAATCACACAAATCACATGGGACAATGGCTCGATAATGACTCCATTTATTTTTAACTCAGTAAAGCCCCTGCCTTCTGATATTGAGCTTCAACATATGACCTCAAAGGCAAAACAGTCCAGTCTGTAGCAGGTGCAGAAGTGTGGGAAATAGAACAGAAGTCAGGATCTGCATAATCAGAGGCCTCAGCTAATTTAGGCTTTTTCCAAGATCAGAGAAGATCCCAATAGGCATAAATGCTCACTGATAAGAAGTGCCATGCATTGGCTCAACCTTCCTGGGGGCCTATGCCCATGCTGCCAAGAAGAGCAGAGCCTGAGGGTTCTGTTGCTGTTCATCAAAATTCCAAAAGAAAACAGAGCCAAACAAGCTAGGATATTCAGAGAGCCCACAGGGCAATATAGGATGCCCTAGGCACAATGTGTGCGAACTAGACTATGGGAAGGTAAAACATGCATACCTACAGCACTTTAATTATTCTTCCTCCCACTGTGACTCTGTTAGTAACGGGTTATAAGACTCCTCTCCTCTGGGACAACATGCTAAAAAATCACATAGATGCCTGGCAAAACATGCCCTAGAATTTAGTTCATTTTTAATTTTCCAAGAGAATATAAAATTAAAAAGTCTGATCAAGTACTGAAAAGACTTATTAAAAATGCACGGAAACAGTTTATCCCTGATGATGCAGAAATGGTCTTGTGTTGGAAGCAGAAAAAGGAAATGGAACTCAAGAAGTTTCTCTAGATGTGGTTCTCCAGAGCTTTTCCTTAACTCTGTGATTCACAGTTTCTTCACCTATAGAATGGGAATACCAGTGTCTGACCTGTGAGCTCTGTGAAGTTACACAAGCCAAGTGTACTTCAAACTTTAAGTAACACCGGGAAATGAGAGGCTTAGCTGGCTCCTCCTGGATAAATACCAGCATATTTGACCTTGGACTAGCAGAGAAGGCATAAATACTCTGATTGGATGGTCATAATGAAGTGTTGTTTAAACAAATGCATTCATAATACCAAATTCAGTCTTGAATCCCTATCCTTCTTGTGGCGATACAATGTGGCATTTTATTTAATCTCACCAAACCCTTATGTATTTATCCTGGGGTGAGGGCCCAATTTGTCAGTGTTTTCCCAGAATTCACAGAAGGAACCCCTATCTGTTATTCATAGAAAGTGGAACATTCAGGAGGTGACATGGCCATAAGGACATGGCCCACCTGAGGGGTATTCATCTCTTTATAAAAGAGACTGGGGGGGCATTTCACTTGCTGTATGAGCATGTGTGCAAATTCCCATCTCTGAAGAGTGAATCCACATGAGAGAGTGAGCCTACTATTCTCTATTCTACATAGTCACCTTATGACTATAAATATCTGTTCTTTTCAAATTGATGGCTAAACCTGCTGCAGGACTATAGTTGATTGGGAGAACATTGGACTAGCATGCCTAAATAAATCATAAATAAATAAAATTGCCAAATATAGTATAATTTGTTATAGCAATTTGGACAGACTTTTCTTCACATGATAACATAGATGTAACCTTCTCTGGATATGACGATAAAACTTAGATATGTGCATCACCACCTTAGAGAGTTTCCAAGAAATAACAGTTTGGGTTTTTTTTTTTTTAATTACCTTGTATATGGGCTAGCTCAATCATGTCATACCACGACATACAATAATAAATCTTTTCTTCATTGGCTGTTATTGTCCTTCACAGAACTTGGGGTTCAGATGGACCTCCACCTTGAGAAAAAACTGTACTATACTTGCATATATTTACTTATAATCTGAGGACTTAGGACATCTCCATTGTCAATGGTGTTATCAGACTAGCTTTTTATGTACAATTTCAATTTGCGTCCATTAGGAGAATCTTATATATTTTGCCTTTCACCCTTCTACAGATAATTAGCTGAAATGAAAGGTAAAGGCTCAAGAACAGACCTCATGTCAACATTACAAAGACTTTAAAGAAGCCAGATTAGCCTCCAATTGACTGTAAGGAATTGGTGAGAACTCACCTCTCTGTGGGCATCCTCCTCCTTATTAGAGGACCCAAGAATGCCTCAGGTCATATTGTTAACCTCGTGGTTTCCCAAGTTCACTATTCAGGGCCAGAGTGGATCAGGAGAGAAACCATCCTTAAAGTCACTTCAAGTTCAGAGTGATAGAATCAGAAGTCAAATCAGGCTAGGGCAACACGGTACAGTTTCTGCAAATGGTGTCTATCAAAGTGGGAAGTCCCAGTCATAAATGTTGAAGATCCACTTATGAGACTTTGGCAAGTGAAGTGTGAAGGACTCAAAAGTGTCCCAGGTAACGGGAATTCAGAATTGTTTCACAGAAAAGTCTCATGATATTATTTGTGTAAGGACTAGTAAATTCCAACCCTTGGTGTTAAGAAGGCAGAAATTCAAATAGACAAATCTAACACTGGTGAAGAAGTCTGCATGCTATGCTAGAAATATCCTGATCTGGGAATTAGAAGCCCATTGCAGAAGTCCCAACCCACCAAGGCATTAGCCACCGAGGCATCAACTTGAACATGCTGTAGACAGAGCCAGCAACTTCCAGGAAGCACATTAAAAAATTGTTTTGATACTCCATCATATGCTTTTCATGCTATTGGCACAATGGGCTGTGGATATGTGTCAGGGAGAGCCATACTTTACTCTGACTGACTGACTGTGTATGGACTACAGTACCTATGATCAGATGCATTTTCATCACAATACTTCCAAAGCATGGATTCTCAATGTTGCTTTCATTTATTTCCATCTTGATTGGAAGCTGAAATGGGTTCCTAAAATAGCAGTGGACAAAGCATGTATTTGTATTTGTATTTAAAGCCTTTATTAATCACTTCTAGTGGCTTTTGAAGAGATGTCAGATAGGCATTGAACAAAAGATTTACAGTCAAATGAATTACTTAACCCTAACTTTCCCTCATGTAACTATCAATAGATTTTTGCCAGAAGTCTGACATGAAAAACCACCCACTTACATTTGCATATGTGTATACCTAAATACACATGTACATCAGGAATATTTTATATTATTTACAAGTATTTATCAACGAGTTGTTGTGCATAAATAACTATGCTAATGCACATACGTAAGCCTGTGTGTATGGTGTGTGTGTGTGTGTGTGTGTGTACAAAGTGACTAGTTCTAAATATGGAGGTTTATAATTCAAAAGTTCATATACATGGTTTAGGCAGTATAAAATATGTTTGCTAAAGCATTCTCTGACAAAATAAAGCTAAGCTTCAAGAAAACTTCCAAATGACCTGGCCTCCATTTTGATGTCATCTGTATTTTGCAGTATTGAAGGCACCAACACTCCTTGCATCTATATTTCTCATTTGTGTACCATGTAACCAGCCTGGCACATCCATGGATGCCCTTGCAGAGCTCATTAGCAATAATGGCTTTACAGTTTTCTGGTAGAGGATATGTCACTGACATCTGTGTATCTCAACTAGCTATACAGAATGGAATTGCCAAAATAATTTCCAAAAGCAATATACGCCTGAGCTGCAAACATGGTTCAAAGGTTAAGACCACGTGCTGCTTTGTTTTTTATTTTACCTGGGTTCAGTTCAGAGGATTAAAGTGAGGTTGCTTACACCAACGGGCAGCACCAAGTACCAACTCCAGGGAATATATTGCCTTCTTTTAATTTCCTTGGATACTTGCACACACACACACACACACACACACACACACACACACACACACATACACACACACACACACACTAGACAGAGAGAGACAGGGAGACAGAGAGAGAATGAGAGGGAGAGAGAGTATTTTTAAAAGTCACATAGTGTGTTATGTGGTTATTTTTAAATTTCAAGTTTAGCTTCAGCAATAGGATGCAATCTGAAACAAGTTACTATAGTCTTCAGTGGAAGCCCCTCACATTGCTCACATCCTAGCATACCCAGTCCCGTGACCTTTTCCACATGTTTTTTTTTTTTCCTCCCATGTGCTTCTCAAAATTGTAAGCATTCTAATATTTGCTTCCATGCACTGCTTCCATGTAGCTCTGGTGAGTAGTTGCTTGTGAAACATATCTGTTTTGACTATTTAAAGACTATAGAAGGAAAATGCAATCTGCTATTTTCTAAAATATATATCTACAAGGGGCTGAGAAAACAGCTCAGTTGCTAAAATACATTCTGTGCAAGCATAGAGATCTGGATTTGGATTTCCAACCTTCCATATAAGCCAAGCATGGCTATGTAGTTGATAACGCTGGTGTTAGGATTGAAGAGACATACAGAATAGTAAAAGTTCACTGGCCTAATTGATGGGCTGCAGATTCAGTAAGAGACTATCCCACAAAACAAGGTAGAAAAACAACCTGTGAAAAACACTGACTGTATTCACTGGCCTCCACGTGCAGTTACATATGTCCAACTAGCATGCACTTGTGCCATACAAACACATGTACACCAAACAAATGAGCAGGTATTCATACCTCACAGACACATACATACTCATACAATTTTATGAACAATATATCTTCAAATACCACAGGTCTAAGGGTGGGTAAAAGAAGCAAGCACCAAAGCTTATTCCAACTTGTAACGCACGTCCCCCTGCTCCTTGCAAGATCAGCTCCTATGCATGAACGTCTTGTCTGTAGTTAACACATAAGCAACCCTATCAAAAGTGGGGCCTCACGCATCCTATTTCGCATTCCTACCTGGGGTAGTTTCTCCATGTCAACCATCACATGCACCTAGCGCGTGCCTTAAACTATGGCAGAAACCAAAATTCAAAATTTGTGTTCACTTTCTAAGTGAAGAAGGTGAAAGGTAAGATTATATACCAGTGCAAAACATTGATGAGATTCATGGTGCAATGCAAGTTCTGGGCCTCCAGTACCATGGGCTAAAAACTCAAAGACTAGTACCTAAAAGTGGCATTGGTCAAATTAACAATTGCATTTGGAATCAACACTGAAGAACTCTCAGATTTTTTTGAAATCTCTGAACATTTTGTGTGTCCTCTGTCAACTAGAGAATCTACGCTTGAGTTCAAAGAAGAGACTTAGGTGCAGTCACACTGCCCTGGAGCTGTGGCTCCAAAAACTCACCTTCTGATCTCTAAAGGCCCATGGCTGCTTCTACATTCATATCTATCAAATTTCCTCTGTGCAGATGAAATATAAGAAAAGGGGAAAGTAGAATTTCTCTGAGTGTTATTTGTTTCAATGTAGTTCTTTTTCTTCTAGAATTATCTTAGTGCCTTAAAGCTTCCCCTGTTTGGGTGAGAGCTGAAGACTGTTTAGAAAAGCTACAACCAAAAAAATCTCACACTTGCTCAAAGATTGTGGAGAAAATAAAGAAAGCCTAGCTGGTTGGTCAAGGAGTCAGGCAGGAGAGACTCAGGCTGGAGTGCCCCCTGCTGCTCATACCTGGACCTGGGCTGATGACCTCAAAGCAGCTTTTTTCGTGGATTTGTACTTTAAGGTTGAGCACCAGTTGTAGCATGAATTAATAAAAAACCCAGAGTCAGATATTTGGGTTTGAGCTTCAAGGTGAAGATCAGAAAAGCAAAGCAGCCAGCCACTAGCTCATACCTGTATTTCAACTCAGACCAAAGGGGTGATCCTCAACTTCTCCTTATTTCACTGCTCCTCAGATTCACTCAGACTACTATGTTCCTCTCAATGTGACTAGAGACTAACTCTTAGACTGATTGCCTCTACCTTTTATACCTCTCAAATCTTGGAATTAGAGGAATGAGCTCTGATTCACTCTCTGGTAGCCCAGGTGGTCTTCGACTCAGAGTTCTAGCTAAGTGTTAATCCTGAGTCCTGGGATTAAAGTTGTGTGCCTGGCTTCTATGGCTAACTACTATGGCTGCTTTGCTGTTTTGAACTCCAGTGGTTTTAATAAATCATAACAATATATCACCACACAGCCTAACCTTCAACAGCTATCATTACTCTTTGACTTTTTTCTCCTGGTGGTAATGGATATGTGATCAAGGGCTTATTGTTTGTAAGCAAGTTTTCTACCCTTACATGAACATCCAATCTCTAATCTCTAGAGTGTTTTTAGCAGCTATGGAAAATTCCATTTATAATACAAAAAACTGATTGTAGTCTGGTCAGATGCTAGGATCCACAAAGGGAGGTTCTGGGCTCTGAATACCGGTGAAAGATGAAGCTCTAGCACTTCCTCAGCTCAAGGACAGAGTTGTTTTCCTTCATTTATTCTGATGTTTTCTCTTGAGAGATTGTTAGACTTTGCTTGTTTGTGTTAAATGCAAAATTTAGAATGTGGATTAAGGTATTTGTTTCAATTCCATAAGGAAAGGCACACGGAGTACCAAGCCTTTTGCTGAGTTTATATCAAACATGCTATACACTCGCCTCCCCCAAATACAACAAATAAAATGATACAAAACAAACAATAGTAAAACCCTTTTATAGAACACAACTTAATTGAAATATTCAGATCAATCACTGTCGAAACAGTTTGGCTGCTGAAATTTTTGGGTCCAAATAGCCTTGACAAGATCTGTCAGGTTATAGGAGCCATTTTTAGACATAGCAATGGAGAGATGTTTAAGTTCCCCTCATTGCTGAAAAATCATACCAAATGGAATAATATTACCCGTGGACATCTAGCAGAGGTAGTTAACTTCACTAACTGTAATGAGTCAAATGGGTTTGCAGGAAACCTCAATAGTATTTGTCAGTAACATCTATCACAGAAAAGGGATGGCATCTCTGCTTTCCCGGGTACAACAGAGACAGTGTACACACGTGAGGATTATAGTCCAGAGCTACTGAGGATACTTACAATGTTTTCTACCCTGTGAGAGAACATATTGAGGTTGGATCTGATAGCAGAATAACTGTGAAGCAGACTTTGAGACTAACCAGTGAAGATGATGCTGTGGCTCCATCAGAAGACATATGCAACACAGACATGCAGTCCTTGGTGGAAGGCATGGATCTGCAGATGTGAATGGAATGGGGTAGACATCTTGCATGCCTAGCATGAGTAGTTTGTGGGCAATGTCACTGGTTGTGATCCATGACTCTTGAGAAACATTTTTCAAAGAAAAAAGAAAAAACTACTTCAGTTTAAAGGTTCCTGAAATACAGCCTGGGAACTTGTTCCTACTATGTTAGTGGACACTAGGTTTATTTTAAAGACTTACAGCTCAATAATTTTTAACACAGCTGTTGCCTAGGATATAAGAGCAAGGCTAAGTGAGCCCTAAACTGTTAAACAAATTTCATGCTTTTGTTGTTAGTTATATAAAAGAATATACTTAAGCAGTAAGTGAATTTAGTTTAAGTAGTTGAATTAGTTAAATGTTGTTCTGTTAACTTCTTTGTCTCTGTTTTATTATTTAAGAATTTTGTATTTGGGGCATAATCACCCATTTATTCCAAATTCTCTATAATCCAGGCCTAATTCTCTACTCACCCAAATTAGTATCAAATACAGCTTGTCCTGCACAAATACTGTTGTATACATGGCTTTCTACCTATATGGGAACACTATTAAAGAAACCTGGATAGAAATTGCCCATAGCTCCTTAGCAAGGGGTGGGATTTCCCATCCATCTTCCTCAATTCACACACAGATTTTGTCTAGCTTTAGCTTGTCCAAGTATTGTACATGCTGATACTATTGCCTTGAGTTCACACATCTAATTGCTCTGTTGTATCTGGTAAACAATGTTTTCTTGTATACATATCCTATGTCGATCTTCACACACTGATAGGAGGCCTCAATAGCCCACTCTCTTCAATGGACAGATCATCGAGACAAAAACCCAACAGAAATAATAACAGTTAACAGATGCTATAAACAAAATAGACCTAATAGATATTTAGAGAAAAGTTTACCAAAAACACAAAAGAATATACCTTGTACTCTTCATTTCATGGAACTTTCTTCAAAACTGACCTCATAGTCAGAGACAAAGCAAGTCTCAACATATACAAGAAAATTTAATTATCTCCATGCATCCTGTCTGAGCACCATGGATTTAATCTGGTTATCAACAACAACAGGACAACAGACAGCTTACACAACCATGAAAATGACAATTCTCTACTGAATGAACAATGAGTCAAGACACAAATGAAGAAATTAAAGACTTTTTCGAATTCAATGAAAATGAATGCAAAGCAAGCCCAAACTAATGGGGGCACATTAAAATTTCATAGCAATAAGTGCCTAAATTAAAATAAAAAATTGAAAGATCTTATATTAGCATCTTAACAGTACACCTAAAAGCACTAGAACAGTGGTTCTCAAACAGAGAGTCACAACCACCTTGCCAAACCTCTGACTCCAAAAAGTATTGACACTACAATTCATGACAGTAGCAAAAATTGCATGTATGAAGTAACAATAAAAATAATTCTATGGTTGGGGTCACCACAACATGAGAAACTATATTAAGGGCTTGCAGAATTAGGACATGTTGAGAAGTAACAGGGAAGAGAAGTATATGGCAAGAAATAACTAGATTGGGGGTTGAAATAAAATATAAACAAAGAGAACAATATGAAGAATCATTAAAAGAAATGATTGGTTATTTGTGAAAAACATCCTTAAATAAACTAACTAAAAATCAAGGAGATAATAATCAAATTATCAGGATCAGAAATGAAAAAAAAAAAGGAGATAAATGACACCAAGGAAATCCAGAGAATCATAGGGCATGCTTTAAATTCCTTCACTTCGCAAAACTGGAAAATCTAAGAGAAATGGATAGTGTTCTTTGATTTAACTCTCACCAAAGTTAAATCAAGATCAGATAAGTACTTTAAATAGGCCTACAAGCCCTAGTGAAATACAACCATGTGATAGACTATTATTGTAGGCTGTGTGACTTTCGTTTATGCTGCATTTGTTGACTTCAGTGAAGCTGTGATTCTTTGCCTGTCTAAAACACCTGATTGTCTAATAACATAAAAACAGACATGTTGATCAGTGGAATTGAATCAATGACTTGGGCATAAATCTATATATATAAATACTTGCTTTTTTAAAATTAAGAATATAAAAATAATCAGACTTCTAAGGGAGAATAATAAAATAAAGCATAATAAGATAAAGAAACTAACAAATCAGAATTGAACAAAACAAACACAAGAAAAGGTAAAAATAACAAAGAGTCATTCATTTACACATTTAGGAATCCCATAAAAATACTGGAAACCATAATATAGACATAGAGGACACTTTGCCTCCTCTTCTGAGGGGTTCCATGATCTCTGAGGGCAGGGATTTGATGGAGACGTTAAGTTCACAACTGAATGTCTCAATGTCTCTCTTTCTCTGTAATGTGTCTGGTTATGGGGCTCTGTACTTACTCCTATTTGCTGCTGCTGATGGTTGAGAAAGGGAACTGATCTATGATCTATCAGAATGTTATCAGGAGTGATTTTTTTGTTTTGTTTCCTTAGAACAGTAATATTTGGTTTTACCCTAGTCTCTGGATTCTCTAATTCTAATCTCAGGTTAATAAGTTTGAACACAAAAATATTTCTCAGCCATCTCTATTTAAAACTTTTTTTCTGTTTTTAAAAAAAAACTCATTTCAAAAATTTTATTATATTTTGTATTTTTCCAGTAAATGCAATGATAAAACAACAAAACTGTATTCTATGATTTATAACTAAGTGCATGCAATTGTTAGAACATCTGGTTTACAAAAACAAAATCATTCAAATTACTTCTCCAGAACAGTTTTAAGTAAAATTCAGTTTATTTTCTAATACTTTTCCTGCCTGTATTTAGTCAATCCAAATTATGTTTTTATATTTTGAGCAATCAAATGCACTACCAGTATCCAAGAGTTATGCTTTTGAGCTGTAATTTCTTATCTATTTCTCATATTTTGAAAGAAAGCTTAGTATCATGAGGGTTAGTGCTTGTTTTTTAATGATGGTTTCCCTTGAGTGTTCTATTCAGATGTATTCAGCTCAGGATGAAAACAACAGTGTCCAGTACCACTGTGTGAGAGTCTGTATTGTTCACTCACTGAAGTCTCTATAGAGTGTCCATTGCAATATGTGCTGGCACCTAAACTAGTGATAAAGGACTGCCATTGTGCCGGTTCTTTCTCCATGTGCTCGCCTGTAGTTAGGCTTGTGATCGCAAGGTCAGAACATGGCTGCCAGAGATCCTTGCATGCCACTTTTTTTTTTCTTTTTTCCTTTTTTAATCTAAATTTTAAACAAGGTTATTTTGCATGTCAATCCCAGTTCCCTCACTGACCCATTCTCCCCTATCACCCCCACCAAACCCCAGCCCATCCCCTTTCTGCTCCCCAAGGAGGGTGAGGCCTTCCATGAGGAGTCTTCAAAGTCTGTCATATCATTTTGGGCAGGGCCAAGGCGTGTCTAAGCTGAGGGAGTATCCCTCTATGTGGGATGGGCTCCCAAAGTCCATTCATATATAAGGGGTAAATACTGATCCATTACTAGAGGCCCCTTCGACTGCCCAGTCCTCCTAACTAGCACCACATTCAGGCAGTCTGAGTTGGTCCTATGCTGGTTTCCCAGCTATCAGACTAGAGTCCATGAGCTCCCCCTTGTTCAGGTCAGCTGATTCTGTAGGTTTCTCCAGCCTGGTCTTGACCCTTTGATCATCACTCCTCCCTCTCTTTAACTGAATTCTAGGAGTTCTGCTAGTTTAGCTGCGGATGCCTGCTTCTGCTTCTATCACCTACTAGATGAAGGCTCTAGGGTGGCCATCTTCATAGTGTAGAATAATACAAGCAATAGCATCAAACAGAAGAATCTGGACACTGAACCACCAGTACTTCCACAGTGTAATGAGTATGGTTTTATCCTTATTTAACCGCGATACCAAAGAGTTCTCACTGACCAAGACTTGGGCAGACCTTAAAGAATGAGAACTACAGTCTAGCCTCAAGACTCAAGGGAGTTGGTAGGAGATTGCAATGGATAGTTTATGCCTACTCCACACAAGCTAAAGTCATCTGAGAGGAGGGCACCTCAATTAAGAAAATATCTCCCTAACATTAGATACAAGCATGCTGTTGGAACATTTTATTAACGAAGGATTAATGGGGACCATTGCATTGGGGGTGATCCAATCCCTGCATTGATGGCCCTGGCTTCTATGAGAAATCAGGCTGAGCAAGTCATGAGAGACAAGCCAACAAGCAGCGCCCCCTGTGGCCTCTGCATCAGCTCCTTACACAGCTTCTTGCCCTGTGTAAGTTGCCCTCACTGGTTTAGATAATGAACTGTGGGCAAAAATGAAGCCTTTTCTCCCCAAGTTGCTTTTGGTCATGGTGTTTCAACACAGCAATAGTAACCCTAAGACAGACATGTAAAAAGTACTAAAGAAAGAAGATGCAGTGTGGGTAGAAGAAGCAGTCAGTGAGTGATGCTTGCCATAACAAGCCTCCTTGCCATTCGGAGTCAAGCGGGCTCCACCAAATATCTCCGTGCCTCGCGAGGTCTGTTTCCAATACTGACTTTCCCTACCTAGTTAAAATTATTCTCGTCTGTGACCTCCCAGCACCCACATGTACTATCTACCTACAGAAAATTGCCTATGATCTTTTCTTAGATAAAGTGCACCTCCGTGGATAAAGTCCTAAAGAAGAGATTTTATTGAAAGTCCAATAAAAGTTCTTGTATAAACCTTCAACACACAATGGAAGAGGATTAAAAGAAAGATGCCAATAGAAGAAAAAAGTCGAGAGAGAGAGAGAGAGAGAGAGAGAGAGAGAGAGAGAGAGAGAGAGAGAGAGAGAACGGCTTTACCAGCCATAAACAAACCAATAAAGCACTTGCGGGAGATTTCACGATGAAAGCAGCGCCGTCTCCATGGAGGAAACTGTACTTCCCTGGCTGTCCTTTGTGACAGCAAAAAGGAAAGAAGAAAGGTATTTTTTTTTTTTTTTTTTTTTATGTAATCACACATGGCAGGGGAAATGTAGGTGCCCAGGGGATGCTGATGGTCTAGATATAAAACTAAGTTGATCACTTGAACAATGTCAGGGATTCTGTTTGCCTGCTTTAGCTCGTGGGGCGGGTACAGATGAACTTGAGAGGAATGATGTTAAAATAAGTAACTTCTCTCTTCATTTCTGCATATGCTGATCACATAATATACAAATGTGTGTATGTATACATCTACATGGTATAGAACGTCTATATATGTATGTAGTGATTATTAGTTGTGCATCTAAGTAGAAAAATGGGGCAAATCTCACAGGTATGTACTTCGCACCCATTTCATTGTTTCCAATGTAGTACTTAGAGAATTAGAAGGAAACACACGAGCCTGGCCAGTATATACTCCAGTAGAGAGTTCTGTGTGACTTTAGGTGAATTCTTTTCCACCTCTGTACCTTCCCCTTTCCTGTATGTAAATCAACACCCCACGATGAAGATGTAGCCAGTGCATCTCTGAGTGTTGTCCTTCAATGATTTACATACTTTATGTAGATGATGTGAGGGTTTGTTTCCATGTTGAATTGTTGAAAAGATAGAACATAACTGAATAATCATTACCAAGCAAGAAGTTTGTGTGGTTTGATTCAGGAACATGTGGCAGGATACAGATTCCACAGAGAAAAATAGAGCTGTGCAGTGTGCTGGGAATAGTCTGTCTCTAAAAAGTATTTTAATAATTTGCATTATCACATTTGTTACTATATGCATTCTTCAACAGAAATGTCTAGTCTCTTATTTTAGCACATTTGAAATGTTTTATTACATTTAAAATGTGACCTTTAGAGACAGTAAACACATACCCCAAAGCCTGTGTACTGACTTATCTCACAACCTAAGAGCTGCTTGCTAGTTTGTCTTTAACAGTTTATATTATCGGTGATACATTTACCAGAACTCTACAGCTACCATGAATATTTTGTGAATATATTACTGCCACTGAACTGTCCTATCTTCCTCCTACTCCTGTGGGTCTACTTTATTGCTAAATATCCCTCCTCCCCAATTTCTTATCAGTTCCCTGCCCTCCTTTAGGTCTTCTGTAGGTAACCATAGCTACTGTGGGTTTTTTTCCCCCTATGTATCAGACATGTGCTAAGTACTGTGTAGATAAAATGTATGAGGTCAGGTCCTAAAGTTGAAAATGATCCGGTGAAATGTAGAAGGAAAAAGCAGAGGTAACAATGTCAGCCTTGAGAATTCCAACTTAGACTAGATTTTTCACTTTACAATGCCTTTATTTCTGAATGCTCAACCATAGATGAAATTTCTGCATTACATTTCTCTGTCCCAAGGCTAAGGTAGGGGAGTCAGAATGAATGCAAGAGACAGAGGATAGGGAGGGGGTGCTGTAAAATATTGTCTGCAATTAATGTGGCTTGTTTTTGCACTTATGATCACAGACGCCGTGGTTCCTGAACAAGACTTACACAAGATCAAGCCAGTCACAATTTCCAGCTTGGGTGAAGAAGGGGTTCCCAAAGCCTCAATGTTTCTCCCTATGCTTTACACTCGTTTGTAAAGCCTAACACTTCAAACCAAGTTATTTTATGCCTTATCCCCTCTGAAAACTGACTCATCACACTGTGGCCAGCTTTTCCATGGAAGCTGGGAATTCAAATCCCGGGCCTTGTGCGTGTTCAGCAGATATTACCCATGGAGCTATCCCTCCAGCCCTCAAAACCATCAAAAATGTCATTGTTTCCCAAATATTGATATGCCAGAAGTACTGTCTCAAAGTTAGAACCTGCATAAGCTCACTGTTCCTCATACCATTCACAGCAGGAAACAGGTCTCAGATGTTTAAGACTCACCATGGGCGGGGCTGGTGGGCGATGCAGGTAGGCTTTTGAGTAGCTTCTTCTCAGAACTCACCTTCCATACTCTTCGTACTGACCCTTTAACCTTTCTACTCTTTCTCTGGCTCTACAAAATGGAGCAATTGCTCCCTGAACTGCCACACACATTCTGTCTCAGAGTGCAAAGGGATCCTGAAGATCCAAGGCTGCCGCTGTCACCCTGCCAATGTGTGGTGCAGCTAATCTGTGTATACCCACTGCCCTGAGCTTGATCAGTAGCAAGGAGAGGAAAAGTTTGAGACTGAATGTATTATAGAAATATAATTTGAGCAGTACCACCTAAGCACCTGGAATGCTGGCTGCTCTTAGCAGATTGAGGCAGAATTGTTTAGATGAGGACAAAAGTTATCAGACTCGGTATTTTTTAAAAAATCCTTTAAAATGCCGAATATGGCTATTTATAGATATGGAACTCAGATTCAAAGAAGGAAGCTGGGTGGATTCAAAGCTAGATAGAGCAAAGGACTGAATAAGCAATGGCCACCTAATCGCACATTCACTCTTATTTTTGAAATCACTTGAGAACATCAGTAAGTTGTTTCTTTTAAGCCTTGAAACCTGTGTATGTAAGTAGAGGGATAAAGCTAAAACAGCTTCCATTCACACAAGCCCCTGAAAATAATTGGATACTTGAAGTGGATTGCTTCAATTTTTTCCTTTTGTTTATAACAGATATCTCCGACAAGATAAAATTGGTACTCAGGTGGCTTTAGCTCTAATAGTAGGACTTTGCACATTCACATTAATTGGAAGAAATTGTTAAGGCTTAGTGACTCTGAATAAAGCTAGGTTTGATAAAAATTAAAAATGCCTTTAAAAAAGAAATGGTCTATGCATGAATTTGTGTTTCTTTGGTACCATTCTGGCCTTTATTCCCAGCTGTACTTGCTTAAATGCAGCTTTACTCTGTTGCTTTGGAATGACATCATAATTATAAATAAAGGATAAGTGATTTGTGGATCAAGGCACAGACTGGGAGAGAACAAAGACACTTGATTTCACTCTAAATTATTGCGCTAATGCCATTATTAGTGTGGCTTAAGCATCTGAATGCCAGCATTCTCTAAAGGACAACAAGTACAACTGAGACGGAGTCCGGGAATATTCTAGTGTTTGTCAAAGATTCTTCTTCTTTCTTTGTAAGATGATAAGATAATGTTTTTTCTTTTCTTTTCTTCTTTTTTTTCTCTTTTTTAATTTGAGACTTTCTGCATTGTGTCTTTCCCTGACGGTTCAGTGGAGAGTTTTCAAGCCTTAATTATGAGCACATTCATTCCATTGTTTCTACGTGGTACAGGACAAGGAACACAATTAGTGGAATATTGTAATTAACCTTCTTGGTCTGTGTGCTCTTCTAGATCTGAAGCACTGGCTGGAGACCATAAAATCCTTTGTATTACAAGGAGTGAGTCCTGGGATTCATCACCATCAATAATCAAGGTAATTTATTCTGACAAGGGAGGCACATTGCTTTCCTCATCTGATGACACAGATGGGGAGGAATTTAAATATGACACACAAACTACAGACAAAGCAGGCTCTCTTCTCCTGCCCTGGCTTCTTTCTTGTCTGCCTCTGATTTTTTATTTAATCTGTCTGTATTCCTTGCCTCCTCCTTCTCTTCTACCCTGACATCCAGTTTTATGATAGACACTGTGTTATCAATGTGATTTCACATTTGAAACAACTCAATTCTTTTCATTCTGTGAAAGTAATTGATTGTTGTGGCAGTCATGTACGATGCTGAAATCACAAACATTTTCAATATTCACAATATCTATTTTAAAACCCTTATAGAAATGTGTGTGTTCCGTCCTATAGTCTAAACAGACTTTACCTATCTAACTGAGTATAAGGTGAGACACACTTAAAAACTCTGACAAGTATATAAATACAAAGCAATACTGGGTGTGCTGAAAATCCCTTGATTGTGATTGTTTCTTCACTTAAAAAATGTGTTTGTAACCTTGTGCCATAGTGTCTTACTAAATATAAAGGTTGATTATAGATAATAAAGAATGTCATTTTATCTTGGAACTATACATCTTCTTCACATCTCTCACTCCCTTTCTCAGTGATCCATGGAGCTGGGTGTGTACAAGTAGGAGAAAAGATATGCTTTAATTAACAACTCGAGTCTACTCTGTTGTCATGAACTTATCATGCTTAAACTACTACTACATGTAAAAGTATGACAGACGCCACACAACTTTTTAGAAAATAAAAGCTAAAAGATGTTTTCACTGATTCATCACAATACTAAAAAGGTAAGATCCAGAGAAAGAATACAATGTCTATGTGTTTTAAATGGTTATGAGCCATGTATGTATTACAATAACCGTGACTCATTACGTGCGAAAATATATGGCGCTTACATCCTTTACCGTTGGTCTTTACAGAGTTCTAGTTGTGTGTTGCTGTCAGGTGGTGGGACCAGCTTACTTGAAATTAGCCACCACCTATGGATGGGTTTGGTTCATAATGAAGGTGTTAGAATAAGGCAGTTTACGTGTTTGGAATATTCATATTTCATATACATACTGCTATGACTTGGTTTAGCAGTTTGTCTCACAAACATAACATACTCAATCAGAAAACATTCATGTTTTTTTTTTTTAAACAAGTATTTTAGCTGAACTGGCCATTGTTTTCTGTGAAATGATCTAGAGTCTGTATTGGATACTTGCCTGATGCTTATCAGCATATCTTTCTTGTACCTGTAAGATATTCTCTCTCAAGGAAACCATGATCATGTATCCCCTGTGTTACCTAACCACTCCCTTACCTAAGACCATAGGTGATAAATCTCTTTATCACATTCCATATCTCATTTTCCTTCAAAACTCGTGGCACCAAACTAATGTTATCTGGTTTATAGAACTATTTACTCACTATTTAAAATTCAAAATAAGCTACTTCCACTTGGAGTAACAAAATCTCATGAGTGATCTACAAATTAGAAAAGGCATCTGGTTTATTACTCAAGAGTCAGCACGTTCCCCCCCCACCAAAAAAAAAATAAAACCATTAACAAAGTGTTTTGCATGCATGGAAACCCTGTCTCACATGACTCCATTCCAGACTAATCAATAATCTACTAATTGTCAAGGAGGAATCCTCCTAGTATTGGGATCTTGGGATCTTTTGGGGGAAGGGGTGAAGAAGAAGAATATTCTGCTAATTTCCATGGAGGAAAGCATATATTTTCAAATATTTGAAATTCAGTGGTTTACAAATGTCTCATTAGCCTTTACAAACTGAAGGCAGCTCATTAATATACTCCCTAAATATATTGTTCATACTAATAAAATAAGTTAAGAAGTATAGAAATTTTGCAACTAAGATTCAGAAAAACCAGTTGAAAGCCAGGTATGTATGATTCCAGTGTTTTGACGGGCTTAGTGAGTAAATATGCACACATTCGTGAAGACCATCTTGATCAGGGAAGGGATTATCACCAGTACCTACTAGGTAGGCATCTTTTCCCTGAGATTTGCTCTATAGATCTCTTCATTGCTTTTAAGATGAGAGCCTCATTACTTACCTCCATCATTCTGTTACCTAACCACACAACTCTGAATGCTGGGATTTCAGTCTTGCTTTTGGAGTGTTTTTCTACAGATAGTTAATAATATGCCAATTCTTACAATCTGCTTTCCCTTGCTTTGTGATACATTCAAAAACTCAATCATTTTTTTTTTTCATTTGGGTAAATTCACTCCTCTCCCCAACTTTGTGAATGTATTTACCAAAATATAAATCCATTTTATTAGATATTTATATTCTCAGCATATGGGAATATTGCAATTTATGCAATAATGAGTCTTGTGCATATGTCCTGGTATAAACATTGATGCGCATGCTTTTGGAATAATGTACCTACCAGGTAACAGAATTTCCCTTCTGTGGCTGTCTACTCTGAAGATAAATCAGACTAAACTCCCTTCCTCCCACACCATACATTCTTATTCTTTCCATCTTTGCCTTCACTCAGTAGCTCAGGGTTCCTTACATGTTATGTTTTATTATTGATTATATCTGTATTTTACATTATATTCAAAACTGCCATTTTATGTTTATGTGTAGTGTTTTACATACTTTATTGAAATATTATTTGGGTACCTAGAACAAAGGGAGATAATTTGGTTTATCATATAGAAGCTTCATTCTTTCTTTATTCAAACTCTTTTTTCAGTGTACTCAAAGAATAACTTACTGAAATGGGTGAAGGTCAGTTTTAAATGTTTGCCATGTATCTATGATGACTTCTTTCCAGAGACACTTACTGAAAACATTTATTTACTATTGTTTGCAAGTAGCATATTATCTATTGTGCAAATAGACTTCCTACCAAAGTGTTTTAGTTACTCATTTCAGTTTTAATCTTTGAACAGACAGTATGCTCATGTATTCTGCTTTTATACTAATTATTAATTATTGGGAAAACAGCACCTTTAATAAAATTCCACCTTTCTTAAGTACAAATCTGCATTCACACAGACATATTTTTTACTCTGTTTTAGAGATTCTTTATGGTTTTATGAATTATGGTCATATGATTTTGCTATTATATATATGTATATATATATTACATAGCTATATGATATATTACACATACTATATTATATATATGGCATACATGTCTTCATGTTTTTATTTCTGTGTATGTCTGTGTGGGTATGTGGCACATGCCCTGGTGTCTACAGAGATAAGACAATTTTGGACACCCTGTAGATGGAGTGACAAGTGGTTACGAGATACTTAATGTCTTAGGGTCACTAAGGCTGGGTAACCACCAGGACCACCACAGGAACTTGTGAAGGAAAGTTTATCTGGCTTAGGTTTCTACACCACTGCTCATCATCAAAGCAAGTAAGGACAGGAACTCCAAGAAGGCACATGCCTGGAAGCAAGAATTGAAGCAGAGGCCATGGAAGGGTGCTGCTTACTAGCTTGCTCCTCATGGTTTGCTCAGCCTGCTTTCTTATAGAATCCAGGTCCACTAACCTAGGGATGGCACCACCCACAATGTGCCATGCCCTCCCAGATCAATCACTGATTAAGAAATTAAATCCAGGCTTGTCTACAGCCCAATTTTACTGAGGCTTTTTTTTTTTTTTTAATTAAGGTTCCCACCTCTCAGATGACTTCAGCTAGTGTCAAATTCACATAAAATTAGCCAGCACACTTTATATAGGAGCTAGGATTAGAATTCAGGTCTTCTAGACGAATACCTCATCAGCACTCATACTTGATGTTTTTGATTCAGTAGTAAATAGGTATTTCTACTGAATTTCGATTTCTGAGGTTACTAATTTGGCCTGCACAAATTCAATTACATTGTATTTTGTTTTATACCTCAACATACTTCAATTTTCCCCATAGTCATATGTAAGGTAGCAGATGTGTTTTCTCTGCATACAATCTGTCAGCAACAAATTTATTGTATTTTTTCCCTCATAAACATTATGGATTTTAAGTATTTTCTACTACTAGTTTACTTCTTAGACTCTCCAGCACAAACTATTACAGAACCACAATAACACTCATGGTTTTCCATATTTTCCCATCAAGGAAGCCATGTGTAAATCAGACTTTGAAAATTCATGTCTATTTTTAGGTTACTAAGATAATTTTTCATTGAACGTACATGCTGGATTTTCATCTCAGGCACATTCTGAGTCTTTTGATATCATCAAATGATTTCATCCATCATTTTTCAGTGTGACAGATAGGCTTAGAAAATGAGGCTTAGATTAATCTTAAATTCCCAGAATAAACTCAACTGGGCCATGGTACAATTTAAAGAAAGAGACAGAGAAGTTTTTTGGTTTTTTTGTTTGTTTTCCTCCTTTCTATGTTTAAATGAAGTTGAACCCATTCATTTTACTTCTCTTAAAGTCCTTCAGATCATGCTGTTGGCCTGACGATAGGTAGATAAAACTACTGGAACATATCTTATATTTTGCGTCTCATGCATATCTTCTTAACAAAATGTGTTTAATTATGCACACATGCTTGTTTGCTTTGCCATAGCAATGTAAGTATGTTTTAGAAAATGAATATGAATTTTGTGACAGTTGAAGTAATATGGCTGTGTAAACATCAGATGATTAATGGATTTTGGCTGTGTATTTCTGACAGTAGATGCAGCATAGATGAAGACATAGCCAATCATCTGTAGTTGTCAAAATCCTTTGTGAGCTTGATGGCCCCTAAAGACAAAGCTGATTTGCAAAGAGAAGATAAGAGAAGAGCCAGGAAACTATTCTCTACACCAAGGCAGTGGGCAAAGAGCAGCACTATACCCCTAGTGAATTTGGGCTATCATCCCTACCTTGAAAACAAAATTACTTTACTTATGTTATGCCCACTTTTATTTCCCCTGTTTTCTCTTTAGGTTAGGTAAATGTCTCTTGGAGTTTGGATGAAGACTGTCATGAAGTAAAATGCCAAAATTGAAACAATGGCTGCTAATCCAGATAAGCATATTTAAAAAAACAAACTAACACATGTTAGTATATAATCATACAAATGTATTATCTTCTACTTGAAACAGAAAAGGTTTTTTTGTTGTTGGTTTTTGTTTTTTCCTGATAGTAAGTACAGGACCATTCTACTCTCTTAATACAAATCTTCACTATTGTCATAGGAATCTTGATTGAGTAGACTTTCTACAGAATGTGTCACTGATTTATTCTGTTAAGTTTTCACATAATTTAAATATCTGACAAATAGTAAACAAAAGATGCTTAAATCACATGCTAATATACATGGTTTCTTACTCTAGTGAAATCTCACTGGCAAATACAACTTAAAAGAGTAAAGCTTCATTTTGGTTCGTGATTCTGGAATCTTCAATTCAAAGACAGCTATTTCAGCCATTTTTAGGCTTAGTTGGTGATATATTGTTTATGATCTAATAAAGCCACTGAAGATTAGAAAAGCAAAGTATCCAGCCAATAACTTTTACATCTACCATGGCTGAAATGGAGATACTGCCTTCCCTGTGACTGGAAACTAAATCTCACATGAGACCCTTTGCTTCTTCCTCATGTACCTGGGGGATTAAAGGCATGGGCTCTGTTATTCTTTTAGACTCATTCACTCTCCAGTAGCATTGTGTGGCCTTGAACTCACAAAGGTCCATCTGCCTCTGTCTCTTGAGTCCTGAGATTAAAGGTTTGTGTCACCATTTACCAGATTCTGTGGCTAACCAGTGTAGCTGGCTTTGCATTCTGGCCTTCATGCAAGCTTTATTAAATCATAAATTATATAACCACAGTTCATCATTTTTGTCTAATACCTATATTACACAGAAGACCTGAAGACTATAGGAGTCCAATATTTATAAGATGTTAACACATTACCCTTAACTCAAAGGAAACTCATTGTGCAATGTACTTATTTCATTAGATGACAAGCGAAGTTCTGGTGTAGGAATGTAGAAGCTTGTGTGTCTTCTAACTCCTAAGTTGCCAATCATTTTGACAGTGTCTACCAAGTTACAGAAGGAAATATATCTGAAGCAGCTCCAGGCTGAACTGGAAATAGTAGCTCTTCCATAGTATGACACCATGCTGTAATATATTTAGTAATATTCAAAGAGTCTTTTCACAGGGATGTCTTTGATATATTATAGTCAAAATATCAATATGTAATGATCCGTTTAAGCATTCTCTCTTGGGAAAATAAATAAAATAATTGTCTTATCATTGTACCTCCAAAAGACAGACTATCTGACCAGAAAATATTAGGGTTCATATAATCTGACCCTTACTCATTTACTGAGTGCCTTCTGGTCATTCAACTCTGGATATGTTCAGTAGCAATTTTTTTGTCAACTGTTATATGTGAAAGACTATAGTTCAGTCTATTAGGTGGTCGCAGACCAGTTGTATAAACAGTTGCCTCACATCACCTCAACTTCTATCCTGTAACGTGGTTTGCTTGCCTTCGATTCACATTTATGGTATCATGAGACACCAACAAACAAAAAACAAAACAAAACAAAAAAAATAGAAAAAAGAAAAAATGGAAGAAAAAAAGATTAACAGACAGTAGCAAAACCAACACCCTGTCACAGCCTTTCAGATGATTCTACAATGTATGGACACCAACATGTGAGACCTTCAGATCTTACAGATATAGTCAGGAAGTCAGGAGCATCCTGAAGACACTGTGATTTGAAGATACGCTGACACTAACACCAACATGAGTCTCTCCTTCGCTGGATGGAAACAGTACAGCACCCACCCTGCCCAGGGAATTTGCACAGAGATTGTGGGAGTGACCAACCAATGACTGGTTCAGCCTGTGACCCCTGCCATGAGAGTGACCCTACCCTTGTCACTGCATGGAGTGATAGGACTCAGAGGCTGGATTGCTCAGTCATAGTGTAGAACCATACACAACTGGAGAAGGAAAAAAAAAGTCAACATAATGATGATGCCTATGCCAATTGTCATCAGAGAGTCTCATCCAGTAACTGATGGAAACAGATGCAGAGGCCCATAGTCAAACAGTAGGGTGAGCTCTGGAATTCTGCTGAAGAAAAGGAGGAAGGATTGTAGGAGCCAGAGGGGTCAAAGACACTGCAAGAAAACCCACAGGATGTATCAGTAGTGGACAGTGATCTGGCTGGAGGTTTGTGAAGCTGTACTTAGTAGATCAGAATCCTTATAGTTCAATTGAGCTACTTGCAAACTGCTAAGTGTGGTCTAGGTTTCCAGTTTTCCTGTGCCATGCTGTTTTCCATTCTAGAGTGTGCTTTTTGGAGAGACAGCTGACTGTGCTTCATTTATCATCCTACAAGTAATTCCTCAGCCATATTACAGTAAATAACTCCAATTAACCTCTCCAATTAATACAATGACATCAACAATAAAAAGAATTCTGGAACAAGCAGACTTGAAGACCTTGTGTGTATCGATATTAAAATGGACAGAACAAAACAAATATATTTATCTGTAATGTCATTTGTCTGGTAATGAGCACTTGTGGAAGGTGGCATTTTCTGGATATCAGTCTCTTTGCTCTCCATCTTTGTGTTTGCTTATTAGGAGCTCACAAAATTGGCCATGGTGGCATATTTACTACCCTCAGACTTAGTAACATCGAATTCCAATTTCTCTGACTATACTCTATTGTACCTCCCACTGGTGGTATTCCATCATACATCCCAAATGCAACATCTCCTGGTACCCTGTTATTACTTTGGACATCTATTGCGGTTAAATGAGGATCGGGATAAACAAATAGGCCGAATAGATGTTTATTCAGGGAGAAATAACTTACAACCTAGACAGATGAACACCAGCAAGTTCCACCGGATGCTCTCCTCTCCACAATCAACCAGCAAGAGAGCATTCCCCGGCCCCTCCTCAGACTTCCTTCCACAGGTCACTTCTGCCCCTGGCTCCATCTCCCAATAGGCATGATCAGTGCCACAGAAGGAGACAAAGTGAATATCCCACTACAGACATCTTTCATCATAACAAAGGGAAAATATTTTTTTCCTACACAGAAATTATTCAAATGTATTTCGGCCCCCTGCTTGCAATAGTCCTGCTCAGACCAACAATCTGTTAGCTTAGTCATAGTCAAGAATGTGATTATAATTACAGTCATACAATGAAGCTGGTCATTACATGGGAAGTCTCAATTAAGTTTACTCATGGTAGTTATGTTAATATATTGAAAGTTATTTAAACACCCTCCAAAAGATTTAGAATAAATGAAAATATAATTTTGAATAAATTACTTGAATCTGAAAGTCATTTTCTTTTTCCTGTGATGGTTGAATTTTCTAAGATTGAAAAGATTTTGTTCAGAACAGTCCCAAACACTTAAAATGATAAATTAATTACAATTAAATAGCATGATATTGTTGCAATTTAAGAGGGACTGGACTATCCTAACTTCTTATTGGAAGTGGTAGGCATTGAGTAAGCCAAGTGAGATTAGCATGGTCATAGTATTGAGCTCAGAATCTGTGGCTGAGCCTATTTACAAACCACACCAAATCTATATTCACTTAACCCAATCACTCCCACACAAGCACAAATGCCAGTAATTCCTTCCAAAATCTTGATAGTGAAAGAAATGCTATGTGAAGGAAAAACGTACCAAGTCACTTGTAATTTACAAAAGCTAGAGAACCTCCATTTATTTATCATAAACTTCCATTGTTTTTATATCTTTATTAATCTAACAATAAATATACCACCTTCATAAACTTAAATGCATTCTTCAATAGCCTGTAAATTGGTAACTAAGATGCTAAGGCATAATAGCCCTTTTAAATATTTATAATCATGTTTGTAATTGCATATGAATTTGATTAATGTGGTAAGCTTTTAGCTTCCCCCAAAGAATAATATGTAATATTTCAATGATCCCTTACAACTTACAGATAAGAGTGGCAGGATGTAAGAGCAGGTGTGTGAGAAGGGAACCATGATGCTTTCAACATCTAATAATTACCCTCATTTATGTGAGGCAATTCATATCCTAAATACCCATTAAGCCTCAACCATCTCACAAAATATGAAATATTACTTCAGATATTGCAGATGAAGGAGCCCAGTCTCAGAAAAATCAATTAACTTTTATCCATATTGCAAAGTTTGTGCAATTGCACTGATAGCATTGATCATGAGTTATTTGTTGTTGATAGTTTTATTTCCAGTATCTTGAGCAATGTTTATAGCCAGGTAGTATATTTTTTTCTCAATGTTTCAAACAGAAATTAACACATAAACATGACTGCCCTTCTCACTTTCTATGGTAATATCTTCATGCTTTCATGAAAAGTGGAAAGACTTCTATTACACAAATATTATAAGCTTGGAAGATTGCTCTGAGAGAATTTTAAATTGTTCCAATATTAGCTGTGTCTTATGGCAAGAAACTAACTGTAATTTTAAACATCTGTATTGGAATGTCTTCCTCAGGAGACTCTGATATCTCAAGATATGTTTTTTGGAGTTCAATCATTTCCCATCAACAGTGTCAATCTGTTTGTGATATTTATATTTTCATAGATAATGACTCTGATAGGAAGCTGAAAATAATTATGAATATTGTGTCTATTCTAAAAGCTTTGAAGCATTTTAGAGACGTTTTTCATGCTTTTCTGAATAAGACCCTTAAGTTAATATACATGCTCATAAAGAAAGATTCAGCACTCAGCATTAGTTGTTTGAGATACCTTGAGTTAGTTAATGGCAAATCACTCAGTATTACTCATACAAAAGCACTCTTGTTGGAATGTTATTATCTCCCATTTATAGGTTGTCTCATGTCTTGTGTGTGTGTGTGTGTGTGTGTGTGTGTGTGTGTGTGTGTGTGTGTGTGTGCATGTTTCAATGAAAGAAGCATTTGGGCAAAAGTATGTAAGCAATAAAAAAAAAAGTCTAAAACAGGGCTATGTTATCTGTACACCTGTACAAGTGTCCATTTTGGAATTAAGCTATGTAGGTGCTCTAGGACAAATGAGAAAACCCTTTGGCTATAGAATCCCAAACATCTCAAACAACTGCATGCTAATCTCATGCAATGCCTCAATGGCAGCAGCAGAAAGTTCCCTGTCTGGTAGTCTCCTTGAGAAAAGAGGGGCACACCATTTACAGTTTTATTTTGTACCCAATTGGAAATAAAATATATTATGGCAACTTCCTAAGTAGAACAACACCTCAGTGCTAAGAGACAATTACCTATACAAGGACCCTCCCAATTTTTGTTTTCCATGTATTTTAGTTGACTTCCCTGAGTATATTCCTTTGTCTTCTCTCCAAATTTAGGATATTATTTGTAAATAATAAATAAATAATATCTATATTATTTGATAAGTGAATCAGGCTTCTTATTTGTTTTCTTCATCCTAGAAACAGAGCCATTCATCTTAGTGTATTATTGTTTCTTCTGAGGATTCTCAGCACTAGTGTAGTCATGACAAATGAATGTTTCCTGTGTTTAAAGGATTACAGTTTAGTTGGACACACAAATGCTATTATATGTGTAAAACTTTATGTAATGTCGTATTTTTTTTTTTCATTAGGGGCATGTAATCTTATTTTTATTGTAATAATTATTTTATTTATTTTTTAAAATTTCATTTCAAATCCCAACTACAGTTCTCCGTGCCACAACTCTTTCCATGCTTCCTTGTCTCCTCCAACCTCCATTTGCTCTCTCCCCAGCCCACTCCCACTCCACTCCTCCTCATGGGTAAAAGCTCCCATGAAGAGTCAACATAGTTTGGCACAATAGGTTGTGTCAAGGACAGGCCCCTTTCCCAGGCATTAAGGCTGGGTATGGCATCCTACCATAGAGAATAGATTCCAACAAGCTAGCTCATGTAACAGGTTTGTTTATAAGCTTCTTAATCATAAATTCTTGGCAAGTTCATAGCTTCTGAGAGTCAGTTTTCTTTAATAGTGGATGCCCCCCCATGACTATATGGACAGCATAAATGGCACTCAAGATTATTGAAAGATAGACAGAGAGATGGGAGAGATGGGGGGATGGAGGGAAGCAGGGAGGGGGAATGAGAGAGAGAGATGGATGAAACAGGAAATTGAGAAGAGATGGGATGTATGTCTTGGAGGAGGATTAGATGGTTAATATGACCAAAATATAGTGATTAAAATTCTAAAATTTAGTTAAAATATTTATTTTAAAAATTACTTTGAATAGGTGTATAATGCTGATCCAAAGAAGCTATGGCTTATTAAATGAAAATTCCATCTCAGTTTGAGGTATTTTCTTAGAGTTATTGTCCAGGAAAATTTCAGAAGTTTTTAAGCTGATATATATTATGTAAGCTGACTTTTGTCATTTCCTGCCCATCAGAACTGAATTGTAAGACCCAGTGTTTGGCTAGTTTTATGTCAACTTGTTGAAAGCTAGAATCCACATAGAAATGGGATCCTAAGTTAAGAAGATGCCTCCATTAGATCAGGCTGTAGGCAAAACTTTCAGGCTCTTTCTTAATTAGTGGTTGATTTCAGAGGGATCACTTCTGGACAGGTGGTTCTGGGTTGGATCAGAAAGCAGGTTGAACATGCCTTGGTGAAGAACTCAAAAGCAGCATTCCTCCATGACCTCTGTATGAGGTCTTGCCTCCAGCTTCCTTCTCTATTTGAGTTCCTGCCCTGACTTCCTTCTATTATGAACATAAGGCAAGTAAACACTTTCCTTCCCAAGTTGCTTTGGTCATGATGTTTTATCACATTAATATTAATCCTAACTAGGACAGACCCTATTTTTTGAGGATACCACTCTCTTTGGTTTCATAATATTGCAAAACTATGATGTAACTAAGCTGGAAGCTCCTGCCCAATGGAAAGCATTCTGAGTTGGAATTTTCTTTGAAGGCATCTGGAAAAGAAAAGTCAGCTATCGTATTTCCCAGTTGTAGACCTTATATTCTATAACACCATATTGCTATGCAAGAAATTCTTGTTGGTATGAGTAGCACTATGGTTTAACCAACTTATTTCTCAGTAGATCTCAGGCCCATTCCATAGGAAGATATTAATATTCAGTTGGGGATGTGCTCAAAGGTCCATTAATAAGGGGTCACAGGCAGTAGGGATGAGCCTAGTACTTTTGCTTTGCTAAATGAACATATTGTCAAAACTGCTTTTTAACTATTAACATTTATACTCATAATGTGGTCCTCAGCTGTGATTAAAGAAGCTTGTCTTTAGAGGACACAATGTTTAACCCAGAGACTAATAACTTCTCCAGCTGATGAGAATAAATGAATGTTGATGTTCAGAGTTACACAGTACACTAATATCAACCACTTCAAAACTTCAGGAACATTAGAGAAAAGGCATAAAGAATACAAGGGCCAAGCAAGAGGAGGCTATGAAATACTGTCTTGTGGGCCAATAGATATTTAATTACAGTAGGTAGAAAGTTGGGGGAATGTTGGGGAACCAACCATGAGGTATAATGGCTGTTGAAGAGCACTAAAAATGAGGAAGTCATTGTTGTCAATGATACCACTAGTAATTTATTAATGTTCCAGTGGAGAACTGTACATCTCTGCCCTATCTAGTGGTCCTGGTTAAACACATTGTGTTATAGACTGAGAAGAATGGATAGGGGGCAGAGGGTAGACTGTGGGAGGGAATAGTAGCAGAGAAGAAAGGGGTGTCTGCAGTCAGGATGTAAAATAAAGAAAAAAATTAATAAATTAAAAAGAGAAAAGAAAACCGAAATACAAACAAAATAAAAAGACTAGAAAATGAGGTGTCAAATTGGTGGTAGGAAGAGTGTTTTGTAGGGGTGGGGTGTAGAAAGGATGGAGAGAAAGAGTGTGACCTGAATATATTATATACATGTGTAAAAACAAATTTACTTTAAAAGTTTAAGTGAAACAAAAATCTCTGGAAAGATTGAAGGAGTTGCTTAAATGATTCTTGGCCCATACCCATCAAATGCAGCAATTGTAATCTATCAAATGTCTAGTTAGAAATATTTACATATGCTCTCCTTCTCCCCTGTAGTAAACATGTGACTCTGAGGATTCAAATATTCACTAGATATCCTGTGCATTTCTAACTAGGTTGGAGAGGAAACAGGCACTTTATTTTTAACTTTTAAAATATTTTATTTAATACTCATATGCACAAAAATTGTTCTTTGATCAAATTCACCCCTCATTCTGAACCCTCTAATCTCTTCCCTAACCCTTTCTCACTTTATTCTCCCAACTCTATATCCTCATTCAATCTCTGTTGTTTAATAGCTACTGAGTCAAAGTAGAATTTCCTGTGTGTGCATAGGTTACTTTTAAACAATAGAAAGGTGAATTTAGAAAAATTCCAAAAAGAAAAAAGAACAAGAAAGGTATTACAGTAAAAGATAAAAAACAGTACGAGTGTGAAAATACATACAAATATTAGAATAATTACAATAAATTTAGTGTAAATATTCAAAAGTTGAATGCTATTATTTATTCAACAATATGCATTTAACTTCACTGTACCAAAATGTAATTAAAATATATAATATAAAGGTTGAAGGCAAAGGTATAAACTTATAAAATATATCCACCACTGCCAAAAGGTGGAAATAACCGACAAATTTAATAAAGACTCACAGTTGGTATAATCATATCAGAATAAATATGGGCTTTAGGACTAAAATCATTACTGGAATTAAGAAAAACAAATCTTTGTTCTAAAAATTTCAGTAATCAAAAAATTATAATCTCAGTAAGTAATCATTTGTACCTAGTAAAATGGCTCTGTTGCTGAAGACACCACAGTGTTTACAAGGCATGGAGAAATTAACTTGTGTACTAGAGAACCTCATCCCAACTGGCTAACTTCCACTGTATATTAAAGTGTTATATAGGCTCCTGGGAGAAATTGTCAGCATCAATCTTACTCAGCTTTGAACACTGTGAGTTACAGTTATGACTGGCATGGCAAAAAATATGCCAATGGGTGCAGCAGTGACATGAACACTATGAGGGAACCAACCTCTTTCTGGTTGGATTTAAAGTCTTCTCTACAGTAGGAAACACACACCTGATGCTGTGCATATGGTCAGGAAGCCATGGTTGGGGCTCCCGTAGGCCCGGAGTGTGAAATTAGTAGCATTGTTCTGTTAAATGGACATAATATCAAACTACCCTGCAAACTCATATCTTTTTATTTTAAATACACATTCTTGAATTTATTTATTTACTTATCTGTCTATTTACTCATTTATTTATTAATATAACCTGACTGCTGTTTCCCTTCCTTCCTTTTTTCCTCAGCCCCTCCCTCCCATCTCCCCTCTGCCTGCCCCATCCACCTCTCCATTTCTATTCAGAAGAGGGCTGATATGGATATCAACAAAACATGGCATATCAAGTTGAAATCTGGAAAAGGCAACCCAGTATGAGAAGAAAGGTCCCAAACGTGTACAAAAGAGTCAGAGACAAAGATATACAACTGTAACATATACACAGAGGGCCTAGGTCAGCCCTATTCTGGCTCCCTGGTGGGCAGTTCAGTATCTGTGAGACCCTAGGAGCCCAGGTTAATTGGTTTTGTGGGTTTTCATGTGGTGTCCTTGACCCCTCTGGCTCCAATAATCCTTCCTCTCCCTTTTCTGCAGTATTCCCTCACCTCCACCAACTGTTTGGCTGTGTGTCTCTACATCTGTTTCCATCAGTTGCCAGATGAAGCCTAGCTGATGACAGCTGGGCTAGACACCAATCTATGAGTATAGCAGAATATCATTAGGATTTTTTTTTGGCCAGTCATGTTTGGTTATTCCTAGCTCTTTGGACTATTCAGCCTCTGGGTCTTGGCCCTATAGGCAGTATCACACCTTTCGCTGTGGTGCTATGGGTCTCAGGCTGGACAGGTAATTTCTTGGTCACTCTCACAATTTCTGTACCAACTATACCCCAGCACATGTTGCAGGATGGACAATTGTGTGTTGAAGGTTATGTGGAAGTCTTACCTGGTTACAGGAGACATCCAGTTCATTCTCCATATCACCCATTGTACGGAGTCTTTGTTAGGCTCAGCTTTGTAGATTCCTTGGAATTTCCATTGTACCATGTTTCCAGCTCATACTTGAGATGCTGTTCAGTTCCAGTTCACTTCCAGTTCTCCCCACCCCAGACCTTATCCCACCTGATTCCACCATCCCCTCCTCCTCCCTAGATATCTATTCTATTTCCCATTCTCAGAGAGATCCAGGTGCCTTTCTGGTTCTGGGTTACATCACTCAGGATTACTTTTTTGTTTGTTTCTTTACATTCTTTTGCCTGCAAATTTCATAACGTCATTATTTTTAATAGCTGACTAATATTCCAATGTTTAAATGTACCACAATTTCTTCATCCATTCTTTGGTTTGAGGGACATATAAGTTGTTTCCAGTTTCTGGCTATTACAAGTATAGTTGCTATGAACATAGTTGAGCAAGTGTCCTTGTGGTGTGATGGAGCATCCTTTGTGTATATTCCCACGAGTGGTGTAGCTGGATCTTGAGACAAATTGACTCCCAATTTTCTGAGAGGCTGCCATACTGATTTTCAATGTGGCTGTACAATTTTCACTCCCACCAGCATTGGAGGAATGTTCCCCTTGCTCCACAGCCTCAACAGTATGAACTATTACTTGTGTTTTTAATATTAGCCATTCTGATAGGTGTAAAATGGAATCTCATTATTGTTTTGATTTGCATATCCTTCATGGCTAAGAATATCAAACGTTTCTTTAATAGCTTCTTGGCCATTTGAGATTCCTCTGTTGATAATTCTCTGTTTAGATCTGTAACCCATTTTTAAAATTAGATTATTTGATTTGTTGATGTCTAGTTACTTTATGTATTTTGGAAATTATCCCTCTGTTGTGGGCTTGGTGAAAATATTTTCCCATTTCGTAGGTTGCTATTTTGTCCTTTTGACAGTATGGCATTCTTTTGCTTTAGAGCTTTTCAGTTTCATGAGTTCCCATTTAGTAAATTTTGTTCTTAGTGCCTGTAGTATTGGTGTTCTGTTCAGGAAGTTGTCTCCTGTGACAAATTTTTTTAAGTCTATTCCCCCACTTTCTCTTCTATTAGGCTCAATGTGTCTAGGTTTATGTTGAGATCTTTGATTCTCTTAGACTTGAGTTTTATACAGGATGATGGATATGGAATGGCTACATGTGAATGTCCAGTTAGACCAGCACCATTTTTTTCCATTGTCTAATTTTGGCTTCTTTGTCCAAAATCAGGTGTCCATAGGTGTGTGGATTCACATCTGGGTTTTTGATTTGATTCCTTTGATCCACCTGTTTGTGTTTATGCCATTACAACACACATTTTATCTTAGCTCTTATGGGTGGTATGCTGTCTGTTCCTACACACACACACACACACACACACCACCACCACCACCAACAACAACAACCCCCCACACACATACACACACACACCACACCTACATACACACACACACACACCAAACACACACACACACCACACACACCACACAGACACACACCACACACACATACACCACATACCACCCACCCACACACACACACACACGTATGTATGTATGTATGTAGGAAGTGTGTTATGCTGATTCTGATAACTAAATATTCTCTAAATGTGTTGTGTTGTTATTTCACAAATGAAATAGAAAGGAGATAGCTATCTTATGAAGCATACAAGCCGACTACATCCCTAATATACAACCCATGGTTCTGGTTGCTCAAAGGGGCATAGCCAGGTAACCATAACCCTGTGGAAAGTACCAGCACTATGACTACAGTAATGGTTTCCCAATTTGCTTTCTCCATCACTGTTTATAGCAAGATTATTCCCAGACATTTTGAATCACTTATATTCACTTAGATTGCATACAGTTTAATATATTTGAGGTCAAGCTTAAAAAAAAAAATTATGTTCTTCATTGGGAAACTAAAGATTCTGATTGCAGAAGTAATGAGTATCAATTACAGCCAATTAGCTGCATCTTCTCCTTCACTGACACCATGTGGCTACAATCAGATCTTGACTTTACTTCTTTCTGTAGTCTTTTTATTAATTTCCTGTTACAGCCAGAAAAAAAAATGAAGGCAGCTGCTTTTATAAACTTACCTCAGGGCTTAAAAAACCCGAACACTGTCTTTTCAGTGCCAAAGAGGGCATGGACATTGTACTGCACTAAACAACTCATGTTGTTTTGTGTAAAAATCCAATAAGCCTTTCTCTTTAAAGAGAAGTTATTTAAAGTTGCCTTTTTCCTCACATTTTCTTGTCCCTGTGTCAATAATTCTGTGAAGGAAACACGGTGATCACAGCTTGGGGAAAAAAGTGGCAAAAAGTGAAATTAAATCAGATTGGGAGTTCAGGCTTTTCTCATTTAGTCTAGTGTATGAACATTAACTTTGTTTTGAAAATGACCAACAACAAAATGAATTTTCTTCCACAGTGCTATGGTTGCAAGGCAAAAAGAAGGAATTCCATACTTGAAAAAGTTGTGCACACAATAGAAATATATTTGAAAGTATAATAATCACGGTTACTGAACATATGCAGTCTATAAAGGAAAAAAGATAAAAAAAACATACACACATATGAAGATAAGCATATCATCTTAGAGTGTATACACGATTTTCCCCATTCACTTAAGTCTAAGTAGCTTATTAACATACTGAAAATGTATTAAACAGTAGGAATCATGAATTTTATAACACTCAAAGATAAATGTCTTCTTGCTCCACCAGGGACATACAAGTCAGGTAGCATGCCTGCCAAGTCATCATTTAGCTGATCCGACTCTAGGGTTAGGGAACTTAAAATGGATAGAGAAGGTGTGCTTCACCTTTGAATAGTACCAAATAATGAAAATTCATAATTAACAGGAGACAAAGAAAGAACATTCCTTCTGATCCCACTGCCCTTTTAGAAGGAAGGGACACCACCATCTTCAGAAAGTCCTCACTCAGATTCCTTCTGCCATCATAATTACCTAGGCTGTGCAGTCTCAGAGTAGTGAGATACCTTCACCACTTATCTTCAGATGCACTCAATTTTTCTTTTACTCTGATATTTGGTATCTTCCTCATGCTCAAAACAATGGTCTTATGGCTACATCTTTTACCTATCCCATGATCACTTGATACTAACGTTTTTGTCACAAACAATATGAAGTTGAAGGACAAAGACAAGGAAGGCTGCAAGCTATCATGAGTAGACTGTTAATGAGTGTGATACTGTCCCAGCAACAGTATGATACATTGCTTCATCTATGGCTAAGATTGGTCACACAGACATATATTAAATTTTTGGTCAGCTTCATAGATATATACAACATATAGTGCTACCATATTCATCCCCCCTCCACATTACCCTCTCTCATTCCCCCATTCCCACTGACCTCCCTTCTACTAAGGCCTCTACTTTTTTGTGTTTCTTCTAGTGTAGCCCTTATGTATGTGGTCATTATTTATTATTCTTAAAACAGATTTCAGTATATAGCAGTTCCAATGAGTGTTGCCACTCATAGGATATCCTAATATTTTCTAAAGATTAAATTGAACTTCATGCCTTGCAATAGAGTATACCTTCACAGCCACAACTCATGATATGCACCAGGTGGATATATCATATTTTGATCTCTTAAAAGTATCAAAGTATCCTCATCAGATCAGAAGACCAGAGCTATGTCAATGACAGGACAGTTCCAAAGCCTTCCACAATCTCCATCCTGATACTCATTTCACATCCCATCACACATAATTCCCTGGGAAGCTTGGCATGCCATGTGCATCCTTTCATAAGCATGTTAAGCAATTTAGTGCACTATGGTGAAGAAGGCCCTGATTGGCAGAGATGGGTATCAGATTTCTATTAGGTCCGCCCAGGAGACTGAAGAAACCACTGATGATTACTTAAAGCATTCGCCTAGGCTTTTCACTAGTGGACTTTGGGGTCTCCATAAACTTGATGCAATGGCTTCTGTTCCTTTGTCTAGTCATTATTTCCTATGTGGTATTTGCTATCCTAATGCCCAAGGTTTTCAGTTTTGAGATGGTGGTTATATTGCTGTAGCTCATCCTTTCCCCTTGGATATTCAATGCTGGCTACCAATTATGTATAAGTTGTCTTCATTTTACAATTCCACATATAATAATTTTAAATTATCTAAGAGACAAGGAGCCCCACATATATTTGTTCCATTCTGATCTCACCTTAGGTTTTTCTGGGATAAAGAAAAATGTCAACCTCGATAAGGAATATATATAAATTTTTTACCTTTCTGTTTCTAACTTAAACTACTGAGGTCAATCCTGGACAGTTTTGTGTAAGCATGAGTGTGCATCTTTCACATGCATATTACTACGTGAATGTAGGATTAAATATGATGAAACTCAGATGGATTCTTTGAATAACAATGACAAATAATCATCTGTTTGTGGCTACAATTTTGCTTTGAATCCTATATGTGGAAATTATGTAGATCCAAAAGAACATTGTAAACTTTAGAAAAAATAAATAATCATAGTTGCATGACAGTGACCATTAATGATGTAGTGTTTCCTGGTGGATATAAGGAATTGAGAATCCAGGAAGCAGGCTTTTCAGTTATGAATAGACAGAAAAACATGGATGGTTGACTGTGTATTAGGTCACAATGTGCCAAGTCATTCCGGTACTTAACATTATCCCCAGAAGCCAGGGTTTGTGAAGAATCAATGGGCCAGGTGGGTTTTGTACTTACTGTGTCACCGGCTCTTTATGCCTCATTGAAGACTCTCCAGTGGCCACCTCACTGGAGGCCGTTGGAAATATCAAAACAGTCATTATTGATGTAATGAGCTTTCATGTTTAATAGCTTCGAACATGAAGGATAGCAGGCTTTTCAGAGAGTCATATGTCCAGCATTATGGTTCTCCACCCTTGAGATAGCCCAACTATCCCACACTTTGTCATTACTGCAGTCCCAGATTATGGAGGGGAAAAAGCATGCAGGTGCCTTTAATCAGAACAGTCAGTAAACAGTTAACAAACAGCTGTCTAACAAGTGGTTATTTCTCTATTGTTCCAAAAGTTCTTCAACAAGGGCATCTGGAGGATGTCTTTACAGTCATTGGCTTAGTGGTCACAGACTAATAAAATTATACATTACTTAACAATCAGACTACTTTCTGAAACATGCCTCAATATGTGGTTTTACTAGTGTATGAACATCATAGAATGAATGCACATTTTAAAACCTAGAGAGAATAGCCTTTACAAATGTAGATAATATTCTTTATTTACAGGAAAAAGCTATTGTCCATGGGATCATGAAGAATAAAACAGCTGGAGAATTACCCAACCACAAAAGAAAAATTAAACAATAGAAGACACGGTGTACATATGATGTACAAGGCTGCTACTTGCACCACAGCAAATTGTGCATCGAGTTGAAAATAAAACTACATATGCCCATACCCATGGTACTAACAACCATGATAAGGGCTATCTGTCAGCTCCCAAAGTTTCATTGTGTTTTCTTGTTTATGGAAAGCAAACTGTGTGTGAGTTCTCTCTGCCCTGCATAGAGTAACATGCATTGCACTGTAATTTTAGCTATAGGCCCTGAGCTACACAGAAGATCTTTGGAGTGTTTTGAGCAGACACCTAGTCTTTTATTCCATGCTGAATATTTTTATGTGTTCCTCACTTCAGAAAAGTCACATTGGGTCATCTACTCTCTCACACCCAGTCTAAAGCATTCAGCATTAACTCCATTAACTAACTGAGAATATTCTACATTTTCAGTTACCTCTTTAACTCCTGGGAAACCGTGAAGTAATAAGGCATGTTTTTTTTTTTTAAGGGTGATATCCCTCCCCACAGTCCTCAAATAGAAATGTACAAACAACAACAAAACAGAAACAGAAATAAGCAAACAAAAGGTAGGAGGACTGCCAGACAGAGAAGTTTATAACTGTCTGTTTCTCTTGCTTAGCCACAGTATTTTCTCAGAGAGAAACTGGAAGTCCTTTGGGATCCCTGCTCTTCTCTACACATTTAAGAAAGAGCTCATGGCATTCCTCTCCTCTCAAGCATGAAACATACTACTTTGTTCCTTCTTTACACTAAGCCACTCCTTGTGAACTTAAATTTATCAGGACAATTTGCCTCAAAAACACTTGGATTTGGTATAAATTTAATTCATCAAATGCTTGGTGGAAATATATTAGTATCAGGAGATACATTGATAGCAGGGAAGGAGCAGTGACTTTCAGCAAAACAGCAGTGCATAATTCTAACAATGGTCATCAAAGTGACTGGCGTGAGAGACCCACAGAGTCAATGCATACCTTTGTGGCAGGGAAAATGACTTCCTCATGGAGCTCTATAGACAAGCTCACAGAAAACCAACTCTGAACAGAGCCTCTTATGGAACATTCAGCAAGTATACACTCACAGATTAAAAACAAACAAGACAAAAAAAAATAAACATAGCTTGTATCTTAAAATTTTAGAAGAGGAATGGTTGAAATAATATAATGCCGCAGAGGACTTCAGCTATGCCTCTCATGAATGGACTCACTGGAGAAGAGAGAACCAAGAAAGGATATGAAGGCATCATAATAACAAAATATTGGTTCTTGTGTCTCTTCATGCTTTCTGTTCTCTGTTCAGGCATACCTTCTCAAACACTACCATAACCTGTAATTATGGTAATTATTCCACTGCCCTTTCAGTATTTTAAAATTTGGGCATTTTTATAAGCATCAAGAGGCTGTCACTACACACTGGACAAGACAGGACATACCAGACATTGTTCGGACTTGGAAGGAAATTGGTCATATGGGGAAATATTGCTCAGGGACTCCTGCTTGAAGATAGTAAAATAACAGTTGCTATGTTGAAACAATGATTTTCTTCAATGGCCTCACTACTAATGACTGCACAGTGGGGTGAGGAAAGTTATACTGTAACTCATTTATATTTAACTCATAAGGAGCGCAGCTCCACTCTTTCCTTATTTACTTCCAGCAAAAGGCAGGTAGTCAAACTGAGCATATAAATCATAACAAGCCCTTTGACTCCTTGGTTATCTGTTTAAGAATAACTTCACATTACCTCTTCATGGTTCCTTCCCCCAAGAGGTTTCAATTTTACTGTAGATATATGGTATCTATATATTTAATATCTTCAAATTTCTGGAATGAAATGCTTTGCCTTAGTCTAGAAAGGCAAGGAAGGTATGGGGCATGTCATTCCCTCACAGTGGGTGTAAGAAAAGAGATTAGGGGTTAGCACTTTCAGGAAAGCAAGCAATGTCTCATCTGCTTAGTGTATAGTGACAATGGGGTGCATATAAACAGTTTCCAAGGGGTCACCAATACATATTTTTAAGGTGCCCTTTTCCTGGCGTTAAGTCACTGTGACATTTCAGAAACATATTTCTTCATTTTGCTGTACACCACAGGAAATAAGTTTGGCAACTGAATCAAGAGATTGAGTTGTGTGTTTAGATGATGTTTGGAGTTCCTACAGTTGTCTTTTGGATAGAGCTGAACTTTGTGGAAGAAGAAGCAACCACTTGCTCTCTCTGTCCATTGACTCTTATACTTGGATTAGGACTTCTGCCGCTCTGACCTTCAGACATAAGATAACAGCCCTTCACCAGCTTTTATAGGAGCCCAACTACAAGACAGAAGATCATGGAAATATCCTCTGTCACTGCAATTGCATGTGCCACTTTGTCACCACGAATTATATTAGTCTGGTATATGGGTAGAGGAAATGTATGGGTGATTGGCAGATGGAAAAAGAGAGCTACAAATAATGATTATGGTTGTCTCTTCTGGATCCTAGTTCCCTGAAGAATCTTGTTGACTATAATTGACTGGTGATTAAAGGGACTGTAATGTTGATCCTGTTTATTTCAGATAATATGGGATGTGTGGTTCTAACACATAATCCCCAAAGGAAGGCTCTGACTATGATTAGAAATTCAATAAATATTATTTCACTGAATACATCAGATAAACCATCTTAGCCAGTAAACTTCTATTGGTCACCTTTCTTCACTGGAACACACATTGTTTTTGGAAAGTGATTAATAAAAACTTAGTAATAAGTAGGTAATATTTAATGAAAGGGATCTGCCTTCCCCAATAATGAGATTGATGACTATCTTAAATGCCATCCTAGAGCCTTCATCCAGTAGCTGATGTAAGCAGAAACAGACACCCACAGCTAAACACTGAGCTGAACTCTTAGACTTCAGTTGCAGAAAGGGAGGAGCGATGAGCAAAGGGGTCAAGACCAGGCTAAAGAAACCCATAGAAACTTCTGACCTGAACAATGGGGAGCTCATGGACTCCATTCTGATATCTGGAAAACCAGCATAGGACCAACCCAGATTCCCTGAATGTGGTGTTAGTTGAGAGAATTGGTCAGCCCCTGGTAATGGATCAGTTTTTATCTTATACTAGGGATCCATTCGTATCCCTAGTATAAGAATGGACTTTGGGAGCCCATTCTATATAGAGAGATACTCCCTCAGCCTAGACACATGGGCAGGGCCTGGGCCCTGATCCAAATGATATGACAAACTTTGAAGACTCTCCATGGAAGGTCTCACTTTCCCTGGGGATCAGAAAGAGGATGGGATGGGGATTGGTGGAGGGAATAGGGGAGGATGGGAGGGTGTAGGAACTGGGATTGATATGTAAAACAAGCTTGTTTCTAATTTAAATTATATATATATATATATATATATATATATATATATATATATAACAGCTTAGTCAAAGATTAAGAAAAGCATGCAAAATCACACTAATAGGGTAAGATAAATCTTGTCTTGTGATATGCAGAATGGTTAGGAACTGGGGGAAGTGATCAGTTCTAAGTCCAATGTCTTAAAAGTCCATTTCTGTATTGGACACATACTCACCATATGTGTTCATGATGTGATAAGGCAACGACTATCTGTTGTCATATTTTTATGTATGTCTTTTTGTTGACCATAAAATTATGGATAAAGAAGACAAATGTTCACAATGTTGAAAAATAAAGGAATTCTATGTAAATATTGTATTTGTAAACTTTTAATGGAATAAAACTTCAAAAATTTCAAAATCAGAATCTGGCTAAAGTAGAGCTCACAAATTATTAATGGAAAGATTTTTTTTTTAAAAGAAACTGCTAAGATGGCTGCACAAGTTTGCACTCCAACCTGTGATGCTTTGGCAGACTTTTGGGAAACTATTCCTCACACTGGTTGCCTTACCAAGCCTTAATACTGAGAGACCAGACACCAGCAGGCAAGACTAATGCCATTTTATTCTGGACACCATCTTGAGAAACTGTTGACCAGACCCTGATCCCAGTTCCTGGAGAAACCACAAACAGCTAAAAGTTGCCCCAGGACTCCAAAATCCTGCCAATTCAGCCTGAGGAAACACAACTTATCATGGTCACCAGATATCCCCAATAGGTCACCAGAAATTGCCAAATGCTTAAAGAACCCATGAACCAATCAGAAAATGCCATGGCATGCCCTCCCCTAGCTGTCTGTTTTTCCCTTTATAAGCTCACTCTCCTACCTCATCCCTGGTGTCAGAGTGCGGTATGGACTTAATAAACCCTGTGTGTTCACATAGATACTTGGCTCTGTGGTGGTCCTGTTGGGGGGAGGGGTCCCACGTCCTGGGCATAGATTTGGGGGGCACAGAAAATCATGGCGGAGTGGGAGAAGAGAAGGGAGAGGGGACTGTGGTGGAATATAAAATAAATTTAACTGATAAAGAAGAATAGTAGCTATTTAAAAAGTGCTAGTCTGTATTTAAAAACTAAAAAAAAAAAAGAAAATGCAAAGTAGACAATAGTTCCAACTTTTATAGACATGCTTTAAGGATACTTTTATAGAGAATATTTAAAAATTAAATATTCATTGGCCTTCATTACTATATTTAAAATATATAATTAATTACAGAAATTTTTGTTTCATTATTTAGCCTAAGGGAATAATTACAGAAAAACTAAAACTCTTACAGGTCAGGGCTTTTTTTGGGGGTTTCATCATCAGCTCCATTGTCATTCACACATTTCAAATTCTATTTCTATCCTCATGTTTTAATTTCCCAACTGGTAAATGAACATGAATGGCTTTTCAAATCTAAAAATCCCACTTGAATTTCTTTATACATATTATCTTGTTCAGCAGTTGTAAGCAAAAGGAGCATCTGGCTCTTGGGTTTTAGATCAGATATATGTGGGTTGTAACTGTCCTCTTATCAGCAAAAATATTCATCCAAAAGAGAAAAACAAATGCTTGTGGTCCAAGAATGTCTCTAGTTGGCAATCGGGGCCCTTAGACATTGGTTTTACCCCTTGATCTTCTGTTCTTCCAGTGTTTCTTGTGTATCATGATAATGAAGAGTGCCTATTGTGGTTATCATCTATAACTATAGGTTCACTCTGGGAAAATGTACCAGGCATGACCAAGCATCCACTTTCCTACCTGTTTCATGTAACAAAGGCTATCAACTCAAATCAACAACTTATGCCTCAATGAGGAGAAGTTTTGGGGATGGAAAGTTTGGTCTTATAAATTAAATATGCCTATGATTAAGCAGGCAACAACAAGAATTGTCTTGTTTTTGCTGTTATTTCTGCTTTCTGTCTGATCACAAAGCAACAGAAGCAGTGGTGGCAATGGCATCTGGATCAGCCCCTTCCTGATATCTTCATCGCTGTGGTGCAATGCAGAAACTTAACAATGCAAGGTTCTTGGCTTGTGTTCTTATGAACATATATATATATATATATATATATATATATATATATATATTCTGCACACAGTTCCATGTGTTAATTCACATTCTATTAAAAGACTCAGAACTATTTCTGTTTCCTGCAATGAGCTCAAACCATTAAAGCAAGCCTCAACATGAGACCTTGGTTAATTTATCTCTTTGGTGAGACTAATGAAATGATTAAATGCATGGACCCAGAACAAATTATTCCTTCAGTTTCCTATTATTTTTGTTTAAAACACAGGTAGGGAAATGAAAACCTGTAGATAAATTATCCCTTAGTATCTAATTCAAATAGTGTCAAATAAGAAGTGAAATATGTCATGAAAATATCCAATTAAATACTCCTCGTAGTTCAAGCATCACACCAGGTTGCACTGATGTAAGAATGAACCACACATACTCATTACCCACTTGGACCTCACTTTTTATCAGGGGAGATAGAGACAGGCAGGCAATTTCACTAAATGTCACAGGGGTGCAGTCATAACAGGCACAGGGTATGATGAAAGCAAAGGCAAGTGGCATTAGTGCCACTTGGGAAATGAGGTTTCATGGAACACTCAGTGGTGGAGATGTCCATTCAGAATTATGAGCGACAGAACTAGTTTGTGAATAAGAAGTTCATGGCCGGCCAACAATTTTTTTCCATATTCCTCCAAATTGTGCAGCTTTTGTCTCCATATATGAAGTTGGTATGCCATTTGCTGCATTGATTCGTATCTCTTCCATCTGGTCATGAATACCATATAGTTCTGGTAAGTCTAGAAGACATGTCTGGGGAGTGCTTGAGGGGCATGCCTTCTTCTCAGTAATGAAGAACAATGAACAAATGCTGAGCCCATTACTTCCTTTTGCTTCTATATTCTGTTGTTCAAGAGCCAGATACTTGAGACAGCAGGGGAGACAAAATTTACCAGGAGGGGGAAGACCTGAGGACCTTAAAACCACCAGCCAACAATGTGGACATGATTTGGAGCTGTGAACTGACACAGAAATGTGGTACAATTCCAGCATGCAAGATACTAATATGCATCATTACTAATGCCATTTCAAATAAGGCAAATTAATCTTCATGAACTCTAATGAAACTACTTGATAATTTAGCCTTTAGAAGAATTCAGGGAATTAGACGTGTGTAATGGCCTGGTAACCTCCATGCAATAGATATAAGATAAGGAAGATTTTCATAGGAGACAGTCAGAAAACCACTGGAAATTGAGCACAAACAGAAGTGAAGATTGAGAACAATGGATTCCCAAAAGACTCCTATATCTGAAAATACCACATAAAACTTTCCAAGATGCACGAAAGGCAACTACCTAAACTGGAGGCATCTCTTGAATGGCTTCCTCACCACTTGGAAATTTTGTAATCTCTGTTTAGGATGGCTTGGGGATCTAACTGGCAAAATCCTTGAAATCACTGAGGCAGGAAATGGGATTATGAAGTTCTACATTTCAGGTAGAGTTCAGAGAGTAATTCACTAAGAACAATAAACTGTAAGGATACCAACTAAAATGCCAGACAATATTCATACGTGGACACGTGATATCTGCCTATTCTGAACTGATATAAAGGAAATAAACAAGAAACTGCAGGCATTAAATATATTATGAAAAGTTCAAATTATGTCCCAAATAATTAATTACTATTAACCTGTGCTTCTCTCTCTCTCCTCTCTCTCTCTCTCTCTCTCTCTCTCTCTCTCTCTCTCTCTCTCTCTCTCTCTCTCTCTCTGTGTGTGTGTGTGTGTGTGTGTGTGTGTGTGTGTGTGTGTATAGACCAGAAGTTGACTAGGTATCTTCTTTAGTGAAACAATACCTTATTTTTTGAGAGAGGTTTGTTCATTGAACACAATGATCACACATTGGTTGTTGTGGCAGTTTGAATAAGAAATGCCCTCCATAGGCTCAAGGATTTAAACACTTAGTCCCCAGTTTGTGGCACTGTTAGGGAAGGCTGTGGAACCTTTGGAATGTGGAGCCTTGCTGAGGAAAACATGCCACTCTAAGAAGTATTTGATCATTCATAACCTTGCCCCATTTCTAGTTTTCCCCTCTGATTTATAAGTTTTATTTGTAATTTATGAACTTATAAGCTAGCTATTGAAAATGTGATCTCTCAGCTTCTCAATCCAGCATTGATCCTTCTGGCCATGCCACTATGGGCTGGTAGAAAATTTGAAGTTATTTATTGACCAAAGGACTTCAGAAAATGCTGTGTGGTGTGAAGCTGGTTCAAAAATCTATGAAAGATGTGGTAATGAAACAACAGAGAAAGGGAAAATGAATAAGGAGAACTGAAATGGATGTCTAAGTCAGATGAATTAAGTAAATAAAAGGCATTAAAAAAAAAACAAACAGAACCCGAGAACTATAGTCAATGGGTGCCTACTTTCTATTGAATATCCACTGCTGTATAAGCCCCAAACGGAGTGACTTACAGAATACAAACCCTATAGTTCTCCTCATATATAATGGGAGAGGTCTGAGATCTGCTTTCTATGTAGTGTTTGCAGGACACTGAATCATTAATCTTGTGGTTTCATTAACTCCAGGGCTTCTGAAATTTCTGTATTTTTACTAAATTAGTAAAGAGAGATAGATGATGGAGGATTGTGAAAGTTGTTGCTACTCTTGGTAACTTGATGAAGCAGCCATGGATGCAGAGCATGCCACTCCCACGAACTAACAGAAAAGGGTTCCTATACAACACTGTAAGGGAAGTGGGTGTTGACAACAAGTCGATGAACTAAGGAAGGAATAAATGTGAAGCCGGTGAACGGTGAACCTTTCTCTTAATACACTGAATGGGAGACAGGCAAAGTCACTTTTGTGGGCAGAAAGACAATGCCTTCGGGTATGGCAGAAGATCAATGTCTGTCGGAATTATGTAAGTGGTTTTTCCAGGATGCTTTTGCTGGTATGGAATTAAATCTCAGAGGAGAGGTCCTGTCGTACATGGAGTTGTAGACACAGTTAGATTTCTGCTATATGCAGATCATTCCAGAACCAAATGTCTCATGTTGTCTCATGTTAATATTTCACCAGGGATGTCCAACCCTCAGCGTGCAGATCACGTATGTTCTAAGATATCTCTGGATACAGCTCAGTGTTATATATCACGGTGTCAAAATTCGCACACCTTGCCTAGACTTCTTAATAATGTAACTCACACTCCCTGATTTTCTTTTCCTTCCTCGCTCATTGTTGTTTAAAACTGAGCTTCCAGCGGTGTTCCCTATGATCTCCACCAAATGTTCCCTTGCTATAATAGACATGAATCCAAGGTCACTGGCGGAGCTGTAAGACGGTGAGGGTAATGGGTGAGGCTTTCGTTTCAAACACTCTTTCCCTTCCTAGTATCTTCTGTTATTCTTCTTTAATCTCCTCCCCCATTTTTGTCTTCTGTTTCTATTTTATTCTTAACTGTGTCAGAGTCTCACATTGGTGTACCATATTTTAAGCACTTAAGTCTTTCAAAATAACTGAAATAAAAATTTTCCAGCTTATTTTTATCTAAAATTAGTGCATATCTAATAGAGTTTTATAATCTCCATCTCAGTAGTTTATTTCCAACAGAACTGAAAAATTTATATATGAAGGCAGACAAAATGAACAACATATTATGAAAATTAAGAGGTAGGAAGTTGATACATTGCTCTGTCTTTCTTACATTAAAATAGAAATAGTTTTTCATTGAAATTCCTGCTCGGTATATGTATTTATCATAAAAACCCAGAGGGAGATTTGATGGTTACATTTATATCCCTAAGCACAGGTAGGCTTTTTTTTATTATTTATTTTTTCTTCTCATTTCCTCCCTAGTCTATTGACAACAGAATTTCAGGACAAGCTTCTTTATAGTCATGACTTTTCCTTAACAGCCATGATCGCCTTAAGAAAAAAGTTGTGTGCATATAACAAATCGGCTTTCATACTGGGTCTGTGACAGTTCAGACAGGGGACAGGAAGGGGACTTGCATGGAGCTTGGAAAAGATTTTGATGAATTTCTCACTTTGTGAAATTAGAACCAAATCAGAGAAGTTGAGGAAGAAATGAGGCAATATAAGTGGACAACACATTCAGCACAAATGTCCAAACCACATTTAGATTACTGAAAAATCGCCATTCCTTTTCTCCCCTTGCAGTGCTTTCTAAGGGATGAGCCAAAAGACTACCATGATGGCAGTGTGCTTGTAATTCTGTGAATCTACAGCACAGTTCATAGCATGGTTTGTGTGTGTGTGTGTGTGTGTGTGTGTGTGTGTGTGTGTGTGTAGTAAAATGTGTTCAAACTGATCTTGCTGAATAGAATCCTTTAAAGAAAGCCCACATAATTTATTTCATATTGAGAGATTCAATTTTCCCCAGTTCTAAGAATAAAATGTATTCCAGTTTAGGTTCAGACAACCCTGCAGTTTTCTCTAGTGATTAATTTTGTCACAGTACTCAACTTGCCTAGTGTAAAGTCTTGGAACTCTTTCCTTTTGGCTATCTGGGCAGGTAAGAGAGGAAACAGCTGGAATCCCTTCTTTTCCTGTCCCATCTTTCAGTTCTCAGTTTGCTATTGCCTCAGTGGTCAACTGTCAATGTTTCCTTATTGCCTCTTGATCCCTGAATGATTAAGATCTGGAATTGCCCATTATGGCCCTCCGTGATTCAACTCAATCCAGCAATTCTCCATGGTCCCTTCAACTAAAAAATAACTGCTTCAATAAGACCAGTCTCATTACCCCACAATCCATTACACACCTACTTTGTTCTTTGAATTTGTTCACATGACTGAGTGCAGTGATGAGTCTCTAATTTATCTTCCTTTTCCTAATTATTTCAGAGTCTAAGCCCCCACATAACAGCTCTAACAATGTCACTCTGTTAAAAACACTAATGAATTTTATGTCTTCATATCTGTCTTCCAATTTCCAAGACTGTTTATAAAATTACACATTACAACTAATTATTTTATGTGTGAAATTATTGTTGTTAGTGGCAATATATGTCTAAATTATGTCTATACAATATATTTAATATTAAAATATAATTCACATCCTTACCTGTCAGGGGCAATACAATCATCATGAAGGCAGTTTTCCCAGGGCGAGGCTTATCCATTGCACTCCTGATGGACTGACTTCAGCGATTTCCCCAAATGTAGGAAACTCAACTGCATAATTTGTGGTAGTGGGGGACTTGTGTTCATGATCTCTCCTGAAAAAAAATTAATTTATATACAATTAATCCTGCCTATAGTTATATAGATATTTATAAACTTCTAAGTTAATGTATTTCTTTTCATATGTTATGACAATATTGGGACATGAAGAATCACGGCCATGGGGGACAGTGTAGGAGGTAGAGATACAGAGCTCAGCACCAAGTAGAGGGTCAGTAGGCAGTTCAGCTAATACACATGGTTAGCCTCCCCCAGTGGTCAGTTCAGCTAATACACATGGTTAGCCTCCCCCAGTAGGCAGTTCAGCTAATACACATGGTTAGCCTCCCCCAGTAGTCTGCTATCAGAGTCCTTGCATACTTGAAATATCATTAATGAATGCCCTTGACTTCTCTTCCAGGATAAGCTCACAATTCTGAAGTGTAACACAGAACAGGCTCCTGGCAACAGCTCTTAGAAGTGTACTCCAAGTGTTTGGGGGAAGCTGATGATAATTTAGCATTGAAATCTTCTGTTTCTTTAAGTCCCTGATTTCTATGCTTGATCAGGCACTTGTGAGAAGACATTGCTAATTTTGTAATCATTTCACAAGAGCAAGTGAATAGCTCTTAGTGGATTCTCGTAATCTTTTATGTACCTCTGTATCGTTTTCTATTCATGCTAAGGAAAGCAAACAGATGAAAGAATAATCTGCATCCAGGATTTACGGCATGCATATTATGAAAACCTCGGTCTTTACTGCAGCTTTTAATGCAAGGTGCTAACATGGAGCTTAGATATGTTAAGATCTTGCTTGACGGTCCAGAGCTCCCTAAAGGCACTGCTCTTACACCTTTCCGGGCCACTTCCTAGAAACATCCTGAGTACACCACACTCTCCACTCATCCTTCCTCCGACCCAAATCCCTGTCCTCTTGTGGAAGTCACTGTGCCATCTCTTTTAGGAAAGTCTAAAGTCACAAGCACATCGACTTGCTCTCCTGACTTCCAAATGAAGTCATTACTTCATTTAATCTTGCAGAGTTCCATATACATAGAATCTTCTGTAATCTTATCTCATTCCTCATCCTACTAAATCTCTTTGTCACAAGTCCCCCACCTACTTTTATGTCTTCCAACACGTGTGTGACCTACTATACTAATTAGGGTTACCAGCATGTGCTGGTAATTTCTTGAGGGGGGTAATGTACTATTGTATATATCACTAAGAACTTTGAGTGTCGTTCCCCCTGCGTTCTTAAACTGTTTTTAGCTGCTCTGCGAGCCGTAGGCCTTATGGAGAGTGGGTACAAGTACAGATGGTGGCTGTGTTTCAAAGGAGACTCGCCAAAGCCACTGAGAAGCTGAGAGATCAAATCATCAAAAGAGAAAAGTTCCAGGGTCTCTGCAGAATGTAAAAACTATGAGCACTCCAAAACGGACATGAGGAAGACTGGGAATGTTGTGGCTTTGTAGAATTAAATGGGCTTTTCTAAACAAAAGACATGCTGTTACCTGATCAGAATGAGCTCAGATGGACAGTGAGAGATTCTTCTCCTCATTGCTTTATTGTGTCCAAGTTATTCTCACATACACCTTAAAACACAGGTGAAGGGGCCCGAAATGAGCCTCTTACTTACAATTTTTTTTTTAATCCCAGGAGGTGAAAGAACCTGTCACAATAAAGCAGAAACTCAAAGGAAGGTTCATCCCATGAACACCGAAAGTTTCTAATTTCATTACCATATTACAAACTACCCCATCATTCTGAATGCTTAAAGTGGAATGTGTGTGTGTGTGTGTGTGTGTGTGTGTGTGTGTGTGTGTGTGTGTACACATGCGTGTGCATGCATGTCTGTCTGTCTGTGTCTGTAAGTAGTGATAAGTATCTTGCCGGGATAGTTTCTTCAGTGTTTTTCCAAACACTGTGAAAGTAATTTGGCTATTTCTTCTGTTTTGCAGATGGAAAATAAAAGCTAAGAAAACAATCAGATAATTCTCCCCAAATCACAATCTTGAATGGAGTTAAGAAATATACTAATATCAAAGGCTGGGTGTTAGTTAATATATTTAATGACGAATGATAACACTGAGCTATTCTGAACATTAAATCTGAAGTTCTATCTTGAGTAATATATAATCACATGTACATGCACACATATTTACCTTTTTAGGTTTATGCATTTTTAAATCAAGTCTGTACACATAAATATGGTTAGTACCCATCTGTTGCTCCATTGTTCATGCTTAGGAGGTGCATTTTCCTAAGTACATATTTCTAGTGTGTTTTGAAGAAAAGCTCAAATTGGTTCTTTGTTTGTAATTAATATTTACTTAGCAGGTAAATCACCTGGTTGAAATAGGCAAAAACATGGATGCCTCTTATTTTAAATTCAGACTCTGTTTGAAATGTTAGTAATATCTCAAATACTCTTAATTTCCTGGTAGAGACTTTGTTTGCATAATTCAGATTAAAACTTGGACTTTTGAGAAGGATGCCAGCATTCAACCTAAATAATCATTTGGATACTATAATGCCCCTGCTTTGCCTTTCTTTGTTTAGGGGGTCTGTATTATTCATGTGAAATCCCTGTTCAAGGATTTATCTAAATTGGCCGTGTTACAGTGAATGACAGCAGGGGGATTTGTTCAAAATTAGCTCATGTCTTCTGAGGCAGAGCAAATTATTCACAGTTCCTCTGAGACTACCTACTACAGTCTTCACCAGCATGGCAGAGAGGCTGTTCATAACCAGAGAAATGAACAAAATGGCCTGGTTGCAATAACTCATCCACCACTATTCCACCCCAAATCTCAACACAGGATTAGCCACGGCATGAGATGGTGCAATCTGAACACAGGGTCAGCCACAGCCTGAGATGATGCAATGCCTTTGCACTATTATAATGATCTTAGACTCTTGCAGCTTGTATGGAGACTCTACTTATCCCTCTTGAAGATCCACAATCCTTTTGGGTGCACCTATTGTTTTAAACAATTCTCACACTGTCTCCTTGTCATGTGTCCACCTGAACTGAGCATCACCGGGTTTTGTCTCCTTCAGTGAAAGGTCTTTTAAATTTTACTAGGCATGTTACATGGGAGAACTCCCTGTCACTTCTATAGAGCAAGGATTTCAGAGTAATTTATGAGAACTGAAGAGAAGTAGGTACGTTTATAATCGTAAAAGTTTGTGGCATTTCAGGGTTAATATTCTAAAAGAAGTGAGCAGACAATTGCACAACATTGTCACTGAAACAGGTCTGAAATGATTTCTGCTTTGTGTGTGTGTGTGTTGCATATGTGGCACACGTATGTTGACATGTGCATGCGAAAGTATTCAAATGTGTATTTGCACGTACACGCACATGTGTCCAAGTGTTGGATGTTTTCCTCAGTCACCCATCATATCATTTTTTTTTGTTTCTTTTGGCTAATTTCAGAATTCCATAAAGGTGATAATGTCTTTTTACCAAATCCCCTACTCCCTCCACTGAGCTCCTTCCATAACCTCCCCACTACTTTCCCTCCCACGTCACCTACTCCTTTTTAAACCCACAGACCCCGCTTACGGCTGCCCAAAAGTGCAAAGTACTATACATTGGAGTGTGAGCACCCTATCTCAGATGACATCACTGAAGAAAAAGAACCCATAGTTCTTAAGTAACAGCGGGGCTTTTTGAGGCCCTCCGTCCCTGTGGGGTTTTGGCTGGCTTGATTTTGTGTATTCCTTGTGCATGCAGTCACAGCTCTTATGGGTTGAATTGTGCAATGGCCTGCCGTGTCTTGAAGACACTTTCACTGCAGCCTTCAATTACCTCTTGCTTTTATAATCGTTCTTTCCCCCTTTCCACAGTGATACCGGGGCTTTGTTACTGTGGGAATGTGATATAAATGACCCATTTAGGATTGGACAGTGCCTTGTTTCTTACTCTCTGCTCATTGACAATTTGGTGGCCATTGAATTAGTTAGCAACCACTTTAATAGAAACTTCTCTGATAAGGGTTGAGAGTTTCATTGATGTATAGGTAAGTAAGTGTGTGTCTCTTACTGTATGTAGCTAGAACTCATTTACTCAGGTATGCAAACTGGCTCATAATATGCAGGCATCTGCTAGTCTCTACTTCCAAGTGTTATGGCTACATGTGTATCACTAGACTTTCTTTAACATGGAGAATGGGGATCTGTGCTTAGGTACTCACACTTGTGTAGCAGTGTCCTGGTTAACTGAGCTACCCACCAGAGCTTTGCTATGATCGCTGAAACCAACACAGGGTAAAATGTTATATATGCAAGTTCTCTCCTTTGAAATCCATGATTATGCATAAATTGAGATATGCTTAGTGGTGCGTCAGTAAATGAAATGTTTCAACTCAAAAAGAAAGCATATTGGAGTTGGGGGATATAGTAAGGTAGTTTTTGAAAAAGTCTGGCAAAGTGACTTCCATTGCTACTTCATAGTTTTTCCCTTTACAACAGTAATTTATGAGATTCTGTAAGATGCGAATACTTGGACAACATGGACTTCTTGTAGCTATTCATGAGCATTGATGGGAGAATCCCAGTGAATTAGCTGTCCTTGAGTCACTCCTGATTCTGTAAATAACTCCAACAAGTGTGGTGGTGCACTAAGCAGGACTTTCATGAAATCTTTCCATTTACCTGTTGTGGAAGAACAAACGAACAAACATTTCTTTTTCTTTACCCCGCATCCCCCCAGTACACCAATCTGACTAAGGCTGCAGCACATCCTGATCACCTGTTTGCAAGTTTGTTTGCTTTCTGGGTATTTTTCTTGGTTCATGACTTTTGCTGAAGTTTAACTTTTATCTTCCTATGTTTACATCATCCATTTTCCATTTTGAATACAAATCCTTTATCAAATATATATTGTTAAGGATCTTCTTGCCAGGTTGACTTGTCATTTCATCCTCTTAGCAGTATTTCTTATAGGTTAGAACTTTTAAAATCTTGACAATACCCCCCCCTGCTATTTTGCATGTTTTTCTGCATCATGTTTTCTATTGTTATACCCTAAAATCCCATTTTCAAACTCATAGTCATCAAGGCTCTTCCCCTGTTATCTTCTATAGTTTGACACTTCGATCTAGATTCAACTTTGGCACATTTTCTGCCAGATTTGATTTCTGTTTCTTGTTTTGTATTGTGACATGTGATTCCCCACCATGATTCACTGTAATGTACAACTTTCTCCATTGCATCTTCTTTGGAAACGATCGTTTGATTTGTTACAATATTACAAAATCACAATTATCTTTAACTTTCCCCTAATTGATTCAGCTCTGTATATCTTAGTCTGTCAACTTTCTATTGCCCTATCTTGAAGTTTTTACTATGTCATTTTCCTGCCCATAGCAATGGTGTTCACTTTTAATATCTAATGGGAACTTCTCAGAGCCTCCATTTCTACCTACATGACTATTTTTTCAGTACTTTCTGTATGCTTCTTTCCTTTTGAACTGCTAGAAGATTCTTCATAGTCATTTCAAATTCTCAGTATGATAATTCCCAAATCTATGTGTCTAGTTTGTTGCTCATTTTGCCTCTTCAGATTATGTGTTTTGCCTTGAAGCTTGTCTTGGAACAGTTTCTAGAATCCAAACATGATGAATTGAGTAATAGTCATGGAGATAATTAGATTTTAGTGTAAGACTCATTTTAATCTATCCTGGATTTGGCTGTGTTTAATGTTGTCTTTAGCTATACGTGCCAGTTTTCCGCTTCCTTCTCTTTTAGTTTTCTTCTTGCCACCCCACAAAGAGCACTCTTCTGTGCAGATCAACTATTGGTAGCTAAGCCAGCCTCCTTACAAACAGGATCCTAGGAACTTAGCTCATTTTCTCTCAGAAGTTGTCACACTTACTACATCTTAGTAGCAGTTACTGAACTAACATCTTCTGTACCAGACCTGTGGATATTGTTCTTCTGATTACCTTCCTTTCGAGGCTTAGTTTACTGGTTGTCTTTGGCACTTAATTCTTTGATATATCTAACAAAAATATCTGATTTTCACTTTTTTTTTTTTTGGTCTCCTTTTTTTGTTGGAGTACACAAGATATTATACTCCAGCCTTTTAACTGTTGGAGTTGAAATAAAATGACCCCTTGTTACATTTTCAGTACCTCTCTTACCCCTTCTCCCAACCTTCAATATTTCACTCACCGTTTAGCATTAATTGTGCTGTCATAACACATCCTTTTCTATCTAGTGTTTTGGCCATGACAAAAGTCCTAGGTCCTAATTAGGTCCTAAACCTCGTGAGACTTGGGTTTTGTTGACAATGATGACTATAAGAAAGAAATAAACAAGCTTTTCAGAGAAACAATGGTTCCATATAACATGAGAATGGTGAGTGATTATTTTGAATCGTCAAAGGTTTAGATAGAAGAGTCCGAGAAGAAGTACTTTCACTGATGTACTCCATGAGAACTAAGCACTAGGAACTATGGGTTGGCCTTAAAGAAAAGCCTTCATGAGAAATAAACATATGCAAAGAACACTAACGGTTCCCCATGATGAATGATTTTACAAACAAGCAAACATCAGTATGAATGAAAGGCGTCAAGAATAGGAGGGTGTGCCACGGCATTTATCTAGAGTCAAGAAAACACGTAGAGTAATCCAAACCTTGCAGGCCTTTCCATATTTAAAATGCTATTCTAAAGTAATCTATGCCATTGAAATCCAAGGACATGTGTATGCAGTGCTTATTTTCATGGACATAGAAAACTAACAACAGTAATTTTTAATTGCAGCTTTGATGTGAATTCAAAAGAAGTTGTTATACTGACATGGTTCTACATGTATAAAACCATTTCTAGGAGAAAGCATTTCAAAGCAGATTCTAAAGAAGAATAGGCAACCAATGATTGTTGGAAAAATGAAAGAATTGGCTTTTTCCAAGGATGAGCTCCCTTATGACTGCCCAATGCGGAATGGTCAGACTTGAGACTGTATACACACAAATGATAAAAATGAACTCAGAGGCTTATATTTATGTAAAACAACAATAAAGAAGGCTATCAGCTTGTGAGTGGGGAGAAATGGGAGGAGTTTGATGATGTGTAGCTGAGAGTAGCTACAGAAAGTAATGGGATGGAGGGAAGCAATCGTCTACTTCAATTAAAGACATGGAAAAAAGAGAGAGAGAGAGAAATGGAGTTTAGCTCAGAGTTACTGCAATCCTGGGTCAATGCAACGTCATTGAAGAGGTGTAAGGCGGGCTGAGATGGTCAACTATGCATTTCCTTGCCGGTAGAAGATTCAGAACATAGATTTGGTGGAATGGTGGTGAAATAGGGAATAGGACTTACAGGCTATTTTTAAGCTTTTATTTTGGTGTAGTAATTTGGAATCTTAATATAATCTAAAAGAACAGAATTTGCTAATGATTTGAATATAAAGCCTCACAGACTGAACAGGAGATGATTGGAATTAAGACATTATTGATTACAGTGTGACACATCATGGGTGACTCTGTCTTCTGAAATGCAACTTAGTGATAATAACTTTCAAGGTTTTTTTTTTTTTTTTTTTTTTTTTTTTTTTTTTTTACACACTGTGTTTGCATTCAGGTTTCATGGTATGAATAGCATAGAGTTATGGTAAACAGTGAATTTAATTTGGCTTGGAAAACAATCTTCAAAACAATCACATCATTCACTGAAGGTTTATATTTAGGAACATTTGGATGGATAACTGTTTACATAAGATAGAGGTTATCCTCTAAGAATTCTGGCTTGTCATCATATACAAAGCCTAGCATTTTTAAGTTATCCTGCAAAGATTGAAAACATCTATCTACAATCTGAGAATTGCCAAAATAAAATTCTTATTGAATTTTTTGCTTTTCTCATTCCTGTGACCAAATGTAGACAAGAAGCAACTTATATTGTGTCTTACAGGATAAGCATGGAAACTATCCATCATAATGGTGCACACATGGTCACAGGATCATGAAACGTCTGGACACATTGCATCTGATGTCAGGAAGCATAGTGGATGGAAGTGGGACCAGACTACAAAATCCAATGTCCAGCACCTGCGATCCACTTTTTCCATCAATGCCCTACAACTATGATTCACTTATTCTAGCAATGCCTAGACTTCTAAACCTTAAGTCACTGCCCACAATGGTCCATCAGCTGTGAACAAAGTCTGTATAGGCTTTATCCTCAGAATGATATTTCACATCCCAACCACAACACCTAATCCTTGCCCTCACATGTTCATGTCCAACTTACAAAGTTAATTGTATCTTAAAGTGGAACTCCAAAGATTTGGATCATTAGGCTGCATGGCCAGATGCTTTCTGAGTCTCAAGATGGTCTTAACTGTGAATTTGTAAAAGCAGTGCAGTGATAAAATTATAAACCAAGTTATATATCTCCAACACACGATGACACAGAATAGACATTCCAATTCCATAAACAATGGGGGAATACCAAGAAATACCAGGGCAAAGCTCTGCTAGAGCAAAACACAGCAGTGTAAAAACCAAGTCCTGTAGTGATGACACCATCTTGGTGCCAAGAAGCTGGGAAGCAACTCCTGAATCTCTGCTGGCTGGCTGAGTGGCATGTTTTGTTTCTTAGGGACAGCTCCACTTGGTGCAGGCAGCATTTCTGCATGGAACTCTCCAACACCCAGCAGACTCCATTACAATTTCATCCTTCTTTTTCCACAAAAAGCCTCTTGGCACCTTTTTCTAGAGAATGTGAATGTCACCATACATTTCCTGACCTAAGAATCCTTCTGAAAACTTGGTGCATGCCTTCATGAACCCTATATTCTTGCATGTTAGTTTTGCTGAAATGCAGTCTTACCTCATTTGATTACAACAGCAACAGCCTTTCTGTACTTTCAACACATGTCCAAGGGGTAGCTATTTCAAGGTAGCAAAATCCCTTCAGTGACATTGCCAGCAAGGCTTTCTCCTTTCAAATGAATTTATGTTACCATTAATGATGGTGTGGTTTTACCTTGGGGATATCTTTTCTGTTATTCCAGTCAAAAGCATAATTCTTCTCATTAATATACTAACCGCTAATAGCTTCTACTGCTTTTGCACATGCTCTGTCTGTACACCAAAACCCACCTACCCCCCACTTGCTCTATCTTGCTGTTAACCTGGATAAGAGTAAGGAGCAGTAGCCACCTAACAGTCTGAATGTCATCATATATTGAAATTTTCCCTGACAAAACATTAACCCATTGCTCTTTGATTCAACTGTATCAAATTTCTCACCAGGTTGGCACAAAATCACCCACATTCTTTGACAAAAAATAATAATAATAACAATACTAATAATATAATGAGTAGCCTTTCCGGCCATTCCCGGTAGTACCTGTTCCCTGGAATCTCATGAGCTGTAACTCCACTATGCATGTTTACCTTGGCAACTTGATCTCCAGACAGCTTTGCAGAGTGGTTCAATTACTTTCTCAAAGAGTGATTCTGCTGCAGACCAGCTTTTAATTACATTAACCACTGAATGGCATTTTACACTCAAACCATAAGAATCACTATTTAAATGATTTCACATTGATCAAATAAGGTTCAATTCATATATGAAAAAAATAAAAAACCAATCAGATCCTAGAAAGTGACTTCTCCTTACATAGTGATCAAAGCTTGGCCTTGCTCACAACGTTTTTATTGACTAGTATGTTATACTAATATTGATGGTGTATAGTTTGCCATTCTTTATCACCTGGGTATTGATTAACTATATACTCTTTTAGAGATTCTTCTGGTTGTTACTGAGACTCTCACTTAAAATGTTTAAAACAATTCCATCTTCCTTGAGTCACTCCTGTACCCTCTGGTAAGCATGGATATTTCCACATTTGAGAGTATAGAATTTCCTACATGTTTCTATTAGATCACGCTGCACGTGATACTGTAACCATCTCTGTCTTATGTGTCTTTCGTGCAGTTTTTGTGTTTTGAGATGGATGAGCCAAATTTGTAATGCATTCTCAATTATTTCATTTATCTGCTTTTTTGACCTTAATACCTACATGCTACAGTGCATATAATGAAGCTTCATCAATCACTATGAGGGGTCTTGTATCAAAAACTGTTAATTTTTATTGAATTTCATGTGCGTACATCAGCGCCTGCATATGTACATGTGTCATAAGTTAGCCTGGTGTCATTAGGGGCTAGGACTGTGTGCCAGTTTTACTGGGACTTGAGTACCAGGCAGTTTTACGACTCTTGCGGGTACTGGGAACTTAACCTGGGTCCTATGAAAGAGGAGTGAGTAAGTGTTTTTTAATTCCCGATCAATCTCTCTAGCCCTGTATCTGCAATTGTACAGTGGGGAGAATTGTTTTTTTCTTTATATCCATCTTCTTTAGGATTAGCTCAACAAGGGTCAAGTTGTCATCATTCTGCAGATTTTTAGAGCGCCCAAAACTCTGCAGAGCTTACACACTTTGTGGCCATTTCTCCACTTGACCAATATCTTACTTTAACCACTATTAATGGGGGGGGGCAAAGGGGAGATTACATCTCTAGCAAGAGAGAAACATCAAGAATAACTAAATTATGCTAACGTTTACTCTCATGTCTCTAAGCTATAAAGAGCTCCAATCAATATATTTTTTCCTATTCTTAGCTTGAGAAATTGCTCTTAATTTCAATACCTAATTTAGTTTCATCTCAAATTTTCATTAAAATGCTGCAGATTCTCTTCCTCTATTAATGCAAATAGTAAGCCTGATCTCAAAATTATCCCCACTAACACTTCCTTGCTGCCAGACATTCCTTTCAGCTATATAAATAGGCATTTTATAACAAATCATGTAATAGAAATATATGATTTACGTAGGCAGAACATGGTGTTTCATTACAATAACTTAGAAAAGTTTAGAACTTGAGTTCAAACCAGGGTAATTACTATGCCGTTGCCTTGTCTATCGTTCTACCACTGACTGTGGGATGAGATTGATCAGTCTTGGTTTTGTTTCCTTTCATGAAATTTGTAGTGGCCCATAAAATGGACATCATCAGCTCCCTCATAAAATGTGTTCCTTACACATCTGTTACATCTCCTACACTTGGGCATACATGCTCACACGGCCACTATAAACTCTAGTTTGCAGAGCAGAGTGAAGATTTATGTAATACCTTAAAACCTGTTTTACTTTATATATCCATGTGTGTGTGTGCATGTGAGAGACACTGTGACAGTGTGTGTGCACGCGTGTGTGTGCTCATGTTGTTTGTACTAAGTCCATACCAACTTTCCCAGAATGTTAAACATTGAAGTAAAAAGTAGTAGATATTTTACTGCATGGATGTTCCTCCAGAGAAAAAGATAATAACTTCGCAATTAAGTGTGAAAACTGCCTAAGTAAAAAGTTGAGCCAGTAAATCCCTAGGTGAGCCAGGAGTCACTGCAGAGAAAACTCAAGTCAGCTTTTCCCGAGAGATCAGAAAAGGTAGAAGGAAAGGAGGAAAGGAAGCAATGTTACCCTCATTGGCTCCAGTGTAAATTCCTAGTATGTACATAATGACTTCTACTCACGTATCTCTCTAATGACAGGGAATCTGCCTCCCAGTTCTGGCCTTCCTGATTTCAGACACACAATGAACAGACACCCAGACTGCGTCCTGTATAAGAGCAACAAGTATTCTTAAGTGCTTAGTTATCTCTCTGGCCCCAGAAAGACAGTCTTTAAAATCTGCAAAGCTTTACTTTCTACTCACTCTTTCTAAATGGGAATGCGATGTGCCCAAGTAGCCTCTTATTCCTGTCCTGATTCTTTCCCTACTATGACCACCTGTAAACTAGAATAAACCTTTCCTTTCCTCCTGATGTTGCTTCTTCTCAAGTATTTTATCACAAGAAGAAAAATATATAGGCCCAGACAGAGAATTCCTATTCCAGCTTATCTCGTGAGAATAAAAGTTAATACAATACTAATTAGTAAAATAAAACCCAGGCTTGTCTTGTACTTTTCGCACTTAATAAAGTGTGTTTTCTGTGTTAGCTCTTAGTATGTAGTACTCATCCAGTTCTCACCACAACATCGTGAAATAGAGTACATTTATTTGTAGATTATAAGGCAAGAAAAAGCAACCTCAGTCTCAAATTTTTAATCTGCACTTTCTGAATTAACACTGAATTTAAGGGGTGGAGAGAAGGCTAAAGTCAGGGGAAGAATAGGGGAGAGTAAGAAAAGAACTACCTTAATAGAGGGAGCCATTATAAGTTTAAAGAGAAATCTGGCACTAGGGAAATGTCCAGAGATGTATACTATGCCATCATACAGTCTTCATCTAGTAGCTGACACCCACAGCTAAACACTAGCCAAACTCCCGGAATCCAGTTGTATAGAGGGAGGAGTAATGAGCAAAGGGGTCAAGACCATGCTGGGAAAACTAACAGAAACAGCTGACCTGAACTAGGGGAAGCTCAGGGAATCCAGACTGATGGAATCAGTATGCAATGTGGGTGCCAGTTAAGAGGCCTGGGCAGTCTATGGGGCCACTGGTAATGGAACAGAATTCATACCTAGTGTATGAATGGATATTGGGAGCGCATTCCCCATAGAGCAATACTCTCTAAGCCTAGATAGACAGGGGAGGAAATAGGTCCTGCTCCAAATGATGTGACAGACTTTGATGATTCCCCCATAGAAGGCCTCACCCACCCTTTCTATGGAGCAGAAGAGGGATGGGATAGGGTTCTGTGGGGGCATGGGCAAATTGTGGGGAGAGGGAACTGGGATTGATATATAAAATAAGATTGTTTCTAGTTTAAATTAAAAAAGGAAAACAGAATTTTTTACATGTTGTAAGAGTAATATTTTAGTTATGTATGGGGTAAATGTATAAATGACAGACACATGATAGGGAGGTAGTATGAGAGCGTGAAGATGCTTAATGTCCCTTTGTTATTTTGCTAGGAGTTTGGTGACTCTTATTCTTTGAAGGCTGGTTATGATGTTTGACAATAATAGTTATGGTGTCCTGGAAAGGCCTAGAATTTCCACACCGTTGGGAGTTTAATTTTGGCACTTCAATACTTTTACAATGATATCTGCAGTCAAGACTGTTAATAACTAGTTTGAAAGTCCTCCATTCTTTCTTACAGAAGAAAGAAGATGCCAAAGGCTTTCATGTTTTCATTTTTATAAAGCTTTTTCTTACAGTTTGTTTTAAATTTTAGCAGACTTTCTTTGGGATCATCGGGGGTTTTCAGCAATGAGACCATAAGATACATAATATTTATTAAAAATATCTACTTTTACTGTTGTAATGTTATGGCATTTTACTCCTTTTACTTATTTTATTTTTAAACCTTTTTGAGGGGCCAACCTCTCAGCTCTCAAGAAAATCACACATGGAGGTTTATTCTTAGATTTGAATACTTGGCCTTAGCTTGATTTGTTTCTACCAGTGTTTTTTTTTTTTTTTTTTTTTTTTTTTTGTTATTATTATTTTGTCTTATTTTACATATCAATCCCAGTTCTCTCTCCCTCCCTTCTTTCCTCCCCCTCCCTCCCATGCCCCTGACATCCCCTCCCACTGACCCCCCCCCCACTCCATAGGGAGGGTGATACCTTCCAGGAGGGATCAATAAAATCTGTCAAGTCATGTGGAGTAGGGACTAGGCCCTCCCTCCTGCCTCTAGGCTGAGGGACACACACACACTTATTTTCCAGAGGGACTTAAGCATGTATAATTGTGATGCTGACTGAACAGTCTTTGTCTGTCAGCAGTTTTTCTAAACTTCATATGCACAGGCAGGAAACTCATAACAGGGTCAGGGTATTTCTTCATCATTCTTCAGTCATTAGCTTCCTGTAGTTATTTTTTTATAGGGGTAGGAGGGAGTGATGGAGGGCATGGGGGGGAGCAGAGGAAGGGGCATGGAAGAGTTGTAGGGGGAGCAGGAAAGGGGAAGAGATGTTATATTTTAATTAGAAGAAAACAAGTGATATCAGGAGGTTTTGTGATAGTTGTTCTTATTGTTTACAGGTAGGCAAGAAAGGAATAACAGGAGTTGGAGGGGACACTTTGAGAATAAATTGTACCACATTTGTACAGACTAAAACACACGTATTTTCTTCTTGTTTCTGATTTGGATATATAGTTTTCCTGCAGAAAGAAGGATTATGTCATGGTGTCACTTAAACAAAGCTCTGCCGGTTGAAAAGTTGAAGATGCCGGAGAAGGCAACACCAAATGTTGCTCCATGATAATGAGGATGGACACAAAGGTTTGTGCAAGTCTCTCCCATTATCCAATGTAACTCTAAAGGATGTATCATAATATTAACACTCAGTCCTTTAACACGAGGGACACAAGTTCAAAACCCTCATACAGACCCTTTTTCAGTGACTGTTATTTGGTTGTTAGAAATTTCCGAGGTCTTTACCTTAGCAAACACGTCCTATGACCTGCACATATATGGTATGACAGATGTGTGTCCTTATTTCGTGAATGTGCATGCGTACATATTGACTGCGATGGTTAGTATTAGCTATAGTATTCATAAAACCTATAACTACCTGGGAGATTGGCTTCTGTGCATGTCCATGGAGGGTTATGTTAATTGAAATAAGGAGACCTCTCGTAACTCTGAGCAGGATCATTACTAGGGCAATCAACCATGGCCCGTGTAAAGTGGAGGAAGTCGGCTTAGCACTTGCTTGCTCTCGTTTCTCTCTGCTTCCTGGTTGTGGGTATGATGTGATTATCTGCTTCACGTTCTTGCTGCTCTCACTTCCCTGCCATGATGGACTGTACCTTGCACTCTGAACCAGAATAAATCCTGTCTCTATTAAATTGTGTACGCCAGGGCATGCATTACGGCAGAGAATTTATTACAAAAGAAACTAAGAATGGCAGGCACACATACATCAAAGACGTGTACATATTCAAAGATGAAAAATAACATTAAATCAATGTTACCTTCCTTCCCCCATAAAGCCATTGTGCTATCATCTCTAAGCTCTGCCTTCATCTCTTCCATCTGAATCAGCCTGGATTATCTCTGTGATCCCAGTAGTAACATTTTGAGACAAGTTACAAAAACTAATTGCAGGTTATTTGATAACTGACCACAGGAAGATATGTTTGTGTTTGGAGAGGGGCAAGTGAGTTGGTGAAATGCTGCCTTTTCTAACACTTGAGCACCCATTTGATCCTCAGTTTGCATTGCAGAATGGATGCTGGCAGTTGAACTGGAAATTTTATTGAGTGGTCCTCTTCTGTCAGTAGGGACAGGGAGCCATTCCAATACAAACAGCAGTGAATGTTGTAACTCATGACCTAGGTTGTAGAGAGCTATCACACAGAAATCAATCAGTCCCTGGTGGACTGCACAGAGACATCGCTTGCTTCTGTTATTCACTGGCAGCGTACCTGGAAAAGACACACTAGCTCTCTCAGCCTGCCTCAAGTTGATATAAAGAGGGCTAGGGGTATGGTTCAGTAGAAGAGCTGGTGTCTAGAACGTTCCTAGGTCGTGTAAGATCCCATGCTCATTCCTAGGACCAAAATAAAAAGTTACTATCATGAGTGCTACATAAGAAAGTATGGGTGGTACATATATAGCTATTCATATTCTAAGCTGCATGCTCCATGAATGGCAACATATCCTCATTTATATAGTGTCTTCAATGGGGATTTTATAAAGTCATTTATCCCCTTTCCTAAAGCTATCCTAAATAATGAGAGTAATTAAAGACGAGTTTCACTCGAAGCATGCTTATTATAGAAAGCTATGGCTTTTTTGTTTTGTTTTGTTTGCACCGACACTCTGAAAATATAATGGAGCAAGAGAAGTCCATGCTCTCTTACTTACATTTGCTATGACTAAGTTCAAAGGCAGAGGTGACAGAGACGGGGAGTGTCTAAAACATAAACTCTGAATACACAGTAGGTGCTGAAGAAGTTACACAGAAGAAAGAGTTGAAGAAGGCAGGTGTGGGACCCAGGTCCCAGGGATGGAAGCCCTGTGGAAAGGATGCTAGGAGAAAATCAATTCTACCCAGTGGATTACTTTCACTTCCTGGGGGGGGGGTTGTTTAACCTGGGACTGATATATCTATGCAGAGATCAGGCTCAAATATACATTCTACTCTGCTCTACTTTCATTTTTCTTCTTCACAATTTCATGGACAGAATATGTGTTATCTCAAGTGTTGGAAGGGCTATCTTACATGTAGAGGGGAAAACAGGGATTAAAGGTGCTTTTGTAAAGAGTTACCTGGAGTACAGCCATGAACGCCTCACAATGACTGCTCATCATCAACGAGCCACTTACACAATGACATTCCTATGAGGTGGAGCAGTCTGGGGATGTCCTAGCCCGCTGTTTAAATGCACACTATGTTATCACCCAGAGTCCCTTCCCACAGAATGTACTCCTATGGGTAAATGAATGCATTGAAGCTAAAGAAGAGGAGCACACGACTCTACAGGCCATAATTCTACATCCAGTGTAACTAGCCTCGAGTAGTGAATAAGAAAAATGACCATATAAGACAAACAAAAGCTAAAACACTTATGGTCAGCAGATCTTTCCTGCAAAGTGATGAAAGAAAATTCTTCCAGGGGGGAAAAAGGCAAATGTTGAACACAGAAAACTTCAATGAGAACAAGGAGACCATTGTCTAAGGAAAATAATGAAGGTTATTTATTATGTTGATAGTTACTTTGTATTACTTCCGTTTAGTGTCAGTTACTTTTCTGTTGCTACAATAAAACACCATGTCCAGGAGAAATCCATGGACTACTGGGCTTGTTCAGACTTTTGGTTCCAGAGGGTTGAGTTCATGATAATGGGGAAACATGACAAGAATTACAGCCAAGGCAGTAAGGGCAGAAAGATGAGGGGTCACATTCTCAACTACAAGCACACTGCACTGAGCAAATGAACTGGAAATGAGGGAGGCTCTGAGCTCTCACCCCACCCCCCAGTGGCTGCTACCTCCAGTGTGGATGGACCTCCTAAAGTTTTCCAACTGTGCTACCAACTGGGGACAGTGTTCAAATACCAGAGCCTCTACGGGGCATTTCTCATTAACATCTCCACGGTGTTTTATTAGTTTCTCCTGGAGAAGGGGACACTACTGAGGCCTGAATCCTAGTCATCCTAGTCAACATTGTAAACTCGGAGCTGTGTGTGGAGCCCTCCTTTGACTTTTTTCTTTTTTAGATACAGGTCTCACTCCAAATCATAGTTGCAACTTAAATTTCTGATAAGTTCGCCTTACAGCTTCTCCTAAGTAGCTGGAATTATATGCTTCTTTGAGAGTTCAACATCTCCCTCATTTCCAGATCCCCTTCTCTGTGTGTTTGTAGATGAGAATGTGACCTCTCAGCTTTCTGCTCTTTTCTGCTCTTATGGCCATGCTTTTCCACTATGATGAATTCAACCCTCTGGAACCTGAAGTCCAAATAACCTCAGTGTTCCCTGAGTTGCTCCTTGTCATGGTGTTTTATTGTAGCAGCAGAATATCTAACACTAAAAGTAACTAACATAAGGTAATATGGGTTTTACTATTGTGAAATGATCAAAAATAATAACTGAAGCATTGAATTTGGTGATTTTGCTAGTACTTAAGTGCGTTAAATGATAGCGAAATCATGAGAGACAAAAGATAGGGTTTGGGCATGCTGTGCAATAAGGTAGTGTTCTTACCTGTAGTAGGCAGTATTATGTGGTATATAGAAAATTTTTGTAGGAAACTTCACAGTAGATAATATTTGTAAGTTATGTGCTGATAGAAAAGACTAGAGCACATAAAATGTTCAATTAAAACCAGGAAAAATGTATAAACCAGATAGGAAAGAGCTACTCCTAAGGCAGATATTCCTCCAATGGTAACAGTAATAATTTCATTAAATTAAAAATAGAAGTGATCAGAGTGAAGAAAACAAGCACACAAATATGCTGTCTACATGAAGCTAACAAATATGCTGTCTACATGAAGCTAAATATGCTGTCTACATGAAGCTTTAATGTAAAAGACCAAAGTATATTAAAATAAAAGAGATAGATTAAGTTATATCAGCCTAGTAATGGTCAAAAGACAACTTGCATAACTATATTATTAATTTCAAACAAATCATATTTAAAGCCAAGAAAAAAATGATACATAAGAAGGAGATAGTTTTCCTGAATGGATAAAGAATGCTTCTTCTCCAAACAGAAATGGCAACTCTGTGAATGTTGGAGTGACTCTCTAGAAATCCCTCTACTCACTGACATGATAGTAAAGTGATTTCTAGAGTCTGGAAACTGAGTTTCACAGAAATACTTACATATCTTACTGATGAATTGCATAACTGGTTGAGTATAGTCTTAAAGAATTTAAACCTACGTTTTCATTCAACACTTCAGGTCTTTAGCCAGCAATTATTCATGCTATTCATATCTAAGCTTCTGCTTTGGAGCATTACATTTTATATCTGAACTGCACAGCCCCTCCCCTTTCTGCCAGTGTAACAGAAAAACATAGTAATGTTATTAACATCCTATGCTTGGTCTTCTTCCTTACACAAGTCAGCTGAAAAGAGATTGAGTGAAAGTATGTGTTATTATTTTTTCCCATGACACAGTATTAAGGTTGCATATTAACTTGTTTCCAATAGAAAAAAAAATTCTGTAAAATTTTTCATGGAATTATGAGATATACAGAAAATCATATATTGAGAAAACATGATATTTACAGACCCTTACCCCCTTAGAAATGAATGTCATAAGCCCTAGACAAATAAATAGAACCAGCTGTTTATAAGACAGCTGTCAATCAAAAAATAATGGAACTCGATATTACCCCTGTATTTTGAAGGTTTCTTGAGCCTCCAAAGAGTAGTGCTAATAGTCCTGATGTGACAGAATGTAATGAATACTATAAATGTCAGACTGACACAAAAAGCCTCAAGGCCTTTAAAAACAGAGCAAATTGTATATATTATCTTTGGGGTATCCTTGAGGCCAGGTGGGTAATCTATGTGAATATTGTGATGGCAAGTTGAAACGATACTATATTGTTATAAACTTATTACTTATTAAGGACAGTGGAATGGAAGGTAGTCTGCTCAGGTTAGCTAGCTGTTAGATCCTTAAATTGAATGCTGTCTCTAGTCTGGATACTCACTCTTACTTTGGTCTTACAGTTCTCCACACTAGCACGGTGATAACTAGCATTGATTTGCTATCCACTTTAGTCTAAGCTTTTTTGTAATATATATTGGGTCTTCCTGTGGCTTCTTGACATGAGCCCAAGACATATTTTAATGACTTACTGGAATCTAGCATACACAAAGAATGATTTCTCTATGTGTTCTCCTTTGTTTTCTAAAATCAGAGCCCTAGGGTAAACCAGTGTGGTACTGCAGACTCTGCTATACGCAAGCCATCAAGGTCAAAGCCAAAGTCAGAATGTAACTCCTATTGCTCTGTCTGACTCTATAACATGTCTCCACCAGCCCACCTGAAAAGACTGATCTCATCAGAAGCAGGGATGTCTAGCAAGATGGTTGGTTATCTCAGGGAAAGGAAGAGTAGAGTAATGCAGATGGTAGATTAACCACAAGGTGAGGTCACGTTTATCAGATGTTGATTATGCCTGAGTATTACATGCATTGTCCCAAATATATTTGACTCTCATCTATGACCCAAAGCATAACATGTAGACATCCCTATTGTAGGCCAGCAGGTGGCAACACTGAACCCTGGGGAGGGTAAATAATAATATTTATGGTACATGTACATGCCACCTAAGTCATGGAAATCCCGAAACAACCGGGCTGTTGCCAGAGAAATAGCTTACTTCTCACAAACTGGAACCAAGGCTCCTTTACTGAGGGCAGCAACCATACAACACATTGAACACAGAGAAGCTGAGCTCATGCCTACATAGAAGCTTTCACCTATACATCCTACATTTTAGTGTCTTTGGTATGGGAAGTATTCTGCAGGCTACCAAAAGAGAAATGTAAATGCCATCACAGCCCCTCACTCTTTGAATTATAATGTTGTTTTGCCTGCAAAACAGCTAGGGAAATGGGGGCACAAAGCTTGTGGGTGGATCCAACCAAAGTCTGATGTGAAAAAAAGGCCTATCCCACGACATGGAACCTTTACCCAACGCTGCTTGAGTACCTGAGTGATCAAGAGCCAGAGACTTATGTATAGTTAGGGTAAAACCAAATACTGCTGGTCTTAAAAGAAACAAACAGAAACACACAAAAATCATAGTAATAAAATGACTCCTAATGATACTCTGCTATAATAATAGATTAGTGCCTTATTAAGTAACCATCTTCAGCGATCTTTACTCCTGCAGCAGATGGGAATAAATACAGTGACACACTATCGTTGCCTGGGGGATGGGGGGCGGCAGCCTCCAGGCAGCACAGAGCAACAGGAAATCCACAGTGTTGGTATTCTAGACTTTTCTATCTGAGAGTATTAGGGAAAAAAACCACAGACACACACTCTCTCTTGATAGTTTCCTTCTTTATTCTTCTCCTTATTTCCATGTTATTTCTACTGTATGCATTTTTTTCTACACCCTATATATCCCTACAAAATATTTCAGACAATCTATAAATCTCAGGTGCATTCTATTTAGGAAGTTAGAAAGGAAGGCAGTTAGAAGGGACAGAGCCTAAGGAGCAAGTGACAAGTAGCAATATCACAATGGGTCAGAAGTAAGTGAATCAAAAGACGTGGTTCGGAACAAAACACTACTATAAATGTGCTGGTGATAACATGTAGTCATAGTTCAGATGTAGGGGCAGAAAGGGAGTAATAAACACTATGGATTACCACCATCTGCTTCTGAAGGAATGATAGTGGCATTACCAAGAACAATTATCACTTACTGTTCTAGAAGCCTATGGTATGAGAAACCAAGAGACTTCAAATAATAATATCATTTAAAGCACTGGAAAACTTAGCTTAGGCCTCAATTGCTGCTTACAATTTTATTACCCTTAGAAAAATGAACTTCATTTTTTCCCAATATTTCCTGGAGGATGGTGATAATGAAGAAAACTGTACTCACCTACAAGATCTCTATGTTGTTTGCTGGAGGTTATAATACATTAATATCAAGGAAATAAGAAAATGAATATACACACACACACACACACACACACACACACACACACACACACACACATATATATATATATATATATATATATATATATAAAATTTCCTATTAGTGAGAATAAATTTAAAACTTTGGGAAACTCTTAGTACAAAGAGGCCTATGTGTCTGCTGCTTTTGCCGGGAGCTATCCTAAGTCAGGTAGCATGCCAGGACTCAGAAGATAAGATGGACATCAGTTTGGGAGAGAGGAGTGAAGTAGGAAAATGGTATGGCAGCCCAGACACCCTGACCACTGAAGGCTGGGGCAATAGATCAACACCCTAAATCCTCAAACCTGAAGCCGAAGTTGTGGTGATACTGTACATATTGGTGATTTTCTTTTCCCCAGTATAACAGTGTTTACATAAAAATAACAAACTTTTGCTGACTCAGATTTCTGGCTCAATCTCAGACTCAGGGCAAAGATATTTGCGAAAATGCTTTGCTGTGATGATAACAAACAGCCCGTTTCTTACTGATTAATAGACCCAAACTGGAAACTAATGAGCTTCCACATGTAAAAGTTCTCTAAGACTCCTTCAAGGTAAGCTTTATGTGTCTCCTGTTACAGTAGGTAATATGAGGCACCAAGAGGCAAGCTAATTTGCAGGGTTCACATGACAGGGCTCTAATAGGATTCACTTGGATCCCAATTCCCTGCCTTTCATTTCCTCAGGCGGGCTCCCAGCTACTGTGACACGCTGGGTTTTGTCATTTGCAGTCCAGATTTCTGAGTTGACTCTGTTCTGTTCTGTTTCCTAATCAGCTCACTGGAACCCAAGGTGCTAGTTTAGTGAGACCCATTCTACTGTCTGATACAAGCTAAACCCAGAGGGTCCCTAAGGATGGGAAGAGATCCAAAGCTCACTAAATGAGGATGTGAACACCAAGCTTCTTCATTAATCACCCAGTGTCTGCAATGTCTGAGATTCTACAGCCTCATAAACTCTGAGCCAAATAAATTCCAGACAGAGTCATCTCCACCAAGAGCAATTAGCAAATCACACATTTAATACCAGGAAAGCTAGTCAGTGTCAGAGGTGAGCCATGAGCTTTGCTTTGTGTTTCTCCTATGGCGCGTAGAAAAACAGAGAGTTTTTTTTGTTTTTTGTTTTATTTCTCTGGAGGTTGTGCATGTTTCTTTGCAACTGGCCTCTTGCCAGGAACACTAATCTGATTTCTCAGGCAAGCTAATCCTATTCCTCCCTCAGGTGCTAACTTCCCTTCACTAATCATTCCCCTCTTTGCACCTTTAATTAACACGCTTCTGTGACCAAGCAATCAAACCTTTTAAGCCCACATTATTATTACAACTTAAATATCTGATGGAAGAACATATACAGTAGAGTGTCAGCATGGCCCACTCTGCCCGTCTTTAGGCTTGCTAATACATGGGGTGTAAAAGCAAGCATAACCTGGGGCATAGACCTGTTTTCTGCCACTTTCCATGTGTTCAGGTATGCGTTGCTCCTTCCTAATGCACTGTTCACACTCTTCCCTTCTCTGTCTCGGCGCCCGCCTTTCTCCAGGCACCTGCTTTCACTCTACAGGGTTTAATCCAGATGTCCCTTCCTGGGGATCTTCGATCCTTTCAGCACTTCAGTCTGCTTGTCTGCTTTGCCTGGTTTTCAGTCCCACAAATTTGCCACCAAAGCAATCAGCATATTTGCATCCATGTACTCTGCATTTATTGTCTACCCTTCTTTGCATGCTTTATTGCATCTGATCTCTCCCACAGACTGCAACTTCTAAGACAGTAATCTTGTGACTCTTAACACTCACTGTATTCCCAGTGCAGAGCACACTGTCTGCTGAACTGTGGATGTTCAATATGTAGCTATTGAATAATTTAATCCCGTTAGACAGGAAACACATTATGAGTACCTGCAGGTGCAGAAATTGAAGCTCAGAAAGGTAATGTAGCTTGGGGAGATCTCCCTGTGTTAGTCAGGTCTGGCTGCCATCAGTAAACACAAACCCTCGCTTCCTGATTTCTATAATATTCTACCTCCTTACCAATACATGTTCATCGACATCATTTTTCTAATTTGTTGGGAGAACTTGTAATAGCCTTAGTGTCTCGATCATGCCTTTGTATAATAGGATAATCTATCTACCTTAGGACAGAGAGATGGCTTAGCGGTTAAACTTGGTTTTTGCAACTCTCGAGTCCTAGGATACACATGGTGGAAGGAGGGAATCAATTCCACCAAGTTTTCTCAGGCGCGCACCAAGACACACATACACTACAGTACACTACACTACACTACACACACACACACACACACACACACACACACACACACACACAGAGTATACTCAATTTGTGCTCTATAAATGTTCTGATGAAACTTCTGGATCCCCAGTGCTCTGAAATACCAAAACATCACCAATTACTATATTAGCTAGTATAACAGCAAGCCCAACCTTTCATACTCTGCTGTGCAGTGCAGGGACCAAACAGTGCCCATGCTGGCACCCACCAGCAGGTGGTGCCAGAGGGTGCTGGAAGACTGGAAGGTGGAGGCAATAACCTGAAGGGAGGCACCCTTCCTGTTTACTCTGTGTTCCTAGGAGCAGTAGTGATGCGTTGGCCCTTCAGCCACAGTCAGAAGATTACTTGGGTCTCCAGTACTTCCCACACTCTATGAACATCTCATCATTCCCTCACCACAAACACTCAGAGTTCCAAGTTCTAGCTCTTTGACAGCATACTTCCTGGGTCCTTTCCTCTGAGTGTTTTTGTTAATAATGCCAAACTTTTAGTCTCTTTCAAGTTTGTATTTATAGATCTTCGAATCTGGCTTGAGGTTTTTATATCGTCGTTTTGTTCTTTTTAGAAGAATTACAAAGATTGTTCTACTCTTTCCCCTGCACACTGCCTGATAACACCTGTATAAATAAAGTTCACTCCTTAAGTCCCTGTGTCAGTTAAGAGATAAATTAAAATGGTTACGTAGTGGCAATTGCTTGTTTTTATCCTGCAACATGAGACCCAGCCATTGCATATGTGACTACAGATAATAAAATTAGAATTAACTCGTGAGATGTGTTGAGAGACATGTTTTTGTCTGGCTTATAAAGAAATGATATAATCATTATAGCTTGTTTCTAAATGAAGATAATCCATTGTGAGGCCATGACAAAGCTGTTTATAACTTCTCTAATTTCCAAAGGCATTGTATAATAACCAATAGTTATCTTATACTTATGGCATGCATAGTGCCACACACAGAAAGGAGTTAAGCACAGAGGAAGACACATGCTGTGCTCAAAAGCAGCTTATAATTAGTGGTGGAGACAAAATAAAATGCAACATAATGGCTGCAGTTAAGGGGTGTGATAAAGTGAGGCACACTTATTTATGAGACCACAGAGGGGGCTACTAACACAAAGTTTGTTCAGATATAAAACTTTGCCTTTCAGAAACTGAAAGTAAAGGACATCATGGAATGTAGCTGTGCTGGGGTATGAGTAGGAGTGCAGCTGACTGGCTACAAATTGAAAGGAGAGGTGAGAGATGAGCCTGAACATGACACCAAGACTACTGTGCCACTGTAATTCCTGATTTCACTTCTCTGTTTGGAGGGAATAGGATGAATTCCAGGATCGCCTACTGCTCAGCCTGCCCAGATTGAGAAAATGAGAATAACCTGCCTAAGTGTATATTAATATAACTCATTAGAGTTTGATTTGTTCTTGGCCAGGAAAGAATTATTCTGATTTTTCTCTTACTGCCCTTTGCTCTTAGTAGAGGAATTAGCTAGAAATTATATACGAAGGGATGGTAAAGCATGAAGGATAACACCTAGTTAGAGCAACAGTCCCTTTGATAATGCCAAATTTATAGTAGAGATAGTTGAAGTCTCGAAGGGCTCTGTGGATTTCCTGAGTCTAGACAGATAATTCATAGACTCAGAAGAGGGCCACTTCAAATCTGTATGTTAAAACATTTCTCATAATACTACAATATTGTACAACTGGGATTGCATGCTTTTTCAGATTGTTTGACAGTTTCTGGCTTTTGTTTGTGTGTTTTTCATGTTTTATAACTTGTTGCTGTAATTATGAATTCATTTTGTTTTCTCATTTTGACAAGATACCAAAGAGAATTTCAAGTTCATCAAAGGTGTCTTGACTACCATTTGTAGTAATCAACAGCAACACCTAAAAAATGATGGAAGTGGAAGGGAATAGTCATAAATACGGTCTGGCCTGAGTTTCTGAAATAGTACATACATCCTCTTAAAATAGACTAGGCACCTGCTGCCTTCAGGGAGAGCCTGGAGCAAGGCTTCTAAGGAATGGAAGAAAATACCTAAAGGCACTTATGAAACATAATACAGACATTTCGGGAACCACAGAAATGTCAGCTCATTAATTTGCAGCAGTATTTATATACCAGTAAAATAAAATAAACTCTATTGACCTATACCTGAGGCATTTTCCAAATTTAATTTTTTAAAACTTTTTAGTCTTTTCATGCTATCCTCATGTTGAATAACCCTCGACGACAGTGATTTCACTAGTGGTGTCTTGCTCATTAAAAGTGTAGTTGTAGGTTAGGAGTAAACCAAATATAAATAGTTTCAAGTTTTGCACTACCATTTGCTGTGTCCCCAAATTCTTGAGCTAATACTGTTAGTCTTTATACAAATCCTAGTTGGAAGAATAAAAAACAGAGGGCATGTGGCGTCATGAGAGCTCTCAGACTAGAGCATTCTACCTACATCCTAGGTGCCCATACTGATCTCATATTATCAGTGAATTGTTCTTCTGCAAGAGCTAGCCAAAGACAAGAGTTGACCTATCTAAATAGAAATCTATCATGTTAAACTTGAGTTAAATATTTAAAAATATGGTGTGAAGATTATCCCACATTAAGTCATGCAGCTATTGACAATTCTTAGGTATTGGGAGACAGTCAGTTGTTTGTTGTTGTTTTGTTTTTGTTGTTTGTTTATTTTTAAGAATGTTGATCCTGAGAAGCCAGACACTCTCCAGTGGAAGACTACGTACACATTCAAGAATATTTGAGCAGCACAAATTGGTCTAAAAAGTTTGAAAAAAAGTGTAAAGTTGGACAGATAGGAAAGAGAGGTGAATGGATAAAGTGTGTGTGTGTGTGTTGAGGAATGCACATTTGACCAAAACACATTTATTAAAGTCTAGCAGAATGATTATATTTTTTGATTTAAAAAGAATGGAGCACACTCAGAGAGGTTCTCTGAGAATTGCAAACCATAGGTTTAAGTATAAACATGTGGTTTCCAGTTGGTGATGCTGCTGTTTGGAGAGTTAAGAAGCTGCAGCTGTACTAGAGTAGGAAGTATATTATTGGAGGCAGGCTTTGAGAGTCCATGGCCTGGTCATACTTCGAGTTTGCTCTCTCTCTGCTTTGTGTTTGTGTTTAAGATGTGATCCCTTAGCTTCCTGCTCCTGCTACCAGACCTGATGCTTCTTGTCATGCCTTCTCACCATAATGGACTCTTCTCTCTCTGGACTATAGGACAAATTAGACCCTCTCTCACTTAAGTTGCCTTTGGTCATGTAGTTTTATCACAACAATGAAAAGTAACTAATATACCCAGTGCTGTGAGTGCCATAAAAAAAAAAAAAAAAAAAAACTGTCTGACCTAGATCAGGAGACTACAATCACAGTCTCTGTCAAGTTTCATCTAGAAGCCAAGAAGGGTCTGACTCTTAAGCTAGGAAGCATCAGCTTCCATCACTGAGGAAAAGAAGTATATAGACACTGGAAACCAAAAGTTAGACCTCTGTTAACATTAGATAAGACAAAGATAAATGACCAAGATAATCTTTGAGCAATTAGAGTCAAATAAGTTTGGGATAATATATACCCTAAATATACAACAAATATAAATACAATTGGGTACATGTTTGTCTACAGGACATACATTTCTAATATGTACACATAGCACACATATACAGAGAGCATATGCATGCAAGCGTATATTCACTCTGCAGGTATACACATACTAGAAAATAATATAGTATTAATCACACATTGTATATATTCTATAAATACATAGACATATTTAAATAGGTGTGTCTGTGTAAATGTATATACACACATATAATCATTTAAATATGTATAACAAAGAACAAGTTAAACTTATGGTCAAACGACATTTGACTAATTCCCTATAGTTTGCAACTATTCTTAGATTCACTATCTCATTTACTCAGACACTTTAGATTAATCTCCCTCGGTGTTGTACTTACCAAATCCTCTTTCATGAGGCTGTGGGATAATTCTAGCATGAAGCTGACCTGTGCCAAGAGCAATTTCTATTATACGGATTAAGGAGTCAGAGTCATTTTCTGGAGTGATTATGGAAAACAAAACTGGCCCAGGTTGAACACATATGATCAAGTCAGTAAAACAAAATATTTCATTGAGTACAAAGAATTAAAAAATGCAGCATTCAGAAATAGATGTCAGCAGAGAGATAGGAGAATAAAACTGCACAAAAGCAGATGGAGGAAAAAAAAATTCACACTCTAGGTTGAAGTAGGCCACGACTGTGCACAGATGTAGGTGTTTTGTAGATGGCTGGCTGTAAATTTTGTGTTTTCAATGAACCAATTTAATAGAAAGGGAACTTAATGGCATCTTTGGAGGTTCTCTGTTTCATAATGTCCTGTCAGGGCTTTCATTCCCCGCCCCCCATACTCTCTCTTTCTCTCAAGATTTTATCATAGACAGATGATAGATAGATAGATAGATAGATAGATAGATTATATTTCCTGCTCTCCTTTTACCCTACAGGTTCTTTGTGTACATATTATGGCTTCTATCTTAGTATTTTTGTGGGATTACTTAGTGTGTGAATGAGTTGGTCTCTGTTTCTGTGCCTTCTCTTGGGCTCTTTCCCTTCAGTTTGTTTTGTCATACTATATTATATTATTTGTCATATTGTATTATATTATTTTAAAACTTAGCATGAGGTTTCATGATCTCAATAGTACATAGGCATCAGCTTTATAGGTAAAGGACCACGCACAACTACAAATACCTATACCTCTTAGCCAATTTAAAATGGAAGAAAATATGCTGAGACTTGTTTGGGAAGTGGGCAGCTCTGCAAATATCCACAAGCAAAGACAACCAGTTCTTGAGGGGCTGAATAATGAGCTTCAGGAGAAGGGTTATGTTAGTAAAGGACCTTGGGACAGATTTAGTTTATTTGAGGTGCAAGCCATCTGCTTCACAAAATGAATGTGAGAATAAGAGAACGTTTTCTCAGTTTTCCTTTTAATTCATGACCATTAGCTTATTCACAGACTATAAAGGTTAACAAAAATTGTTGTGCATATTTACACAATGGAATATTACCCAGCAGTTAAAAAAAAGTGACATCATGAAATTTGCAGGCAAATGGATGCAGCTAGGAAAACAAACAAACAGACAGACAAACAAAAAACCACCTCATTCTGAGTGAGACAACCCAGACCTAGAAATACAAATATGGTATGTACTCACTTATAAATGGGTATTAGCTATTAAGTAAATGATAACCCAACTAGAATCCACCAACCCAGAGAGGTTAGGTGAAAAGGGTCTAATGGGGAAGTGTGAATCTCTCTGAGAAGGGGAAATAGAATAGGTTCTGAGGGTGGATGGAGGCAGGCTGGGACAGGAGCAAGAGAGGTCAGGTGGGTAGGGAGATGGAGAGAGTATGGGGAGAGAATTGGGGGAACATTGGGAGGTAGTGTGCAAATCCAGTGCAGTGGGAACTTTCTTTAATCTATGAGGGGGAACCTAGTGAACATTCCTAGTAATGGAGGATACAGGGTGTGAACAGGCCTCCAGAACAGGCAAGGATTAGAGTGGTTGGGATTGGGTTATATTCACTTGAATTTGTTGGTAGAGGAGGTTCTGTGGAAATCTTTAAACATGCCAGTTTGAGGCAAAGCCAGAAGAAGGTCATCCTCTGAAAAGGTTGTTATCTGAAAACAAGGGACACTATTGCTGAGGGCAATTTCCAGTCTTCTCACTGAACATTGAGAGGACAATCTGTTGTGGGCTTAGAGCCTTCACCCCTTTATTCTAGTATCTTCAGAAAAAAGAAGGAACTCTACAAGCAATGCAAGCAACAGAAGCAAAAATCTGGACACCAACAGGCTGTGGGATGTTTGTACACTGTGTGAAGATGCATTACTGTGATTGGTGTAATTAAAAAGGTGAACAGCCAATAGCTAGGCAGAAGGTATAGGCAGGACTTCTGGGTAGAGAGAGAGGAAGTTGGAGATGAATCTACGTCAACACAAGATGCCAATGAGACATGGAGGGAGTAGAATTTACAGAAAGGAAGAAAGGTAAAAAGAAAGGAGGCAAAATGGGTTAACTTAAGTTATAAGAGCTACTGGGACAAGCCTAAGCTAAGGCTGAGCTTTCATAACTAATAAGAAGTCTTCCTATCATTCTTTATGAGCGGCAGTTGACAACAAAGCTCGATACGCCATTCTAGCCACAAAACCCTCCACCTATAATCTGTCCTGCTAGCAAGATATTCTGGGACAATTGTGGTGCCAAATATGTGGGAATGGCCAATCAGTGTTTGAGGCCAGTTCCGCAAAAGGGAGTTGAGGCCCTCTTCTGCACAGATAGCCAAGAAATGGAGACTGAATAGCCCACAGATCTAGGGTAGAACCAAACAAGACTACAAAAAAAAAAAAAAAGTCAGTGAAATGGTTCCCAATGATATTTTTGCTATACTCTTAGATCTGTGCTTTGGTCCCTTCCCTTGGAGTTAGAGGAATCCTGTGGAAGAAGGGGAAGAAAGATTGTAGGAGTCAGAAGGGATGGGGGATACCTGGAGAACTTGGTCATACAAATCAACTAAACAGTGTTCACAGGGCCTCTCAGAGACTGAAATGGCAAACACAGGTTCTGCCTGGGTCTCAACCAAGTTCTCTGTGTATGTTACAAACTGTTAGCTTGGTGTTCTTGTGAGACATCTATCAGTGGAAGCAGGTGTATCTCTGGCTCTTTTGCCTGCTCTTGAGACTTTTGGGTTGCCTCATCTTGTCTCAATATGACTCATCTTATTTTATCTTGTTTTAACTTGTCTGGTGGTTGTCTTCTGGAGGCTGTCTCTTTTCTGAAGACACAAGAGTGAGGGATTGGATCTGGGTTGGAGAGGAAATTGGGGAGCCTAGGAGGAGTATAAAATTTGGCTGGAATGTATTACATGAGAGAAGAATATTTTTAATGAAAAAGTTTAAAAGTTAGCAGTTGAAAATATCTTCACTAATCACTTCAACATACATCAATTGGGCTTTTTTTTTTCAAGACCCATACTTCACAGTAACCAAGTATATTTCCTGTTGGAGGCTATACTAGTTACATTGCTCAGCTACCCACCTTCCCTCCAGACATGCCCCCTTCAGAATATTATAAGATTTACATGTCAGACAACTAAGGTTTTGCCTTTCATTATAAGATATTATTTGTGCCGATGCTCCCTTACCATGAACTGATCACACAACCAAGACAAAAAGGCTCTGTTTTTTATTTTAATATATATTTAATGCTCACACATACATACATACACACACATACATGCATGCACACATACATACATATACAGAGAAAGAGAAAGAGGGACAGGGAAAGAGACTCTCTCAATACGCCTGACTGGCCTGGAATTCACTATGAAACTCACTTGCCATGACCCACCTGTTTCAGCCTCTTAAGTGCTGAGATTTCTGGCACACACACTGGCTCCCCTACACTTTAAAGAACTCTGGTTAACAACAGGCAAGATGATGTGAACAAAAGGCATAGCTTTCAGCTGCAGTAACTGCAGATTTAAAATACAACACCCTTACGTGCCTACTGAAAGTCATGTCAATACAAAGAGACTGGCAGACAAAAGAACACATTTAAGTACTTAGAAATTACAGTGATTTAGTTAGCTTGAAAGAAGCATGAACATGAGGAATAGACTTTAAAAAATTAAAGAGAAATTTCTATAACTGGTATTATTAAGACAGTGGAGGAAGATGGATTTTATCTTATATTTCCAGTAAAGGCTTAGATTTTTTTCATCAAGATTTTAAATTTCATAAAATTTTGAAGTTCAGGAAGACAAATATAAACAGATAATGTTTAAATAAAAATGAAACAAACTTTAGTGAAAACAGTTCTGTAAATCTTAGAGGACATCTACATAAGACTAAGGGAGTCTTCACAATGGAGGTGACATTTTAAATGTCTTAACAACAATGCTGGACAATAAAAGTGGAGATAGTTCAAGCCTGTGTGAACAGATGGTATAAAAATGAGAGAGAATGGTAAGTATTTCTTGGCAATCAATCCACTGTGTCTGGAGACTAGAGCGCAGAAGCGCAGAAACAGAAGCATTGTGAAAGAGACAAAGCAGATACTTTGAGATTTAATCTAGAAAATTCACTACTATAAAAGGCACCTGAACTGTTTTCTTCAGCCAAATAAAACAGAGCAGTTTTCTCTTTCAAATTCAGTCCAATGAGCAGTAGACCTTAAATGTGTATCCATTCCTTCATATGCCAAGTATATATAAAGTGAGATAGTATCTACCTAGATGCTGCCAAGTTGGAGGCACATGTTCACATTTTCTTCAGGATTTCCATGCTAATAACATTGTGTAACTTAGTGTTCCTTCTTAATAACAGATCATAACTGGGTATTCTTCTCTATCAGGATTATTAGCCATTTTCATAATGTTTAATGACACACATCAAGGATTTAATCTATGTCTTTCACAGAGCATGGCCAAGTACAAGTAAATTATAATGCCCTGAGAACACAGTGTATTGAATTGCAAGATAAAGTGGATTATAGTAAATATTAATCTTTTCAAATTGATAGAATGAAATATTAAAACATTTCAAACAAGAATTTTAATGTGAAAATTAAATCTTTGTTAATATTTCTAGCATTCTAGCATCAAGGAGCCGGGTGACAGGGTGATTACTCAAGGGTAACATTTTAGCTCATCTCATCAAGTTGCTGATAAAGTAAATTGTTAGTCTTTTCTGTATAATTATATAGAGAGTACATTTCGCCAAGTGAAACAACAGAAGGCAATTGATCAACTGAGAAGGATCATGTTAGTTTATAAATTCTGTTATTTTCTTTTTATCTTCACTTAGGACTGGAATTGTCTGTCTTTGCTCCATGTTACATGAGGTACTTTAGTTGTCCAAACTATTGTTTTAGAAAAATGAAGTGCCTTAGTTAATGCCATTTCTTAGTAGTATATGACATTTACATTTTCTAATGAAAAGTTGAACTTTAAGCAGGCAGGAGAGCCCACAATTTAACAAAGAATAGTGGTGGGATCTAAACAAATGTACTGAGAGTTTGAAGTATACAACATTACCAAATTATGTCAGTACAAAATAAACAAAGTAGGTAAAACCCTCTGGTTTATCAGATTAATAGGCTGATTTGGACATCTCTCTGCTATATTCACCTTGGGCAAATAATATCAAAAACGGGCAAAGATTTTTTTTTTTAATTTTTGATCTGACAAGTATGATTAAAATCAGATAAAACATAAAGAGGATTGCATTAGCTAAAAAAATAAATAAAATCTAGGAGGATATCATAAATTAGATAGTCTTCATTTTAAGATAATTTGTAAATCAAAACAACCAATGGTATAAAAAGTAATACATCTTAAAATGTTCCCAAGGCAACCCAAATGCCTACAGCCAAAAGAATAATAGCATGTTTCACTTGGTTTGTCTACTGACAATTCAGGTATAGGTTTCTAAAGCCAATCTAGTAATTAAAATTAGGCTTAGTCTTTGTTTATCTCTGCACTGAATATTTATTTTTAATTATTTTTTTAAATGTGTATTTTCTCTTCTAAATTTGGTCAGTACTCTGATGACTAATTAGTGTAGATATTTTTAGTGAATTCTAAACAATCCATTAAAGCAAGTAATTCTTTTGTGTGGTTGTTTGTACCAGGCCGACTTCCAATGTAGAGGCCACATTCCAGTTTATAGGTGAATAAGTCAGTGAACTCATTTTTGTTTTGTGATTGAACTTCAGGTTAACTTAGATCCAAGTTTTCTTATGTTGTTTCTTAGAAATGTAAAGGTAGCCATAATCACTCATCTTTTGCTTATTGTAACTCAGTTCTCTAATGTTTCAATTTTGAGGGTCTGAATATGTTGTCAAGAACATATTCAAGTCAAGATTTGACTTAAAAATACCTTGACTTAGGATTGCACACTGCCTCTTCCAAGGATACTTGAGTTATAGCTAAGAATGAAGATGTCAGTCACAAGAGCAGCGTTCATTCATTGAAATATCATTGCCTGTCATATCTGAATTCATGTTCTGTTTATTCTTCTAAAGAGCCCTCTGAGATATAAGCATGATTTCTTATTTTCAGATCTTGATACATGTTTGGAGAAATCATTCGTTTCTCTAGCCAAAGAATAGTAGGATGAGATTTGAACTAAAATTGCTTAGAGAAAAGCAGACTATGACTACACTCTACCTGCCTTTTTATTTTTTTAATTTTTATTTTTGAGATTTCACTTCAGTGTCCTTTGTTTGCTTTATTTACAATTGAAACAAGCTTACTTTACATATCATTCCCAGTTCCCTCCCCCTCTCCTCCTCTCATGTCCTCCCCACAACCCCCATCCCATCCCCTTTTTGCTCCCCAGGGAGCATAAGGCCTTCCATGGGGGGATCTGCAAAGTCTGTCACATCATTTGGAGCAGGGCCTAGGCCCTCCCCATCAGTCACTTCATCCTCACTGCCAGGGGGCTTCCCACTGATGCCGGCTTGCTTCAGAATGGATAGATGGCTTCTGTTGCTGAAGGACAGTAAGCCGGGAGACAGAACCCTTACAGGCAACCTGACTCCAGTGTCAGTACCATTCAACTTTCTGACCTCGTACTTTTCAGGTTGCATCAATCTTGTATTTTGGCATGTTAAGGTCTCAGAACAAAACAACAACTGGGAATTAGGAAATACAGGATTCTCATCACCTTAAAAAAATACTATAAAAAGTGAACGAAAGAAGCACAGGTTCACACAGTACCAGAGTACCTTCCTGTGAGGTGATTGGTATGAACAGAGATTTGTGTGCTTTTCTTTTGATCATCTAATATAAGAGGCCATGTCTCTATATCTCTGTCTCATCTTTAACGTAAAGATCCAGAGATACAGGTTTCAAGGGTCCTGACAGTTTATTGAATTGATGACCCTCTCTGATTCTAGCTCATATATCATAGACGGTCATGCCACTCACTATTTACCCTGCCCTACATATGTGCCAGGTGGAAGGCCATGTGCAGAGCAAACGGTGACAATAAGGCAGGACAGGTAGCAGAATCCTCAAATTAGTAAAACCAATGGAAAACTAACAATCGAGTGTGGGAATAGCACGGCTTTTAGACGCTGGCATCCTACTTTTTATGCCTGATGTCCTTTACTGGTTCTCTTGGTGGACAATTCACAGAGCCTCTCTGACGGAATATCCTCACATGAAACCTCAGGGTAGACCAGCAGTGACTGGACATTGTTAACAAGGATGCCACATTTTAACAAGAGAGAGCGTTGCAAAAGGAAAAAAGAAAGTGTGATGTATAAAAAAACATCTATTTTTAACATGAGAAATAAATATTGGCACAACAGTACATCAATATTTAGTGTGTTGATGGTTGTGTTATAGTTGCATTGCCTATTTTCAGGTCTGGTTTTTGCTCTGTCTAAGAGAACAGGGAGAATGAACATAATAAGATTTTAAGCAATTACACTGAATTTATGATAAATGTTTTTTCCATGTAGAGAGACTATGGAAGGCAGTGCACTGTTTGGAAGAGCTCATAAATATCTCCAGGAGATCAAATTAACATTCATTTGTGGCAATATCTGCAAGCACATGAGGTCTGACTTCAGTCAATTCAGACCAACTTCTTGGGAACTTGTTTCCTACCTGCATGAAGGCTGGTAGGGGGTGTCTTAATTGCTGTTCTATAGTTCTGACAATATACTATGACCAAGGTTAGCTATAAAGGAAACCATTTAATTGGGGGCTTATAGTTGTAAAAGGTTAAAGTCCATGACCTCCATGGCAGGAATCATGACAGCAGGCAGGCAGGAACGGTACTAGAGAAAATGCCTGGCGCTTACTTTCTTATTGGCAAAGTGGAGGCAGAGATAGAAAGAAAGCAAACTGGGAATGATGTGGGTGTTTGAAACCCAAAGCCGACCCCAGTGATAACACCTCCTTCAACAAAATCACCCTTTCCTATTCTTCCCAAACAAGTCCACCAAGTAGGGATTAAGCATTCAAACACAGGAGTTTATAAGAGTCACTACGCATTCAAATCACCACATTTAGCTTTGTGTGGCTGCAATTATTCCACATGTCTGAATCTATTTGTTCTAGATTATCCCACAGTTTAAAGCTTCATCAGAAGATTTTTTAATAACATAAAAATTAGATGAAGGCTGTTTCCAGATAGTACATAGTACAAATAGATGTAACCTGGACTTCCCAAGTTAATAACAGGTAAGTCTGCACCAAAAATAATGCAATTAGGAAAAAAAAAACTCCAACATGAATGAGAGCCATGTGTTCATTCTTTGATATATTACATTTTCAAAAGATCCTACACTATCTTCCGGTTTCTGTGGGCAACGCAAGTGTATGGTGCACTCAGCCATACACATACAATAAAATATATAAATAAATCTTCTTAAAAGGGTAAATAAAAGTATGGGAAAAAAGCACATAAGTAAAAATTACAGGGATATATATTGCTGTTATTTTAGTTCCCACAGCAAGCTGGTTTCTCACAGTTCAACTCTGCCTTATAGACAGTGTCGAATTTAATTTTCACAATAGACCTGGGGAGATTAAGTTCCCCAGTTCAGACAGAGTTTCCCCAAACCGGGCCAATCTAAAACTAATGAGGCTTTATTTTACAGAAAACTAGATTTTATCTGGTGTTGGATAAAATGGATAGTCTCCTTTATCACCTCGTCTGCTGCCTTTTTTTTATCTGACTCTTCCATGGCTCATATCGGTTCAACTTGGTCTTATTTAAGAAACAGAATGAGGAAAAGGATCACGTAGAAACCAGCTTGTCTGAGGAAAGGGTAAACATCCTGTGTTATTCCTCCTAAATCGCTGAATTCTTATCCCACATTCCTCATTAACTCAATCAGAATTCACAGATGTCAAGTACACTCCAGAAACTACTATCTCAGAGGAAAGGGATGAAGAGATAAGTCGAGTGCTAGAGCTCCTGTCCTTCTTTAGTTAAGGCTTATAGTAAAAGACGCAGATAAAACCCACGATTTACCATAATTGGTTTATTAATCACAAGTGTGCAAAGCAATGCAGGGAAGAACTTGATCCTCTGACACTTGTCTGTTTGATTCCAGTCTCTGAGGTGTCCCTTCCCTTTGAGCTGACTCTCAGCTCTTTTTACAAGATCAGTGCCTAGAGTAGTGTGTGGTTATGCTCGTCTTTAAAAACTGGGATAATATCCTTGGCTTAGATGCTTTCCAGAAGCATCTGCTGATAGGGATTCATTAGGCTAGAAGTCACAGAATCTTGAGAGCTGCTGGAAAGATTCAGAGAAAAGTAATAATACCAAGTCTAGCTTCCTGGATTTCCAGGGGTACATACAAGCTATGATAACATGAACTAATTAAGATAATTTTAAAAAACAGTAGGATCATAGCGCTATTGAAAGTTAGAGTAGGGAGGGGATAACATTGCAAACTCTTTTCCAATTTTCGGATTTGATTTTTATACTAAACGTAGAAAATGGTACTGAGAGGTTATACACAAAATTCTGAGCAAGCAGATACAGGATGAGATTGTAAAGCCACACAGCTACAGAGTAGTAACCAAAGCAAGAAGACCTCTAACTTCAGAGCATCAGACTCAGTTCCTAACATGGAGACTTTAGTGAGACTCTGTTATACGTGAAGATCTTGTTTTGGGCCTCAAACCTTAACATGTCATACATCTGCACCTGTGAAGTAAGAACACTTAATTTTAGTTACATTTATGGAAAGTTATATGTCTTCTGGATAAATGATAGGGTCACTGAAGACTCTAGGGATACAGATTTGAAAAGATAATAATACTTTTTAGTTTTGGAACTTAGAAACCAAGACTCAGACTCACCCAAAGCCCCACTATGGACAGCTGTGAGACTCATAAAACCGAGGGAGTGAGATCAGTATTTTCAAGGATGTAGTCTACCCAAGCTCCAGGAGATAGCCTGTGCTCATGCATACACTGTGAATACTTACTGAACTCAATGGTTAAAATTAAAAAAAGGAAATTAGGAAGAATATTAGGGCATATGGAAGAGTTAGAGAAGAGGGAGAGGTTGGTGGGGTAGATCAAACTACATTATATGCATGTATGGAATGTGCAAAGAATAAAATATTATTGAAAATTCACTTATTGCTCAAAGTGTCAGGTATACTAAGATATGAGGAAACCAGAGGCAAAGTGTTCACATCGTTACTATTTACTATTTTGTGCCATTCAAGAAGGGATGGAAAGAAGGAAGGAGGGAGGGATGGAGGAGAGGGAGGGAGGGATGGAGGAGAGGGAGGCATGGAGGAGAGGGAGGGAGGGAAAAGGAAGGAAAGAAGAAAGACAAGAAGGAAGGGAGAGAGAAAAAAGGAATAAAACCATGTCCTCCCTCACTCCTCTTCCCTATAGGAGGCAGAAAAACTGATTCTGGGGACACAAGAGTGGAGATCTTACCCAACTCCTCACCAGCTGCAGGGCTGGGGAGAGTGGGCCTTGACCCTCGCCTGGTTCAACATAATAGAGCTGATACTGTTGGTGTGTGTGTGTGTGTGTGTGTGTGTGTGTGTGTGTGTGTGTAGGTGATCCAGCCCAGCAAACATGTGTGAGAGATCTGGTTCTAAACCTCGAGCACTATAGGGTGCACTGGGCAAGGGAGAGACACCCTCCCCCTACCCCGCCCTTTGCTGCCCTGTGGTGCACAGGAGAGCTGGCAATGAGGCCCTGAGATGGGGTGGGTTGGCCTTGCTCCTCACCAGCTGCAGCACTAGGGAGAGCAGGCTCTGTACATTGTCTGGGCAGCACACTAGAGCTGACCCTGTTGGCAGACGTGCAAATGAGCCAGCGCTGAGGGTGGGAGACCAGGAGAGTTGATCTCACCCACCCTGACTCATCCACTGTGTGGTGGAATGGGTAAGGAAAAGATGTTCCCCCTCCCTTTACACTTACTACAGGCGAGAGAGCTGGTCCTAACCCTAACTACAGCGCTTGACGGAGCAGCCCTGATCTTTGCCTAGGTAAATCTGTTCCTGGTGGTGTGGGTACCGGCGAGCCAGCCCTGAGGACATGAATGTAGGGGAAGCACCCTGCTTCTTGCGGTCTGCCGAATTCTGTGAATTAGCTGCGGCAGTGCTGGAGAACGTGCCCTGATGGTGATGATGAAGGAGAGCTGTCAGGCTGACCAGCATAGCTACCTTCCAGGCCTGCAAACAGGGCTGTTTCTGCATGATCCAGAGGGGTCAAGGATATCACAATCCAGCTCACAGAATCAACTAACCTGGCCTCATCGGGGCTCACCAAGACTGAACTGACACGGTGAGCCTGCGTGGCACTGTATGAGACAGTTGGATGGTTTGGTCTTCTTGGGGGACTCCTAACAGTGAGAACAGTGGCTGTCTCTAACTCTTTTACCAGCTTTTTTGGAACCCTGTACCTCATACTGGGTTTTGTGCTTTTAAAGAGCCAAAAACAATAACAGATACGAGACAACGAATCAATCTGGATGCAAAACATTTTCTAGAAAGGATGAGAAAAACACTGTTAAGACCTGTTTAGCTTTTGTCAAACCATGTGGCGTTTAACTTTCTAGTTACGCTAGGCAGTGCTTTCTGAAATTAGGAAATGAACTGTTATATCGAGTCGGGGGATGAGATTAGTCAGTATTCAAAACTGGAAGTTGGATCAGAGAGACAGGGAAATGCCCGCCGTGGTTTGTATACATTCTCCCACTTTTCCTTCATTTCCATTCTCCTATTCCCATTTTTATGGCATAAACCCAACTAGTTCACTATTTTTAATTTTCATTTTGTTTTAAATTTGTGTGTGTGTGCGTGCGAGCGTGCGTGCCTGTGCATTTGTGTATGTGTGTGCGCGCGTGTGTGTGCTTGCGTGTTTGCGTGTGTGCGTGTGTGCGCATGCGTGAGTGCATGCGTGTGTTTGTGTGCCTGCCTGCGCGCGTGTGCGCGTGTGTTTGTGTGTGTGTGCATGCCTGTGTTTGTGTGTGCATGCCTGTGTGTGTACACGCGTGTGTGTGCGCGCGTGCGTGCTTGTGTTTTGAGGAGAGGTAAGGAGCACATGAGTGCATGTGCCTGTGGACTCCAGCGGCATTGTGTTCTGCATCTGGAACAACAGTCAATTCTGGGCCATTTGATCAGGATTCTGGAAAATAAACTTGGATGCTGTGAAAGAGCAGCCCGTGCTCTGGAAACCAAGCTGTCTTTACAGATCCCTGTCTGCTTTTGTTTTCTAATATTTATTTTGATTATTCTATTTATATGGACGTGTGTATGACTGACTGAGTGAATGCTCTTGTAGCTTCTTGTAGCAGATAGGACTGCATAACTAGACGATGTGCAGAGTGAGAGTCTTTGGAACACAGTTCTATTAAATGGGTTGTCTTCATCAAATTCCTCCACTCAAGACTAAGGGGCATACACAAGGATTTTAAGAGGCATGGATGATGGGTGACTCCTAGGAAACAGTGTTCTCTAGACACAACAGGACTGACGCATACTTGAACTCACTGTATCAGCACTAATAAGATCTTTAGATGTTCAAGCCAGAAGTGTTCACAACTGGAAGGAGTAAATGGAAACAGGGTCTCACTCATAACCAAAATCTATTTTCACCCGATACCTGTGAACAATGAGAAAATCAGTTTCTAGCAATGGACTGTCACTAGGGATATCAACCACACTCCAGGGCAGGACAGGTCCCATGACCAGAGCATTTGGTTAACACTGAACAAACTCAATGGTCATTTTGTGGCCTTTATATTTGTTTTCTTATTTTGTCTTTTTGATATTTTGTTTGTTCATTTTCACTTTTATTTTGGCTTTATCTTTTTTGTTGTGTTTTAAAGAGCAAGAAAGAACATAAAGTTGGGTGGATAGAGTTGAGAAGGTTGTGGGAGGAGTTGGAGTAGGCAAAAACATGACTAAAATATATTGTATATTTTTTAATGCAAAATATGTTTAAAAAAGAAAGACCAATCAAAGGGAAAGATAAACCAGTCATTTGCTTCAGGAAAAATGATCTTCAAACCCCTCAGACTCAGGAATTCAAACTCTAGCTAATGTTCTACATAGTACACTGTGAAATTAAAGAACAAAAGAGAAGAGGCTAAGGAATCAAGCAGAAAGAATGCACAGTGATTCCCCACAAGAAGAGAGAATTTCATATTAGCCAACTGTACCTTCTGTCCAGAACTTTGAGAAATCTAATGATGTAGGTTCAAAGTTGGATACTGGGGACTCTTACAATGAATCTCAGTTTCTACCTCTGTAACAGAAGACCCTAGTCCCTACCTTACCACATGGATATGTTGCTTAAATAAGGCAAAAATATATAATCATTGTATGAGTCACTAAGGAAAATATGTACTATGTTTTAAACACTGAATAAGATCCAACATTATTATCTGGCTGTACAAGGACAGACATACATTATGAGTTATTAGTTTATTTGACCTATTGCATCTTTATAAAAACATGACAGATCACATTATTCTAGTTGTTTTAGGAAAGGACAGGTTCTATATTTTAGCACACATTGCTCTTAGCACAGCAAATCTACCCTTGATAGAAATCAATGGCTTTTTGAGGTTAGTGATTCATAACGAGCTGGATTACATCCACATGTGCATAGTTTTCCTTGGCAGATCTGATACTTCCATTTATTCATCAAGTGGCATGGAGGCTTATGTCGGAAGCCTTGTGTTCAATAGCGCACTTTGTATCTTACATCCTTCATAATGCACAGCCCATCGCTGTAGGCTGAAACACTTCAGCTCCTGCTCTAATAACCAGTGACTGCCGCCTCCCCAAATCCATTTCTGACAACTCAGGCATAGTTGATTAAATCGCCCATCTCTCCTCCTCCCTCCTGTCCAAGAAATGCAGGATGCTCAAACTGAAGAGATGTTGATTAAGATGATGTTGGACAATTAATTATGCACTGTGATAACCTCTGACCTGTGTGGGTTCTCTCTATTTTAATCAGCTGAAACTCCAAATTAATAGATAATTACATTCTTGTGTTTTAATCAAGCCGTGGGCAGCAGAGAAAGATGGTGAAGTATGACTAAACTACAGAACTCATCTGGAGGTGATATTTTTTTAAACTAAGGGCTTAGAAAGGATAATTATTTCAATTACTTTACTTTTGTTATCCTCAGTTCTCATAGCATTAGAGATTTGGTGTTTAAGCATGATCGCTAAGATAAGACATAAGTTTGGGCATAAAAACTACAGAATAAAAATCAGATAGCAAGAAGAATAATTTATATGTATAGTAGAATCAAATGAATATTAAAAATGGGAAACTGTGTATGTGTATATATGTATGCAGAGAGTGCATCACTATTTTCTAATTAATATATTGTATCAGATTGATTTATACAGTAAGATTCTCACAGAGATATGCTATTCACATATTTAAGTGTAAAATTCATAAACCAATGGTAAATTTTCTAGGTTAAAAAACTCACAAATAAAATAGTCAACTAATCTACAGTAAACTCACTTATGTGGCCATATATATACTTTCAAAGTATGGATAATGGAGGTAGGGAAGATGGCTCATCGTCTAAGGGAACCTGATACTCTTGCAAAGAACCTAGGTTCTATCACCAGCTCTCACAGGGTGTCACAACTGCTTGAAACTCTTGTTTTAGAAATCTGGTCTTCAAAGTATCAGGTATGCACATGGCACAATACATACATAAAAAAAACACATATACAAAACATATAAACAAATACTTTTTTAAAATATAGATAACATGTTTCATTGAAATGTTAGTTTTTCATACCACATAATACAGTTTATGCATAAAACCAACCATATGCACAAGAAAATTACTAAAATGAAGAAAATACAAAGCTGTTACTAATGAATAGCAAGAATATAGACTAAACTCTCAATTTGTTATTACTGTATAAGCTGTGGAATTTCCATTCCTCCTTTTAAATAATAAAAATAAATAATTAAAAATTAATTTTTAGAGTCAATTTAATTAATCATTTTAAAAGAAAGTCTGATTTGTGTATGTTTTAGCCAAAACAGAAAGAAACTATTTAACTATTTTCACTTTCCAGTCCTATCCTAACCAGTGAGGCCTTGAGAAGTTCTTTTAGTGTTTTCTGTTGTTTTGTTTTGTTTTTTTTTTTTTAGAAGAAACATTATTTCCCTCCCAGGCTTGAGGCAAGAGTAACAGAGTATAGCACCAGTGTAAACAATCTCCAGTATGGGTTTTGTTGACAGAGACTGACCCTGTCCAGGACCAGGACATGGAATCCAAGTGCTGACTGCAAGACTCCACTGGCTGGAGGCCAGTGAAGTTACTACTGAAAGTGTTTGTCCTTTGTCTTGCCAATCATTCTATTAGCGATATGGTTTTGCATGCCTTGTGCCATAAAACGAGTGTGAATTGGCATTCCCATAGTGCTTGGCTGACTTGCAAGCATACTGATGTGTGAGAAGCTCTATGCTTACCTATAACCTCACCATCTTGAGGACTGCCTGGCACCATTTAGTATCATTTCCAGATATGAATTTTTCCTAAGGAAGTTGGGTTCTACTTTGAAGGCCAGAATCCACATGAAACAATAAATAGTAGCAAGTGTTTGTAATTGTCCCAACTCTCAGTATTGTGTGACACATCAGTCATGTTCCTATAAGTCTTCTACATAAACCATGTAGCTCCATGGGTGTTTCCACTATGAATTTTGAAAGACCGACTAAAAAAGTATATCAAGAAAAAGTCAGCCCATTCTGTTAAGAATTTGTCATGATGCTTATGAATCGTTAGATACAATGCAATTGAATAGGCAGATTTAGATTTTGATATAGTAAAAGCCACTCAGGACATCCCAGGCTGATTTTAAAAGGCCATTTTATCTTGACACATCTCCTTTTGCAGGAGGTGCTGTAGCTATAAAAGCATATGCATTATTGAGCTTGCTTGTGAACTCTCCATGAAAAATTGGCTCAGAGGTGTGTGGCATGGAGCAATGTACTATCCCCTAATGTTGTTTATTACAGAGGATGGTACTCAGGAACAGGTAAAGTCTTTTTTTACCTCCAAGCAACTTAATACAAGACACACATGATGGAATGTGTGCTTCCCATGACGGGTAAAGCTGGAAGGCGCGAGAAGACTACCTAAGACAGACACAGCCATCTATCCTGTAGCAGAAGCACAGGTATTATTTAATTATATTAAAAAGGGAGAACTGTGGGTGCCCATAAAGATGGCTGTGCTCCATCTGGGCACAAGGACAGAGTTCAAAGCTGTCAGCAAGCCATAAGACGTAAAGTTCAAAGGTGTGGCTACAGAAGGATATTTGCCTATCTTAGTCAACAGACCTGAATCGGAGGTGAGGCTACTCCTGACCTCAAGGCTAGGGAACAAGAAGTTGGAGCTAAGGTGTGGTTATTGAACCCTTAGAATAAGCGAGGAAGAAAAGTCTGTTTGCTCCATATGCATGATACTGTGTTCCCCTTTTTGGTTAAGGTATATAAGAGTGGTGAACAATAAACTCGTGGCATTTTAATATTGACTGATCTGCCCTCCTGACCTTTAAAAAAATGCACATCAATACCAAATTCCAGACACTGAACATTGACAAGGTCAGGGTATCAAAAACTTGGGCTCATTAAGTAAAGATACAACTATGCAGTATTGATAAAGGAAGAGTAAGTGTTATAATAAAGGGTGTGGGCGACCTTGGTGAATTCCATGGTGAGCAAGGGACAAACATGCCAGGCAGACAGTTTAAGTAGGAAGATTTATTAGAAAGGGTGGGGAGGGGGTGGGAAAGAAGAGAAAGAGGTAAAGACACAGAGACAGAGAGCAGATAGAAGAGAAGAGGGAGACAGGAAATACCCTGTCTTCCACAGGCCAATAGCAGGGAAAGAGGGAACAAAAGTGGGCGGAGCCTTTCTTTTGAAGAGCCAGGGTACATACACCTGCCACTTACAGATGGATGAGAGGAGCCTGGTTTGCCTGGGTTACAACACGAGGCACCTAGGAATTCAGTCATTCTATTACAAGCTGAAAACAGGGCTCTCCTCTCCCCTAACAGTTCAACAAATTCAAGTTCTTGTTAAAATTAACAAAATTTATTAAACGTCTAGTTATTCAGCTCATCTACCTTCTTTTTTCTCATAGCCCAAACATCCAACAGGAGCTCTCTAGGGTACTGAGTCAGAGTTTGCAAAGAGTAACACAATGCAGGCCACAGATAAACAGATGGCATCAACTATAAGAATTAGGATATAGGCATGCACATATTACTTTATTCACACTTGTATCACAATTCACATATTATTTCTCACAGATTCATGTAATATATTTATAGTTATATAAACATATGCATCGGAAGTATAGGGAGGAGAATTTTTAGATAACAAAAAGAAGAAAGTGATGTGTGCTGTAATTAGAGCTTTTGTATAAAGGCTATTTCTTTTTAAGGGTTCCATTAGGTAAATGCTCCTTGAAGAGAACTAGTCTATCATATATACATTTGAACAATTTTTTTTCATTAAAGTTGTTTCAAGTGTATTGATTTATCCAACAACCTCTGTCTTCTTTAACTTAATGAAAAAGCTACTCTGTCCTCATTTCTCTTCTAAGAAATTTCTTTCCCTGTCACTCTTCCCACATATCATATTCTCCTTGGCCATCAATGTAAGGTGCTGAGCTAATTCATTCAGAAGGGGCAGGAGGGGAGTGGGGAGAGATGTATTGCTCTCTGCGCCTTAATATCCCGGCTGAGCGCACACCGTTAGGTAAACAGCCACATGTTGTGGTTGACAGAGGTTCCTGTGACCCGTTGGACAGGGATTAATGGGCATCTATTCTTGGCACCCTACCTTGTGCAACCTCAGGTCACCTTTGCTGCTGGAAGACACTCTCTCGTTTCCCTCCTTTCCTAGGACTACTTGGGGCCACTGGCTCAGCCTGACTGTCCTTCCTTTGAAGAGAGTAATCAGAGGCAGGGCAGGGTTATAATAAGGGTAGCTGTTGCTTTCCGAAGTACACAAAACCCACAACACTTACACTAAACTGGAGGCATGACCTTTATTGTCAAGGCCAGCATTGTACTCCAGGAAGCAAAGGGAACTGCTTTGACTCTCTGGCCAGTGCTTTATCTTTAAAAAAGCAGAAGCTGAGTATAATCACTCTTTTGAATAAATGCCTGTGCAATCAAGCTGGAGGTTTTCAGTCAGGTTGCATCTGTGCTACATTTCAGAAGGCATTGTGAGTCAATTGTGTTGTTTTTGCTTTTGCTGATCAGGTGCTGACTTGTGTGTTTGAGATTCTCTACAGTAAATTAAAAAGTTTGCATTCTTCTTGCTAACTAGCTTCCAGCTTGCTACCCACTGATGATGTTGGAAGTGTCATTTCACATTCATTTAGTCTTCAGATCCCGGCAGCTCACTGAAGCCATTTCCTGTCTGCATATCTGTGGCAGAGGTCTGTATCTGTCTTATAAATCTTGGCTAATTCTTGTCCGTCTGCAGATTGTCAGGAAACAAACACAAAAGGCAGCTCTATCAATCAGGATCCCTTTTTGTTACAAATATGCAACAGATGCCCTGATCAAAACTGGCATACACAAAGCGAAATAGAATTCATGGGTTCTCATTATCACAGAGTTCTGGTGACAGACACGGCTCCAGGCATGGTTGTGTGTAACAGTTGCTTTGTGGATCTGCCCCATTTTTGCTCTGGATTGATGGGTGCCCAACCACACTTCTCATCTTAAAACAGTGGTAGGATGGAGAAGGGAGTCTCTCTCAGGCACTTAAGGTTACTCATGTTGAAATGGTTGCAGTTTTAATTTGGTGGGATTAGTATTATGAGAAGAGAGGGAGAGCACATCTCTGTGTCTAGGTGTCCGTGTGAAGCTCAGTTAGGGTTCACAGGCATGGGAAGCACTCTCACTGGAAACGGCCTCTTCTTGAATGTTGGGTTTCTCCTCTCCTGATCTATTAAGACATACACTGACTGTTTAGAGCAGCCCTCCTGGCATCTTTATGTATGTATGTGACTATCTTTGTTGTGTCTTTGCTCTCTCTGAGCAGTGAAAGAAGGCTGGTAATTCAATGCTCACATTTCCATACAAAGACTTCCTAATTTCTGTCCTCTCTTTTGTACAGTTAGCTTCTTTGACACACTCAGCCAACAAAAGATCACGTATGGGATCAGTTCCTGGAAATCCTGATAAGCTTCCACAGTTCTTCTAGAACATATACTCTAGGAATTCAGCCACCATATAGCACAGCAACCATGGTTGTTCAGGGAGAAAAAATAATATTTACTATGATCAGGCCCTAATACTGCACGGTAATTAGTCATAATAAAGTGGCATACACTAATAAATGTGGCTTAAATGTCTGCCACATACTGAGTTAAATAACATACAGGTTGCCTTTTATTTACATTGATTTTCATATATGCTCACTTAGTACACACATACACACACACACACACACACACACACACACACACACACACACTAAAAACACATGAATTCAGTAGTAATTACCCATAATTTGCTGTTTACTCAAGCTAAGAATTGTAGATGAGACAGAAAAGTCCTTTGATATTGAGTGTGGCTGCAAGCTACTGTCTCGGTCGGCGCTAGATCACAGGGTGAAAGGTAAACACTCTACAATAGTCTTGTGCTGCTGTGTTTGGTTCAAAGATATAATAAACATAGTTTGCCAATTTAGGTCATTTTTAAGCTACAGTTGGTTGACTGGATCATAACCCTTTTATAAATTCACAATATGCTCATTTAATCACCTTGCTAAAAATCTATGGCTGGATAATTAGTCTTGTACCTGAATCAAAGATAGGGGGTTTCAGAACTGAGATCAAGTCTTCCTCATTGTGGTTACTTTCAGCAAGGAAGCTTATTTGGAAAATGGGTAGAATTGAATTAGTGCACTCATAATTGTTTAAAGAACTGAGAATCATCCTAAATGGGATACTGGACTGCCCAGTTCAAGGTTCAGGGAATATCATGGGAGAGGTATATTATATACTGACATATGTTGACTTTGACTTGATGTGGCAGTTACACTGATGAACTCACTGCTTCTGTGTTTATTTCAATAAATCCTGCGGGAAATGGTGCTTGCTAAGCTTCCATCAGAGATGGAGGAGGGACACATTAGGCTACTCACCTCCCAGTGGAATTCTTGGAAGTTTCTGATCTCTGGAGACTGTGTGTCCCTTCCTTCAGAGCTATAGCTTCATGCTACATATGCCAGCAAACGACCTTCCACCTATGCTACAAAAGCAACACTAACTAGGTGGGCCATACCAAACAAGCAAGCAACAACAGACACGTGGAAATAAGGGAGATCTTGTAGGAAAGAAGTCTTTAGCCAGAGCAAGAGAGGGAACAGAAAGTGCAGTGTAGGAGAAAAATAACCAAAATGCATGCTACACTTCATATTTACTTGTGGAACTCTTAAAGAATAATATATCTATTATTATTAAACATAATATATCTATTATTAAACAAAGAAAAAATATAGAGATGTTTGGCATTAAACAATGAGTAACTCAACCAAGGTCATTCAGCTATTAAATGTCACAAGAGCACCTGGCCAACTCAAGAGTCCTGGTTTTCAACCATTACGGAATGATCCCCTTGGCTTACCTTGTACTGTGGCTATCATGGTGTGCTCCTGCCCTCCCTGTCCATCAGACTCTTGATATACCCAAACCAACCTGCACCGGTGCTTTATTACCAATACTTTCTGTGATATTATATAATAAACACGTACAGTACAGAATATAATGATGCAGTTCTCTCTTATCCAGCAGTCACTAACAACCGTTGAGTTAAACTGTTACTTCAAAACAATTATTTCATTTTAACGGCATGTTATGTTTTACTCTGTCCTTAGCAAGGGAAACAGAGACATAGCATTATTGAACAGTTTATATGTGATGGCACCTATCTGTTAGTTTGGGGATCTGGTTAGTCCCAGAACCCTTTCTTCCTTCATCACTATATAATCCCTATATAATTCCTATTTTATCACTATATAAACAAAGCCTTGGGGAGCTTGCAGATGCCATCTCCTTTGTTGTCCTGCAGGTTTAGCCGGGCAAACCCTCAGACTGAAGGGTTTCATTTGTCTAATCCATCACAGACCTGTCATCATGCATAGCTTTCATTGAGCTACAAATACTCTGGCCAGTGGACTCCTAGTGCAATCTTCAGTTAAATCAAGCTAGGGATGTTCAAGTGAGGGCCCAAGTTAAGATGGAAGGCAGAAAGAAAGGGACTTAATGTTTGTCAGCTTCATTGCTCCAGCATGGATCTGACAGATATATCAAGATTTATTACCACAAGCTTTCTCTGGCCTGATATTCTTAGAGTGTAGTTGAAAAGTGGTCAGTGTTGCTAGATGGCATACAGACAGTAATTTAAAAGCCACACTGGAAAATCTCCTTCGCTCTATTCATATCTTGCTTTGGGGTTATTAGACCAACATTTTTTTTTAAAATTTTTATTTATAGACTTGTCACAAAATCACAATTGAAAATGTTGAACAACGAATCTTTTTCTACGATGGAAGTCTGCCATACCTTAGAGGTGGCTCAGTATTGATGCTGTGGTAGCAAATGTATTTTGATGTAGATACTTCAGATGTGGACACAGTTGTGATATGTATAAACCATGATACCTTAAATAAAGAAATCAATTCTTTCGAAATCCATTTTTTTTTTTTACTAGAAAAGTAAATGCTCAGATTCGCTCCCTCACAAAGACACTTCACTATCGCCAGACAATATAGGTATATGTTATTTTATGCCACCCATGATTTTAACATATAAAAATACGGCTGTATTTATTTGGTTAATGTGGGAATATTTTAGTAACAGACTAAAGTAAATTCAAACACATACACATTTTTCCTCAAATTAAAAAAAAAACAAACAAAACAAAATGCTGTGAAGATTGTGTAAAACAAAATACTTTAAATGAGTTTTGACATGTGCTATATGCTGAAATATTTTCTAAAATGTTACAATGAATTTCAGAACATAAGGTTGTATATGTCTTTCTTCACAGCATGTATATGCTTCCACACTTTGTTATGTGTGGAGGATTAATCCCAGGATAAAGATTGCACATTACTCCTTTGTACTTCTTGGTGTATTTAAATATGCTATATTGTTTGTAATACTGAATGCAATGTAATGCTAAGTCATTTTACCAAAGTAATCTACAGATTCAGTGCAATCCCCATCAAAATCCCATCACAATTCTTCACAGACCTAGAAAGGACAATACTTAACTTTATATGGAAAAACAAAAAACCCAAGATAGCCAAACATCCCTGTATAATAAAAAACTTCTGGAGTCATCACCATCCCTGATTTTAAGCTCTACTATAGACCTATAGTTCTTAAAACAGCTTGGCATTGGCACAAAAACAGACAGGTAGACCAATGGAATCGGACTGATATTAACCCACACACCAAGAACACCTGATTTTTGACAAAGAAGCTAAAACTATACAAAGGAAAGCATCTTCAACAAATGGTGCTGGCACAACTGGATGCTGGTGTGTAGAAGAGCGCAGATAGAACCATACCTATTACCATGCACAAAACTCAAGTCCAAATGGATCAAAGACTTCCACATAAATCTAGCCACACTGAACCTCTTAAAAGAGAAAGTGGGAGGTACCCTTGAACTAATTTGTATAGGAGACCACTTCTTGAATATAATACCAGTAGCACAGATACTGAGATCAACAATTAATAAATGGGACCTCTTGAAACTGAGAAGCTTCTCTAAGGAAAAAGACATACTCAACAAGACAAAATTGCAGCCCACAGAATGGGAAAAGATATTCAACAACACTACATCTGACAGAGGGCTGACTTCCAAAATATACAAAGAACTCAAGAAGCTAGTCAACAAAACACCCAATAATCTAATTAAAAATTTGGGTACAGAACTAAATAGAGAATTCTCAATAAAGGAATGGCTGAAAGACACTTAAGAAAGTGCTCAACAGCCTTAGCCATCAGGTAAATGCAAAGCAAAACAACTCTGAGATACCATCTTGCTCCTTTCAGAACGGCTAAAATGAAAAACACCAGTGACTGTTTATGCTGGAGAGGATGTGAATAAAAGGGAATGTTCCTCCATGGCTGGTAGGAGCACAAACTTGTACAGCCACTTTGAAAATCAGTATGGCGGTTTCTCTGGAAAATGGGAACCAGTCTACCACAAGATCCAGTAATTCTAGTTTTAGGCATATACCCAAAGGATTCACATTTATACAACAAGGACATCTGTTCAACTATGTTCATAGCAGCATTATTTATAACAGCTAGAACCTGGAAGCAACCTAGATGTTCCTCAACTGAAGAATGGATACAGAAAATGTGGTACATTTACTCAATGGAGTACTACTCAGCAGAAAAAAAAATATGGAATCTTGAAACTCACAGACAAATGAATGGAACTTAAAGAAACCATCCTAAGTGAGGTAACTCATTCACAGAAATACAAACACGGTATGTACTTACTCACTCATATATGGATATTAGACATAGAGCAAAGGTTTATCAGACTACAATCCATACCTCCAGAGACTCTAGGAAACAAGGATTGTTTCTAAAGTAAGTAAAATTTATATAAAAAATAACATTACATGTTCAGTGTACAGGTATAGCTTTTTAAATAACACTTTTTACTCTTGCTTGATTGAATACTTGCTTGTGGTGAATGCAACTGAATTTTGCTTGTCTTAGGGATGTGTTAAGTCATTATTTATAAGCATCTCAGGTTCTTATATTTAGTAGTCAATCTAAGCACAGATTTATTTATTTTTTTTTTAATTAGGTCAAGCTTAGTAAGTAACAACTGGGTAATCATTCACATTTTTTCCAATATAATCCATCATGTACTGTTTCAGGGATTCATCTGATGGAGCTGAAGAAGGAAAGGATTACAATTGAATTGATGCAGCTCTGTCATGGACTTCTGTGGCTCTTGTCCCTTGTGTAAAATTGATAGGGATGACAGGCATGGTAGTTCATGTATGTTATCCCAGCACTTAGTACACTGAGATAGATGGAGAACCATAAATTTAAGGCTGATACGAATTATAGGGTTAGTGTTAAAACACGATGATGTCAATAAGGATTAATAGTAGTTTTGAGTTTATTAATAATTTATTTTCACATGTAGAAATTATCTTATCATTAAGACTCTCATATCTCTTTTTAAACTAAAGCATAAATAACATAATAAATATACCGAATGCTACTGTTTGGTTATCAATAGTTAACGCGGTTAAATAAGGATCAGGATAAACAAATAGGCCGAACAGATGTTTATTCAGGGAGAAATAACTTATAACCTAGACAGATGGACACCAGGAAATTCAACCCGATCCTCTCCCGTCCAAGTCATGCCAGAAAGAGGGCTTTTCCTCGGTCTCCCTCCAACCTCCTTCCACAGGTAACCCCGCCCATGGTTCCACCCAACAATGGGCGTGGTCATTGCCACAGAAGGACTATCCTATCCCACTACAAATAGTTTATACTTTTAAAACTCCTTTAAGAGAATGAAACAAGTGGGCCTTTCACTTACATTGTAAAGGTAGAAGCATGGAAGGCAAGAAAGATTTATAAACATGCTAGAAGGCAAATTTGGTATGTGTGGCCCCTTTCTGTTACAAATCTTGTTTGGAACAGGTACATCGATCTGTATGGAGAAGACACATGTAGATGACCTTAAACCTGTGTATAAGGCAGAGACACATCCAAATTCCGAAGGGCCTCCATCCAGCACAAAAATTCTCAGTAGTTAGTAAGCAAGGAAAGAAATGCATTAGGGCAGGGCTCACTACTGTCCTTCATGCTTATCTGTAAGCACTTTCCACTTTAAAGAAAGGTATGCACACAATCTTATCTCCTTGAAATACACAGCTTATCAAACCTATTCCCCATCACCCTGTGTTTCATAGAGGGCCAGGTTTGACAGATATTTCATTTTCCATGTAACTCCAAACAACAACAACAAAAAATTCAACAGTGTATCTATCAAGTTCCAAGAAAAAAATCGAATGACCTGTGGTGAATAAGATCCCCAATCTTTAGGTAGTCATCCTGTCTCTGTCTCAGTCTCCAGCTACCGTGTGATAAACATCTGAGAGGCTGCATGAAGTGTGAAGTGGATTTCATCTTTCTATTTTTAAGTGATCAAAAATGATTTTATAACTCTGCAGCTGTATACATCCTCACTGGACTGTTGACAGACAGACAGACAGACACACACACACACACACACACACACACACACACACACACACAAGTAGCTGAGTAGGTGAAGAAGCCCAAGTTACAAATATGGCTATGGTTGTTCTTAGAGATCACTGATACACTTAGTGTGTCATTGCTTTCTAACTTGACATGGACAACATGCCATGGGATTCAAGCAGCCAAATGCGTATCACATCCAAGTGTAAGATTTTGTAAAAGATCAAGTAAGCAACCCGATATGACGCCTGCACTGAGAAGGAACCTAAATTCAGGAAACACTATGCATAGAAAGTTGATGAATTGGATTCATTATGTCCACATGAAAATTAACATAGACGATCTTTAATTTCTCTATCCTGAAGTACAGTGCAGTTACCTTGAAACTGTATGAGTTGTATGTGTCTCCAATATTTGACTCATAATTTTCATGAACTATACACTCTAATCACCTGACATGTTTGCATCTCTGTAAACACACATGCATTGGGTATTTCATTATGTAACTGTGATTTGTGAAATGTTCCACATTTTCTGAACCACTTGGAACTCTCACAATGGTTTTAACAGCATAGAAGTCCCTCCTATATAGAGAGAGCAGCACAGGACACCATTTCCCAGAGCACATCTCTCCCCCCTTCACACTCGCCAAAACTTAGCTATATATTTCTTTCATTGTTGATTTAAACTATGGCCTACATTACTCCCTAAAATCAAATGTGTACTCTCTGGTTTCTGAACTTGGAATTTTCCAAATCTTTAGTGAGTACTCTTCTGGATAATGGCAGGGTATTATTTTATTTTTATTTTTTGCATTTGTATAACTAATAATCCATTCTGTAACTTCTAATTGAGCACTGTATCATTAGCAAACAAAATATTATTTTATTGGTTAGTCACTAAGAAACAACCTATATCCTTTCATCATTTCCTCATCATTAGCAAGTAATACAAAGTACCTGGAACTTTCCTGGACATAAAAATGTCCAGCCAGAGATTAAACACAGTCTACTGGTTTTTACATTGCAGAAGTACCTGTTTTTTCAGGAACTAAATGATGAAAATCTGGAGGTTTATATTCCTTGACAGATCATGCCTTTATCAAGGTTAAATATAAATGTTGATAATCTATCATATTTCGACACAAAAAAGATCAACTTCCATGTCCAGGTTGTATTTCCTTGGACAAATAAATAAACGGCCTGTGGGCACTCATACTTGACTCGTCAGCTGATATGAAATGTGGGGAACAAGAGTAATCTCCATGAAGATCTGTGAATGGACAAAGTGAAGTCTCCTGTTTGTGTTTTGGAGTGGATCTGAGGGGAAAGACACTCTCAATAGGGTTGGAGACCAACAGATCCCCGCCTTTTAAAAGGTTATGGGGAAAACGCCACAGAACAGATGAGTTCCTTTGACAGAATGCTAGGTGTCTTGTGTGCCACTTCCTTTGACAAAACATCCGCTGTCCAGTGGATGTAGTGCTCATGCCCCCTAAAACTAAAAATTCAATGTGACAATAGTAATGCTCTATAAAGGCACGGAGGTTAATTTACCTAGTTTAATATGGTGCTGCAATGCAAATGTGAGGGGCAGAAATGAAAACTTATTCTTCACACTCCTAACCTATTTCTAGACTTCCTGGATCTTTATATCTACTTTTACATAAAAGTTTTTTTTTCTTTTTATCATTATTGCACAAAGTATTAACATTTCTGAGGCTATAAATTCAACATTGAAAAATCAGGGATCCACCATTCTGGAGAGACAGTGATTCTATGTAATGGAGAAGCAGGATCCTCTACTCTCTCAGACATAAATTTAACCACCGAGAAGAGACGAGATCTTTATAGCGTTGTGGAACCCAGCTGACATATACGTGACCTGAGAGACATTGTCAAGGCGAGAGATGGAATAGTGTGAGAAGAGCGAGACAATTCATCCCAGAAAAGAGCAGCAGCGATCACTCTCTTAAATGAGGTAATGAGATATCATTTCCACTAGTGCTTCTACAGTTAACAAGGAAAGACTTCAAATACCTAGAGCTTTCATGTTCGACTTTCTCTTATGTTCCTACAACTGAGAATATAGCAAGACAGCTCTCTTCTCTCTCTCTCTCTCTCTCTCTCTCTCTCTCTCTCTCTCTCTCTCTCTCTCTCTGTGTGTGTGTGTGTGTGTGTGTGTTTCTTTCCTGAAATTATATACTTGTCACACAGCCCTTCCCCTTGTGATGGTACATTTTATGTAACAGTTTTTGAAATATATCAGGTTTATATGGTTGGGTAATCAGAAGTATAAAGAAGAAGCAGGGTTCCCACGTATACCTAAATAAAAATGCAAGTCACAACTTAAAATCAACAGTCTTCAAAACCAAGTAAGTCTCTTATGACTGTACTCTAGAGGAGTAAAGCTAAGACGCCGGAAAGGTTGAAAATTAGGAAAAGGATTTTGAAATACCTGAAATTTTAAATGAAGGTAGAAAATGTATGGGAAGCAAAGAGGACGTTATGAATATATTCCATCCATCTTTGAAGACTGCATTCTATTGCCTCATTTGAAGGAGAGAATATGTGACATAAAGTCAACTTGCCAGCATCTAGAATCACCTAGGAGAGGGGCTTGTGGGCACGTTTGTGGAGTAATCTTGATTACACTAACTGGCATGAGGAGACCCATCTTGATTATGAGCAGGAGCATTCCCTACCGAGGGGATCTTTGTCTAAGATGGAGAAAGTTTGCCTGCACCCACCCTCTCTGCTTGCTGAGTGTGGGTGGAACAGGGATAGCTGCACTAAGCTCCTGTGGCCATGACATCCCACCATGATGGCTGTGTCTTGCAGTGTGAACCACAATAAACTCTTCCTTAAGTTTGTTTGGTTAGAGTGTTTGATCACAGCAACAGGAAAGTAATTAAAGACGTTTTTAATACTTCCAGGGTTGGCTTTTCTACCCTCCTCACCTTCATCTGATAAACTGCTTTCTCCATGCTATTGTGCCCATGCCTAACCTGCATCAACTTTCACAAGCAATTATAAATCACAGTGCTCTTGAGGATCCATCCTGCCTGACAAAATCACAGCCCTTCCTCTTCTGCAACACACAGATTCTCAGTATTTGGTATTTATTTCTTTCTCTATAGTATCCTTCATCTACTTGCACCACTTATAACAAACTGTGAATGAATAATTTACAGGTTATGCTGGTAAGGAGACATCTTACTTTCATTGAATCCAGATGTTACTTGGCAGGAGGCAAGGTTAGAGTGGGATACTTTTCCTTCCAATTCTCTTCCCCAAAGATTTGTTGCCAGGAAACAAACATACAATAGACAGGAGAGGATTACAGAGTTTTTCAACTGGATTTTGTAAGCTGGAGACTAATAAATATTTCTATGCAATACAGAATCATTGATAAGCTTTTCGTCACAGTGCTAGGTGGCCTTAAACACATTTCAAATAATTTTTAGATCATTTGCTCATCACATTTTTGACATAATGAGCCTTCAAAGGGTTGTATTCTGAAAGGGGGGGCATGTAAATCAATAAAAAATTTGTCAGAAATAGTGCTTTTGTTTTAATAAGGATGAAAACAAACAAATATAACAATCAGCAAAGAAATGGGTAGGCCGGTGCCAAATTACAATAACACCAAAAATGGCATTACAGCAATTAGAACCACAGGCTTTATGATGAAGGGATCCTATTATCTGTGGACCTCAAAATACATTCACTTAATGACCTCTTTAGTAAGTGGAGATCTTTCTAGAATAGGAATGAAAGTGTTTTTATGCCAAGAAAACTTGGGTAAATGGGTGTCTGTGCCCCAGTATAAACCTAGTATGCCCTAGTGTGTGAAGAAAGTGTATGCAATGAACATTATATATTTGAAGAAGGACCAACAAGCCAACAGTATATGTTATGCTTACTGGCAGTCCTAGGAACCAAGATGCAAGAAGAGAGCAATGCAGTTGAGTCCAACACGCACAGCTTCATGATGACATTTCCCGTGTTTTCCTAAGAATTTTGTTAATGAGTTCTGCCAAGAAGTTCTACTGACATTTGTTTACCAAACTCTTATCAAGTGAAGGAGGGCAATCAAAATATCCCATATTGTTTTCCTAACTTGGCATTTCAATATGGAAGCACATTTAAAAAAATGACTTCACATATTACTTCTTTTGACTCAGATCCGCCTGACATTTGGGGAGGCTAATTAATCTTTAAGAAGCATAGTTTTGACATCTGAAAAAAATGAAGATGCTATATCCCCTTTTTCAGTTATGGTTGAATGCGTGAATGAATATTCATCCAGGGACTTTTAGAAGAAAGTTTTTAATTACAGTATATTGGTTCTAAAAGTATGGTTTATAGAATAATCCTGGGGAATAAATCCCATAACAGTGTATTTGCTACTTATTGTTCAAATCGGACTCTTGGAGCATGCACTGGGGCATCAGGTGACACATAAACATTAATATATATATATATATATATAGAGAGAGAGAGAGAGAGAGAGAGAGAGAGATAGATATAAATATATAGATATAGATAGCTAGGGAGGAGAAGGAATAAGACAGTAAGGGCATAAAAACCTATGATTTCAGTGCTTGTATTTGGCATTAAATATGTTGAAATGCATACTTTTGCTTGATTATCATTAATGCCACACAAGTTTATTTAGTTGCTAGATCCTATTTTATGTTCGAAAAGCAGTCTAAAGATAGCTTATAAAAGTGGTTTTTAACTATCTTACCTGTCCAAATACAAGGAAATGAAATCTAATGCAATAAGCCAATGCACAGTGACCACCCAGCACATTAGCTTTTTAGTCCATCAGCAAATAAATGTAAGAAATTTAACACATGGCTGTATACTGTGGAGTTGTAATAAGCATGTGTCTTAATTATAAAATGTGAAGTAGTAGCTATGGTGGAAAAGAGGAAATCAATAAGTGATGTTCTTTGAAGGGAGAGAGTATATTATACTAGTTTTGTTAATGAAGAAATACATATTTGCTGTCAAATTTTTGGAGATACAATCCCACAGTCTAGCACAGGCTAGCTGTCAACCTTCTATATAGCCCAGGCTTCTCCTGTCTCTACCAGTTGAAAAAAAATACAGATATTCACCATCACAACTAAATTTGTTTTTTAATTGAATTTAGTTCATTTAATCTGTACCTGCGTGTATATATGTTTACCACATATATGTAACAGCTGTCTTTATAATTAATATTTAATGTAGTAAAAATATATCCTAATTATAGGTTATCTCTGCTAATTAATTTCATTATTTATTTGATGCTTTCTTCTTTTGTTTATTCATAAGAATTAATTTTTAAATTATAAGATGAAAATGGCTTACTACTCCTTCATTCTGGCAATAGCCAACTTCATTAGCTATATCCATTTAATAATAATAATTTTAATAATCCAACAAGTTATCTCTCAATCTTTTGGAAGAAAATACCAAACACTGAAGCTTTATGAAGCTCCTTTCACTCTTCTACCCACTGTCTTATTTTACTAAAATCAGTGAGGCATTGAACCACACATGATGACTCCAAGATAAAATACTGACTCATGGTAAGAACAAATCAGCGACAGGTGCAATCATATTAATATCTTTCCATAGCTTGGGGCATAGGGTGTGTGCATCTACCAAACACCATGGTAGAAGGGGAGGAATATTTTCACTAGTAAACTATACACAGTTTTCATGCTCTGATTCAGTTCAGAACATCTTTAAATCCTTGATTAAGGATACCGTGATTTGATTAATCAGATACTCTAAACAGATCCTACAGCACTTCCCAATTAATAGATCAGCAGCAATCAGCAGCTAATTACTCCCTTGACTACTCCTGATTTTCTCTCAAGGTAGGGAGGGAAAGAAGGTTAAAGCATATCCTAGTCATAAAGTAACAGACAAAATGCAACCGAAGACCTCATGTCAAATGTGATCTGTGCATGAGAAAGGAGATAAACTGAGATGGTCAGGATGGTCAACCACCAAGAATGAGAAACCAAATGACAGTATCTTAGAAAGACATGTAGGACCCAACAGCTCACTCACTGCACAAACCTGAGACCAGACATCACACATGCGACCCCCTCCCCCATACACACAGCAACTGGATCCTAGGGATATTTAGCATCTTCAGGCAAATGAAATTCCCAATATTATGATCCATGTGTCACTCACTGTGTGATGCTGGCTGGGTTGGCAAATTCTCTCTCCCTCAGATTTCTTTTCTTATAAAAACGCATGGGTAGATAGAGCAAACGGCTCATAGCTTGCTGCAAATTGGACACTGATTAAACGCATAGAAATTCTTATGACACAGTCTGGCAAATAATATAGTATTGTTATTGTCATACTACCAGAAGAATGCCTCAATCCTATGTGTTCGCTTACTGTTTCCAAGGTAAGGCTCACTTATCCAGTCATGAATGACTCATCTAGCTCCTTCTTTTTGCCAATTTAGGAGATTAGTAACCCCTAGTACTTTCATGACTCCTCATGAGATGGAAATGCCTAGCACAGGGCATAGAAGAGGTGCTTTAGAGAGAATCCGTGTCTTCCAATAGAAGCGTACAGAGGGGAGAACAAAGCACTTCATTTGTTGGGATTACTTGTCCACATTTGCAAATGGTTTTGGTATACAAAGTGGCGATGCTGGGGTGTGGAGACAGGAAAGCAGATTTTAGGACCACTTCTGATGTCCACTCTAGAGCCCATGTCTATGATGAGCCTGTGGGATCATAAATGATGGACAAGTATGCAAGAACACACAGAAGTGGGGCTCTGAAATTAATTCTCTTAAAATCAGAATTTAATCTCTGTTATGAACAGATTATCCCGCCAGCCCCAAATAACACACAGAGACCCTGTATTAGATATAAAGCTGTTGGCCTGTTATTAGCATTACTTATTGGTTAGTTCTGTTTTAAATATTAACCCATTTCTATTAATCTAAGTATTTCCACATGGTCTTATCTTATCGGACAGAGAATCGATCGGTACCTCTGTTCTCTTGGTCTTACATATTGACTCTCATCTTCCCTCTCCCTGAAACCTCCTTGTCTCTTAGGCCCACTTAACTAATATTTACTGAGATGTTGTGTTTTATCACCACTAACTATACTGGGTGGTTTTTTGTATCTGTTCTCATTTGACCAAAACTAATCTTTCAGTAGAAATGACACATGTCCTATTCCTTCAACCAGGTTGCCAATTATTCAGTCTGTAAAGGTTGGTTTTTACCTTACTGTCCTCTCTGACCTTCTTCATATTTTTCAATTATTTTTCTTTTCATAAAATTCACCTTTTCATTTTGTTTTTTGGCTAAGGTCTTAGGTAGTCTTTCTTTTTTTTATTACTCCTTTTTTCTTATTTTACATATCGATACCAGTTCCCTCACCCTCCCATTCTACCATGCCCCCTACACACCCCCCCCCTGTCCAGGTCCCACTCCCCATCCATTCCCCAGGGAGGGTGAGGCCTTCCTGGAGGGGTCATCTAAATCTGTCAAGTCGTTTGGGGTAGGGCTTAGGCCCTCCCTCCTGTCTCTAAGCTAAGGGAGAATCCCTCCATGGGGAATGTGCTCCCAAAGTTCTTTTGTGCACCAGGTATATATCCTGTTTCCACTGTCAGATGTCCCTTAGACTGCCCAGGCCTTCTAACTGAGACTCACATTCAGTGGGTCTGGGTCAGTCTTTTGTTGGTTTCCCAGCTATCAGTCTGGGATTCATGAGTTCCTACTTGTTCAGATCAGCTATCTCTGTGAGTTTCTGTAGCCTGGTCTTGACCCCTTTTCTTATCACTCCTCCCTTTCTGCACCTGGATTCCAGGAGTCTAGATCAGTGTTTAGCTGTGGGTGTCTGCTTCTGTTTTCATCAGCTACTGGATGAAGGCTCTATGATGGCATATAAGGTAGTCATCAATCTCATTATCAGGGAAGGGCATTTAAGTAGCCTTTCCACTGTTGCTCAGATTGTTAGTTGGGGTCATCTTGTAGGTCTCTGGACATTTTCCTAGTGCCAGTTTTCTCTTCAAACCTCTATTATGGTATCTCTTTTCTTGATCTCCTCTGTTCTTCCCTAATTCAATCTTCCTGCTTCCTCATGTTCTTCTCTCCCCTCCTCTTCTCCCCAGTCAAGAAAGGCTACCTAAAACTAGAAGGATGGTTTCTTCTAGTTTTAGGTAGCCTTTCTTGACTGGTCTGTAACTCCCTACATAGCTGGAGATGATCTTTAACTCCTGCCTCCCAAGTCTCACATTGCATATATAAGTCACTGTACCTAGAAATTTTTGTAGTCTACTCCAAATACCTGTCCCAAATGCAAGTTTGCCCCTAAGACATATTAGTAAGATATGAAAGGAGGAGGCTGGTTTCTCATGTGTTTGTGTAAGCTGTGTATTTAGGATGTTTCAAATTGCTACTCTTGTTTTTAAATGACTACCTTCCTTTTTAACACATGAATGCTATCATGAGAACTGTCCAAATCTACCACTCCACCACAGACTACATCTGGGTGCTTCACCGGGGACCATGAATACATTTTTCTCCTGGTCAATGCACAGAAAGCTACACTAGTGATTAGATGTATGCCAAGCCTGAGAGAATTTGGTGAGGGTGACCATACTCTAACCAACTCCTGCAACTCTCTTTACACACCTACACCAACAGCTCTTAGATCCACAGTGTTTCTGGATGGATTTGCCCCTGCTTCTTCTAGGAAACTAACAGTAGTATAAAACCCCTTAAGTACTTTAGATAGCCATTTCTTTGGGTTTTACAATAATCTGAGTAATTTTCATCATTTGAACTCTCCATGCTTTTCTTAAGCTATTACAGTGAAAGTAAATTATTGTTTCCATGGAACAGTAAGAACGACTGTAATACAGTTAAAAAGAGGAAGAGGAATGAGAAAGACATGCTCATAGCCGTAGCCTACCCTCTTTAACTTATACAGGAAGCTCAAGTAATTTCGATTAATTTCCTATACTTAGAGGCATATCTTTTTGATGAAATTTTCAGGAGAAGAATCATGGATTTTTCATAACAATGGCTCATACACAAAAGTGCACATATAGATATATATGTGCATATACATACCTATATAAGCACACGCATATGCACATACACACATATGCACAGGAAAACATAACACAGACACAGACAAATATAAACATGTATAAGCACACATAGACACATACCCACTGTGCCCATGATGTAGGTGTACTCTTTAACTGAGATATGAGAATAATCAAAGGTCCTTCACAAAGTCTGTTTCCTCATTCATGGAAGTAGAGAGAGCATCATACAGGTTTGATTGCTGCGGGAAAAATTTGTCAAGAAATGACGATATTATTTGATATTTGTTAAATATTGATATCCAAATAACGCCCTTCTTGCCATCTACAACCTACCATACTTGATGCATCCTTTCTTTGTTAGTAGTCTTCAGCCGTGTCCTACTGTAATCTACTTGTACGACTATCTTTAGATGCTATGTGTTGTCACCAGAGAGCTGAGCACAGGAATTTCCACCTGTCTGGTTTGATTAATTGCCTCTTAGAATAGAACAGAGAGTCATGCCTGACTCATCCCCGTTCCAATAGACCACACAGCCTTCATCTGGAGAGGCCCCGGAAGAAGAGATCATCACAATGTGATTTCACAGCGTGACACACGGAAAGAGAACTCGCCAAGGCCCAGGGAATTTGTGATGAGAGGAAAAGGTTGCTGAAAACCTTACAAATCTTCTAGAGAAATTTTGACACTGGTTAGTTTCATTCCAGTGACTGCCTGTCAGTGCCCTTGACAGCCGCATGATAAGAACAAAATGTCTCCTCTACCAGAGAAGTCACAGTACGAGGGCTGTAGCATCAGGAGGGTTCCTCGTCTGCTGCCAACAGCTGTCTTTTTCCTGAGGGACTTTGGGGCTGCCATGTGCTCTGTCAATATATGCACAATCTTCTCCTCTGTGTCAGTTTCTTGCCTGACCTCATGTCAAGTGGTGTGCTGGGATGACCCTAGATGGTATAAGTGTTGTCTGAGGCCCATAGCTGTGAAACCTTCCCAAATGCTTATCAGGGCAAAAGGACAAGGATAGGGAATTGCTGCGGTGGTCACTCAGGTTGACCCTGTAGCCTTCAGCAACAACATGATTTCTAGAGAGCAATGCACTTACTTTCTGAGTATTTAATATATGTTATACTATCATTTCTTCAGAATTTCAGGATAAAAAGTAGTTTCAATTTTAATTTTATATCAATGTGCTAAAATGGAGTGCCACTGAATGACTGAGCTAAGGTTGAAGAAAAAGTAAGCAAGCAATTTATTATGGACCTAATGGAATCATTCTGTCTTCAGTCCTTATGGAATTCCCACCGAAAACAGTTTGCAATCACTGGAGCACAATTGTTTCCAAAAAGAAAATGTCCCTTCCATTAGAGGCCTTCCATAGTGATACCTACTTGAACTCCTACAACTTGCATAGTAGACCCATTTTCCTAACAGAATGATTACTATTTCTTTCACTTAAATTTTATACCTTTGATTTGTACTTGGTATAGTTAAATTCTATTGCATGTTTACCAATATATGTGATAAACCATTTTATATGTGTTCTTACTTACAATATTAGCTGTAACAAAGAATGATCTTAAGAAATCATCAAACCATGTTACAAATTTTTTAAGTGATTAAGCTTTCTTAAAATCACATAACAGCCCCAAGTGATAAAGTAATGCCAAGTTAAATATTTGATTAATGGTGAAAGTGGGATCATCTGGATATACATATCAGAAATAATATAGCAGATTTTGACACATGGATTTGATGAACTTTTATGGAACTATTAAAATGATAATTAAGGAGCATATAAAGTATATTAAATGTTTATTATGAAATACTGAGTGACAAAGGCAGAACACAAGATCATAATTCTGCCACATTTATACTTTGTAAAGCAGATACTTATAAAATCTGTAATGGTTTTCATTTTGGGGGGGTTTCAAGACAGGGTTTCTCTGTAGCTTTGGAGCCTGTCCTGTAACTACCTCTGTAGACCAGGCTGGACTCGAACTTAGAGAGATCCACCTGCCTCTGCTTCCTGAGTGCTGGGATTCAAGGCGTGCACCAAAAATGCTCAGTTAGTTTTCATCATTTTTCTGAGCCCTGCATTCACAGAGACTATGGTAGTTCTGGCCAATCTATAGAGTTTAATCCAACTGAACAAATGACAGGAATGGAATGAATGCTTATGCCCCTATAACCTGTTATAACAATCACATGGTAAGCACAGACTTAGAAGTAAGCCAGAAGAAAGGTGAGCCAGAAGAAAGGTGACCAAGACAAAAGACGGAACCTTGAACTTTCCCAAAAACAGACAACTGGACATTACCCAAGAGGAGCCATGTCTGAGATGGAAATCATCTTCATCATTTGAGGTATGAGTGTATCACATGAACTATTTATATTGGGGCAGTCACTACTCTGCAGAGCACAGATGATCTTCTCTGTCTCACCATTAACAACATCTGCTTGTTCTCCTTCTACCCCACACATACATTTGTTGGGAGAAACTTCTTTCGCCCCCCTGCCAATCATGGGAGTGTCACGGTTTATGCCCATTGTCCTCCTAAATGCTCTCAAAAGCTTGGGATCTAAAGACCGCATCTATGAAACTGCTTAAAGTAGTTATTATACTATAACAGTTACAGGATTCCATGCATTTTTGCTGGCTAACTTTATCTTCCACGTATAGCACTGTCAACGTTGGTTTCTGAAATGATTAACCTCTGTCTTGCATACAGAGTAAACCAAAGTATACTTCAGAGAATGTGCAAAGGGTCAGTGTATTGCCAACCTGTTATCGCCTACTCAATATTTTGTTGCATAATATTTTATATCTCATATTTATAATCCAAAATTTATGAAGTAAAATGTAATTCTTAATAGATGAGATTTTCAAATGAATTTTCCTATGGTGCAATTCAGGATGTCAGGACCATCCTGAACGGTTCTGTGTGTGTGTGTGTTTGTGTGTGTGAAGGTGACCCAAGATGACAGAGATGGCCAAATTTGGGCCAGAAAATAGGCCCTTTAAAAACATGGAATCTTTTGGCAACTTCCTCTTGGCATCACAGTGACCAGAACAGGGAGAAAGAGAGGTTTTCCATATTATGTAGTCTATCACTTTCAGTATCAATGCACACTAATGCAACATAGAAGTTAAGAACTGCTTTTGCCTTAGAGTGTAGTTGAAATAAATGAAGAGAATAATATTTCATGACACAAAATAATTGCCTGAAAGCACATCAGGGGGCATAAATAAAGTTTTATTGGAGTATACCATGTGTTTCTTTTATACAGTGTCCACAGATTTTCTTGTGTGACAATAGTGTAGTTGATCCATTTTGACAGAAATTATGTGGGCTGCATAGTGTGAAAGAATCTGAAACTGTATAGAAAATTATTCACCCTAAAATCCAATGCAGGGTCAATATACAGAGGCAGCGATCCTTCTTTTCATATATCTGTGACTATATTTTAGCTAACATCTTAAATATATCATTTCATTAACAATGAGTTAAGATGATCAAATGCCACACGGTTTTGTGAAACTTGCATAACATGCTTAGTAATAATTATTTTCACCATAATGATCAATAAAAATCCTCACTGGGGTCATGAAAATAAATACATGCCATTGTTTGAGCAACTCTTTTAAACATTAGCAATAACTTTTAACAAAGTATGCCACAGAATCTCTCTATTATGGTAGTTTCAGAGGATGATGACTTAAACTTAAAGACTTAAATGCTTAATCTTAAAGAGTTATTTTTCTTTCATTCAAAGTTTTCTTGTGCAACAAAACATAAATTAATGAAAAAAAATCTGTTTATATGTCAGTACTACTAGAAGTAGTGAAATAAGAATTTAAAGTTTATGTGATCAAATGCCTCAAACATTATCTACTAATCATGCTTTCCTTTCAATTCAACACATGAAAGTCATATGACTATTTGAAACATAATTATGTTAGTATGTAATATCTCACATCAATTAAGTGAATAGATGATAATGCTAGAAAAATTCTCTTTAAACTTGATTCCGTTTACCAATGAAGATATAGACTAGTTGTTTCGTTGAGATATTACAAAAATGAATTTTATTTAACTTACTATTGTCAACAAATCAAAATTCTTACTGAATTAAGAAGTCTTCACAGAGGCCCGAAACAATGAGTAGCGAGTGACTGAGAAGATTTGTTACTCTAGAACAGTGGTTCTCAAACTTCTTAATGCTGCAAACCTTTGACACAGTTCCTCATGTTGTGGTACCCCAATCATAGTTATTTTCATTGCTACTTCATAACTATAATTTTGCTACTGTTATGAACCATAATATAAATATCTGACATGCAGGTAATCTTAGGCAAATCCTGTGAAAGACTCCTTTGATCACCAAGGGGGTCGCAATTGGTTGAGAACTACTGTGCTAGAATTCAATGGCTAGCTGGTTTGGGAATACAACTATAAAAACAAAACAAACAAAAATATTTGCTTTCACAAAGAAGAGCTCATAAAAGTATTTGGTCACCTTTTTTATTGGGAATTAATATTAGCAGCATGTGTAATTTTTTAAAATTAATTTTGGTTACCATGTTTTAATTTAAAAATATTTTTTAGCTATTATGGAAAGAAGAACATAAAAGTTAAGTTTCTCTGTGAGGTGGAAACCTGTAAGTGTATGAACATAATTAAACAAGACATTTGCCTTAGAGAGCACAGTTATATCACCTTTCCGCTAGAAGAGCTATGGGGAAGTGCAGAATGAAGATGGTAGTTATTCTCAGATAGATGGACAGGTGTGTAAATGCCAGGGAAACAGACCCTAATGAAAACCTCCTTGTCACCAGCGTGAGCAGAGTGGAGCAACTTATCGGAGGAAAAATGTTGTTGCAACACTCCTTACACCACATGGCTTCTAGCAAGGTCTAGATTTGCTTGGACCAGAACTTGTGAGGATTTCTATCTGAACTGCACCTGGTCTATCTTCATGTGCATTATGGGGGCTTTTGGAATACTGCAGATGTCCATAGGACACTGATGTGGGCTAAGTTACAAGGTAGTGAAATATTAGGAACAGCTACAGACAGTGAAGAGTGAGTAGAAACTTAGCCCACAGGAAGTTTACAGAGTGGAAACAATAAAGTCTAGAGGTTTGCTTCTTTAGGAATTTTTCCCCCTCCAGTTAATGCCCCTTTCCCTTTACAATTGTTCAACTGTTTTTCAAATTCTAAAACAATAAACCTATCGTCCAACAGTTTTGAAGCTACATATATACTAACCGATGATGTTGCTTTCCAATCTTTAATTGAAAAACAGCCTCAAGAAATCCAGACTAGTTTCACTCAAATTCTAAGGGAAAATGGTTCTGATCGTATTCTAATTCTAAGCACTGTGCAATACACAATAGAAGGAAACATTGGCAGAGGGTAGTGAAGAGACAATGTGAAATCTGAGTATACCCCAGACACATGCATTGAGCAAGAATTGTCTTGTAACAAATATCTTCTTCAAGAATTCACAAAATGGACCGGAATCCCCAGGGCTAGCTGTCTGAAAAGTACAACTAGAATGAAACACAAACAATGAAGGGCTTGTGAAGTCTTTTGGTCATCTTTCTTTTATTTTGAGTCATTATTAGCCAGAAAACATTTAAAGAAAATAGTTATTGGCTATCATGCCTATTCATTTATTTGTTTATTTTATTTTTCCATACAGGGTTTCTCTGTGCTGCTTTGGAGCCTGTCCTAGGACTCACACTGTAGATCAGGATGATCTTGAACTCACAGAGATCTCCCTTCCCTTTGCCTCCCCAGTGCTGGGATTAAAGGTGTGTGTCACCACAACCCAGCTTTTTTATTATTCTTTATTCAAAATAATGGGAAAAATGAGCTGGAGATGTATCTCGGTGATGGACAATGCGACTGTTCTAAGAAGCTCAGGATTGGTCCTTCTTACCTAGTTAGCAGGTAGTTTCTGCTTGACTGCTTGACTTGGCATTTTTTTGTTTTATCTTAGTGCTGGAAATTGTAGACTGTCCACCATATACCTGAGCTTCTATACCAGGAAATATGGGCAGGAGTCTTAAGCCCCAGAATAATGGGGAATTTATGGTGTAGACTATAATAGAGGAGCAGAAATTCTGTATCTCCATGAAGAAATCAGATAATGTAACCAAACTGATACATCAGACATTTTTTCCCCTTTTACCTAAGCAGATACCCAAACTCCCAAGGACTCCCAGATAAACTGCCTGGTTTTACTACCCTAAGTCTCCAGTGCATAGAGGCCCTGAGTACAATTCCGAGCTCCCACATTGGACTAACAAATATCCATAACTCCAGCTCCAGGAATAGCTTCATTCTTGTAGCACTCACACACACACACACACACACACACACACACACACACACACACACGAGAAACACATAACACATGAGCAAAGTTTTTTTAAAAAACATTTAATAATATATTTACCTAGTTATGAATTTCTAATAATACCTTTAAATTCTGGTTGCAAAAATGTCTGATAGATTCACTCACTGCCAGAATTTACTTATTCCGCTATGCGCACGTGTAGTGATTGGAGGACAAGATGTAAGGAAGCCAAGCTTTTCTTGTGAGAAAGAAGAAGCATTGTGACTGAGGAGTGGACTGAGGGAATGAGTAATTTTCTTACAGGACTTACAGAGTTGCTGTCAAACAGGGGAGAAGAAATGGAGAAAAGTCACCTATGGTTCTAAGGTCACACACTTAAGTGACATCATTTGAAGGAGACTGTGATCAAAATCAGTAATTGGTCACCTCCTATTCATTTACAGTCTGTCCTATCTTTAGTTTGTAGTTAAACAAATCCCTCTACAGTTTCATCAGGGAAGATTTTAGTTATTCTGTTCTTTCCCGAATGATCCGTCTCCCTCGGTAGAATACATGTCCTTCTGCAGTGTGAGTTCACTGGTTCATGTGACCCTGCTGGCCACACTCTGGTCGGTCTCCTAGGTCTTCGATCCTTGTTATGGTACCAAGTTCTTACTTGCTCCATGTGATTACTAATCATACTCAGAAACTGGGAGTGTAACTTGCATTTCCTTTATCCCATCTCACTGTATTCCCTTACTTGCATTGTTATATTAAAATTAAAATAACAAATTTTTGAGATTTCTCTCTCTATAACACACACCCACCTACACACAAGCACATTATCTCTTAAGTTTATTTAAAATATTTTTAAATGCCTAAAATATACCGTTTTTCTAGAGTGTGTGTTTTGCTTTTGGGGGGACAGAGTCTCACTGTGTAGCTCTGACTGTCCTGGACTCACTATATAGAGAAGGCTGGTCTTGAAGGCATAGAAATGAACTCCCTGAGTGCTAGGATTAAAGGAATGCACCACCATGCCTGAATATTGTGCTAGTTTCTAACTTTCCATTTATTTTCCATGAACATAGAAACACCCATCTTTGAGGTTATATTTATTTTCACTGAATGTGAATGTTTTTAATTGCCAAAATATTTATAATCACATTAAATGTCCAGCTATTCCCCCCCTTTTTTTTTTCTATTTTCCTTTCAATGCATTTTCTGTAACCTCATATTCTTTGAGAATGTCAGATGTTTTTATTTTCCATACCTGTTTTATTAATATCTTTGTGTGTTCCCTGAAAGAATACAATGCAGATATTATTTTAACATCACTTTAATACTCTGTAGTAAAACTGTTTGGCTTACTGCCATCTTGTTAATGTTACACTAAAATAAAGTTTAAATCCACAAGGCAATGCTGCCTTTTTTTAATTCCAGTCTTATAAATACATAATAACAAAGTTGAGAAATTGGCATTTATCCCCTCATTTGTCATTGTTCAGACTCCATTGTGATCTTTCTCTGTTAGGTTCTCTGGCGTGTACCAAATATCTTCCTTTAGGTCTCTACAGAGCCAGCTTTTCAGTAACCAGTGACCTGGAAATTTAATCATCTGTAAATAACGAATAACGTTATTTGTCCCCATAATTATAAACTATTAATATTTTAAGAGGTGTTTTTTAGAGCTTTTTTTCCTTATTAAGGATTTTTTTTTATCTTGTTAAGCTTGTTTCTTTCTTGTGACCGCGCTCCTGAAAACAAGTTGAAAGACCTTATAATTTGAAGATGGAAGTCTTACCATGTTCATAGTCCGGTCTAATGACTTCTCATAAGGATGACAGATTTGTCTTCACTGAGCCTGAGACTTCAGCAAACTTTTTAGATATTCATGTTTTTGTTTTCACTAGTTTAAGAAAATTTGGAAGCTATAACTCTTTTAAAAATTCCAAAATATACAATATATTTTTTGAAACTTCAATTATAGGAATATTAGAATTTAGATACTGCTGCCCAAACTACTACATCCCTGATATACAAGGTAACAGACATACAGTCAGTTGTTAGATGTCAGTTCTTCCAACTGGGTATTTTTCTTCCTTGTCTGTTTTATTTTCTCTTCCTATCTTTCCTTGTTTCCTTCTTTTCTTCCTTCTTTCTGTGTGTGTGTGTGTGTGTGTGTGTGTGTGTGTGTGTGTGTGTGCACGAAGAGGTACTTCCAGGTTCTGGCTATTACAAATATTGCTGCTATGAACGAATGTGTTTGTTGTGTGAATGTGCATTTTTGGGTATATGCCTAAGAGTGAAATTACTGGATCTTGAGGTAGATTTATTCCTATTTTCCTCAGGAACTGCCATACTGATTTCCAAAGTGGCTGTATGAGCTTGCACTCCCACATCCTCTCCAGCATAACTGTCTTTGGTGTTTTTTATTTTAGCCAGTTTGACATAAGTAAGGTGGTATCTCAGAGTTATTTTGATTTACATTTCCTTGATGGCTAAGGATGTTGAGCACTTTCTTAAGTGTCTTTCAGCCATTTTAGATTCCTCTATTGAGAATTCTCTATTTAGTACTGTACCCCACTTTTTAATTTAATTATTTGGTGTTTTGGTAACGTGCTTCTTGAGTTCTTTGTATATTTTGGAAAATCAGCCCAAATACACATACATGCATATAAAATTCACACAGACTTCAACAAAGTCTCAGTATTATGCTCTATTCTTTGCGTGTGTGTGTGTGTGTGTGTGTGTGTGTGTGTGTATGTGTGTCCACTCTAGAGAGAGGGAGAGAGAATAGATGCTTGTCTGTATGTTCATGAGGAGGTCAAGGGGACACTAGAGATCACTATAGTAATCTAAGTGCTTAGATCAAGCATCTAAGACCCACCTGTACATATCGTCCACCTCCACTGTGACCCTGTCAAATGCTGAGGTCACAGAGCACACACATATTCTCAGTTGCTTATTTGGGTGCCTGAAACCTGAACTACTCTGGTTTTCATGCCTACACAGCAAGCACCTTTACTATGTTGAACCCTGGAATTATTGAGTTTTAAAATCTTATTCCTTTTTGCTTTGCCTTGTTTGGAAGTTTTGTTATGAACAGTAAATATAGATTAATTGAAGAAACAGTCACAAATTAGCTGAAAAATAATGGGATGTGGAATTCTTCATCTACATTGAGTTGAGATATTATTATACAGCTATAGCTGGTAAAGAATTCACTGCGCAGCCCAGGCTAGCCTTAAGTACCGGCTCCTTTCCATCCTGGCTTCTTCATCACTAACATGCTTTGCGTGCCACATCTGATTTGGTACAGTTTATGTCACTGGAAATAGCATAAGAAGACTCATTGTTAGTATGCATTTAATTTAGGAAACACACTTGAGCCTTGCAGAAAAATTTAAAGCAGTTTTATTGTTGAGCTAAACCCATATCCACTGTTTTACTTTTGTTTTCTTGTATGTGTTTCCATTTCATTTTCTGATTTCTTAGAGTGAAGAGTCTAGATGAGAAATAACTCAATTAATGTCCATATCAACAAGGTGACAATGTGTAGGAAAATACACACTTAGTACTAATTTCCCAGCTGAAACCCCATCCTTTCTTCTTAGTTTTATCATAATTATACTTTCATCATTTCTAATTAGCTGTCAGTTTCTCATACAAATTAAGTAGGCAGATATTAAGGGATTTACATTGAGTCCTAAAACTAGTGCTAGGAATTCTGAGAGGGCTGTGACCTGTGCATGGATCTCAGCACCATGGTCTTTAAGCATGCTTGTCATGCCACACTGGGCAGACTTTCTTCTTTATAATCTTAGTAAAGTTCTACATGTGAGCTGAGTGTGTGAACATGGTAAAAAAAATTATCAAAGAAAATGGATCAGCATGAATAAAGCACAGACGGCAAATGTAAAGCATTGACAGATAAAGTTAAGACTCCAGACAGAAGATTCACTTGGTATGGAGACTTTGGTACCTTATCCCACAGAAGCACAAATTCTGGGAGTTTATCCTACTGATGACATAATCCTCAGAGATATAGAATACTCGGGTCTACTTATAAGTATTACAAAATCATCATTCCTACAGTGTTAGATAAAATATGTTAAACGGTGGACATTGAAACCTGCCATCAATCAGAACTGATAAACCAATGGTGAACCACTAAAACATGAATTTTAGGGAGTTAAAGTCAACCATAGATGTTAGAGAAAGAAATAGTCAAGTATAACACCAGAGTGTCATACTTAGTTGAAATCTGAAATAAGGAAAATGTTTATGAGTACTTAGAAAACATTTTATTTTATTAGTTGGAGATCAGAAAGACTCAAGTTTGATTTTAAAAACATATAGGATAGAATGAATGCTCAGCGGTTAAGAGCTTCATTGCTCTTGAAGGGGATAAATTTCAGTTCCTAGTAGCTCACAACTGTATGCAATTCCAGAGGACTCTGTGTCCTCTTATGTTTTCTGTAGGCACCTGTACATATATAAACACACACACACACACACACACACACACACACACACACACACACACCAGAGAAAAGTCATACAATGTATGCATAAATAGATATAGATAATAAAACATATGGAAAGTGTAAGATAAATATTAGAAAATAAAACAAAAAAGAGCCCTAGAGTAAATATTAAAAATAAAATAATAAAAAGATCTAATGCCTTTGGTTTAGAACATAGTGACCTCCTGATGCTTGAAAAATATGGTACATAGTCTAGCACATAGTTGGTTTATGGAATTCAGAATTAATTTTGTGCTAAGTATAAAAACCTAAAGTTCAACCATCATGAAAAGAATACTAGTGACTGCAAATACCAGTGTTTCAGGATCACCTATGGAGATGCTGATGAAATGATGCTTGGCTACTTGAAAGATTAAAGTTCATAGGCTCTATAAATTCTACACACTCTACCCAAGTTCTAAAAGATTTTAACTTCTTCATGATAGAGAAGTCCAAATGCAAATGAAATATTTCCCCAGAGAGCAGCCATCCCTAGAAAGGGAACAAACAACTGTGGCTTGTGGATCACAGCCATCTACACTCTGTTAGTTTGATGGTAATTGTGTCTTCTTGTTAGGAAGAAGTGAGTGGGGACAATACATCCTAGAGGACCTCAGTTTCCTAAATGTATATCAGAGTCCCTGCTACTATCATGTAATTATATATTTGTTTCACAAGTAGTGACCTAATTAAGAAAAAAAGACAAAAGGAGGTATGATGAATATGACCGCATGGTGATATGTACAAGGAAACAGGACACGTCACGAAGACTTTCAAAGCTCAAACAATTTGATAATTAGATGTTTTGGCTACTAAATCACAAAGTAAACAAAATATATTACAAATTGTAAATAGTCACTCAATGCCAATTATGAAAACCCTGGGCATTTGTGATGCTTGAATAATCTGATTCCCTGAACAAAGGCAATAATTTATTCTTCATAAACAATATCAAACAAAAGTAACATTCTGTTAAGAATGTCAATTGGAATTCAAAGTTGAAGAAATGAGGAGAAAGCCAATGTTATTAAACAACAGATCTGCATCTGTTTGGGAAAATGAAGAATGAGAAGATTAGACACGTGGCCAAATGGAAGCTTTTCCAGAAAAGCAGAGAAAAGAAAGAGTAAGCAGAGAAATCAAGTAGACAATAAAGACTTTAGAAAATAGAAAACAACTCTTAAGATATTCTTTATTTCAAATTAAAGAATAAAATTTCCATTTCTCAAAATCTCCACTAATAATGCAATGTTGCTGAATTCACCATTTCAGGTAAAGTATATGTTTGTTCACACGTTTAAAAAGTTTACTTATTTATTTATTTATTTCTACTTCAGGACCTCCCAAAATAGTGCCACCAGCCAGAGGCTATGTTTGTGTAGTGTGAAGTTAGGCCCTATGTGTCATAGTGTGGATGTTAGAGTTAATATCAAGTCTTCTGGCTAATGTTACAAACACCTTTACCTACTGAGCCATCTTGAAAATGTCAAGATTCCAAAGCCCCAGAGTAGATACACTGTGATTTTGCAATGACCATGGAAATTTATTTATATTCCCTTACTTCACGGATTGTCTCCATTTTATAAATACCTCTTTGATTCTTTGGGTTTTTGTGTGTGTGTGAATAAAAACGAAGAAATTTATTCTTCATAATGTGGCTGGAGTAGGCTATAAAATGAATTAGGATATTCAAAAAGAAAGTTGATAAAACAAAAAACAAAACTGTAATTCTCTCCCCTCCAACAGTGATATGTAACAGAAAAGTGTATAAAAAGGACAATCTAGAATGATACTCAAAAGCTGTGATGATAATAGAAAACCTGGAATCCTTTTAGAGCCTTTAGTAATGGATGCCACACATTTCCTAATTCTCTGGATATTTTCCTTGCTTTGAATCCCTGTATTTCTTAATAAAGTGTCTCTGCTTCTACTAGGGTCTAACTATTCCCAGCCCAGCTCCTTTTATTGGAACAACAGAACTTGAAGATCCCAGTGTGTGTCCATCAGATCCAAAAATCAACATGATAAACATCAATTATTCATTATTGTGTATAGTATCTCACCCAAAATTAAAATAATGAGAGTCATTGGATGTAAATCTCTTATAAGACTAAACTTCAGGAGTCAGAGGTAAGAATGTAACAAGAACAAAACTAAAATCAATATCCATAAGCAACTGCTGGCAATGAAATTTAATAAATAATTGGTGTGGATATTGACAAGAAGGAAAACATGTTAGGTAAGAGTTTCTTTGAATCTGTAGTACCCATGGAAGTATTTTACTAGTAGCACATACTTAGAAACACAAAGGATAAGAAGATCATATAAGGTAAAACTTTGATAGAATACAACAATATTGAAACTGGTAGCAAGATTTTGCTTCACAGTTTCTCAAATATACAGACTTCCTCTTGTATTCAATATGTAAGTAGGTATCTCATTAAGAAGGATGTGGTTGCTTGAAGAGAAAAGTGTCCTGCATAAGCTAACACATTTGACTACTTTTACTTGGATTGTTGGTACTTTTTAGAGACTGTGGAACCTTTTGTAGGTGTCATTTTACAGGGGAATTATGTCTCTGGGAGCTAGGACTTAGAGAGTTTTAGCCTTAGCCTACTTCTAATTCATGCTATTTTCTTATGTGCACTTGAGATGTGATCTCTCATCTTCATACTCTGTACTATTATAATCTCTGTCTCTCTCAATTACTATAGGTAGAGGATGATGATGATAAATGGATGGATGGATGGATGGATAGATAATGGATGGATAGATAATGGATGGGTGGATAGATCTTTCTCTGTATCTTTCTCTATGGAGTTTTAAATCATAATGAACTCTTGCTTCTATAAGTTAGTTTTGTTCATGGCATTTTATCTCAGCAATGGAAAAGTAACGGATAAGGATAATTGTTCCTTCCATCTTTGTATCTTCTGATGAAGCATCTTCTCATCTTCTGGCTTCATGATGTTTTCCTGAAGTTCTGAATAAGTTATTCTCTTTATCACAGGATATCTGGGCCATGTATACTCCTGCTGTCTTATTTAAAAGTAGTTCCAAAACTGACCACCCATTTATAAAGGGGGTTATTTATAACTAACAATGTTATTTCTTATCCAAGGTGGAAAAGTCACACTATTTTCTCCAACTCCAAAAATTAGTGTTTTACTAGGCACCAAGTACACAAAACTGATTATGGAAGGGGTTGACCCTTGATGACCTTAACCCCTGCTAATATCTAACTAGTTACCAAACAGTAAAGGAATAAATTAATATGGTTATTTCTTTTAAAATGTGCTAAGAAACAGCATATGAAAAATAATGATATAATTCTGAAATAAAACTGATAGGAACTCTTTTGTTTGTCAGGAGAAGCTGGAAAATTCACAGTTGAATATATTAATTAAGAAGTGAGAAGCAAAAAAATATCAGACAGGTAGCTGTCAGTAGTTTATATTGCATCTTTAAAGGGATAAACTTAGGCCATGTTCTGTGATTGATACTGTCACCTGATGTCTGTAATAATTCACAGTTATTTTTAGTCAGTCTAGACTTTTAATTCAACATGCTGACAAATAAAAATAAGATGCTACCACTTGCTGAATGCTTCTATTTCAACTGCAAGTGAAGGAGCTAGAAAAATAATTAAAGAAAGAGCCCTTGGGCCCATTGGATCCAACTATACGATTGTCTCTGTGAAAGTTTCTGTTTCATACTTCCATAAACTGTGTCATAGCTGTGGGGATGTTTAATAGACTGAGTTCAACTTCAGACTCTGAAGTGCTTTACTATATTCTTTCACTCATGTATAGGCACCTTTTAAATAGCTATCAGAATTTCTGGGGAACTCTTGAGGGAAGATATCCAATGGATGTTTAAGATGGGGCCATAGAACACTCCTTTAAATGTGTTCAACTCTCTATTCTGTCAAGTGTCTACCTGTGTTATTTTCCAAAAAAATTAGACTTTAGGCTCCTAGCTTGCCAAATTATTTGATAATGCAAATTAGGATAGAAATTACAAGACTTTGGACTCATCAAGAAAGAATTGATAAAGGAGTATTTTCTCAGAATTTGTCATATACACTGTTAAAGTACTTATTGCCATGTATATATTATATATAATTACTGTACTTTTGTATATAGTTTTTCTTATATTAGTTATAACCTTTTCTATTTTAGACAAAAAAGGGGGATTTATGGTGATATCTTACTTGTATAAATAAAGCCGGTCCGAGGGCCAAAGAAAAGAGCTTGCCTCTTGCTATCCATATTAGATTTATGATAGTGAAATATAGTTTGTGTGGATCAAGGACATCCTTAGTTGTCTCTAGGAACAGTTGTAATTATGAATATGGAGTCAACCAACCACCATTGGATTTCTGAAATAAAATCACTCTTTATCTCTCACATTAGATTTTTGTTAGTGTAATATATTAATCTTTTATCTTCTGATGCCACCTTCATCAATACCCAGCCACTATGAGGTTCTGGTAGTCTTTCTGAAGCCAAAGAAATTGAGACCTGTGGGAATTTCCTGGGGTTATTTTCAGCCCCTAGCAGACATCTGCATGGAGTATTAATTTGCTGCTTCTGCTTCTTTCTTTAGCTATGGTTTCTTGATGGACTTCACTTTCTCTGAGCCTTCCCAAGGTAAGGGTCAGAAAATAGTGAGAAGAAAAACTAGATCAAACTCTACTGTAATTGAAATATTTCCTTCAGATAACTTTATGCTGGTCAAATTACAGAATGTTAACATTCCAGATTGTACCTTTAGTCCAAGCTCCTCTTCACCAATAAAATAATCCATGACAAAAATTTCTCTTTGAAACTAACCCTCGTGATTTTAAATCTTGGTTGAGTGTATGACTTTCTTGATGACAAAGCTCATGAGATTTTGTGGTTGCTTTACACTCCATCCAGAATGAGTTTCATTGGTCTCACTGCAATCTTGAAGTATGAATCATGTTGAGAGCAAAAGAACAGACGTGTTGAGAGCAATTATCAATGGAATGATGCAAATTCGCATGAAGCAACTGAAAGGATATTTTTTTTTAATTTGGGTCTATGTCATATGTGTGTGAGTGTGTGTGTTCACTGAAAGTTATATCAAGTTTAATAAGATAGGAATGAGGTAATTTATTCTTCTAGGCATAGTACTGAAAGTGGCTTGGGGCTTCCATTGGTAATACTTCTGCTGTCTAGAAAGTTGTCATTCTTTGTGATTGTCTCATGGGTGCTCTCCTGATGGAAGAGGCAGAGTTAACCCTGATAACATTGGTACTTTAGCCCAATAAATTATTTATTCTGTTTATTAATTCAAATTTGTTGACATTATGCAACAGGGTGAATTATTTTAAGGATTTTTGACAAATATTTCGTTCTCTATTACATGTTTGAATTCAAAGTTCATATTTTAAGTATGTTATCATTCTGTAAGATTTACAAAATTGTTCAGAGTACACATGTACTCCATAAACATTATAATCAGCTTTGGTTCAATTACCATGAAGTTAAGAATATAATTGAATTGGAGAATCATTTGAATTTCTGACTGGGCTCTATGTTTCTCATATGTAGAGGTAACCTGAATAATAGTGAGATGACTCATGAAACATTTTGATTTCCAGATCATCTTAAGCAAAAATGTATACATTCAATAAACATGCAGGAACCATGCTAAGGATTGTCTTCCTTGGGCAGTATCTATTGTTGATTACTTCACTGGGCAGAATTCTCTCAGGAAGCAAATGATATTCCATGTAGTTTTCATGAAGTTACTTTGATGAAAGGACTTCATGACAGAGGCATCAGTAAAGTTGGAGGGGAAAATGAGCAATGCAGAAGCACAATAGCAGTTAACATAAAAAGGCTACACTTCAATGTGGAATGACTGCTTACAGAAATTGTGACCCATATCAGAGCTCAAGAATAGCAGCATACACAGAAAATGAAAAGGAAGATGTTATTTTGGAGGACTCAGCTAATGTTATTGAGGGCTCCAAAGCAAATGAAATGAAGAAGACTATAATTGCCCCCATGTTCATTTCTGCTCAACTCCCATCTGCAAGCCTCCTGAGGATTGGGGACTGCACATGGGAAAAACTGTCCCAGCGAACCAGGCCATCCAGAGTTGGGGAGTGCCCTAGTTAGTCCTACCGCCACCCACTGGAAGAGGAGAGCCATTGTAGTATTGGACCTGCTTGCACCCACTGGAAGAGAACCTTGGTCCTGTACCCACCAGGAGAGGGAAAAACAAAGGACCCAGGATAGCCAAAAAACAACCCTGTACAATAAAGGAACTTCTGGAGGCATCACTATCCCTAACTTCAAGTTATATTATAGAGCTGTAATTCTGAAAACAGCTTGATATTGGGACAAAAATAGACAGGAAGACCAATAGAATCAAATTGAAAACCTTGATATTGACCTACACACCTATGATCACCTGGTTTTTGACAAATAAGCTAAAATTATACAACGAAAAAAATAAACTCATCTTCAACAATTGCTCCTGGTATAACTGGATGCTGGTGTGATCCACTGCAGATAGAACCATGCTTATTGCCATGCATAAAACTCAAGTCCAAATGGATCAAAGACCTCAATATAAATCCAGCCTTACCGGTCCTCTTAGAAGAGGAAATGGGAGTTACCCTTAAAGGAACTGGTACAGAAGTCACTTCCTGAACATAACAGCAGTAGCACAGACACTGAGATCAACAATAAATAAATGGGACCTCCCGAAATTGAAGAGCTTCTGTAAGGCAAAAACACCATCATCAAGACAAAATTGCAGCCCACAGAATGGGAAAAGATATTCAACAACACCACATCTGACAGAGAGCTGTTTTCCAAAATATACAAAGTACTCAAAAAGGTAGTTACTAAAATACCAAATAATCCAATTAAAAAGTGGGGTATAGAATTAAATACAGAATTCTCAACAGAGCAATCTAAAATGACTGAAAGACACTTAAGAAAGTGCTCAACAGCCTTAGCCATCAGGGAAATGCAAATCAAAACAACTCTGAGATACTATCTTACTCCTTTCAGAATGGCTAAAGTGAAAAACACCTGTGACTATTTATGCTGGAGAGGATGTGGAGAAAAGGGAATGCTCCTCCATGGCCACTTTGCAAATCAGTATGGCAGTTCATCAGGAAAATGGAATCAATCCCTTAAGATCCAGTAATTTCACTCTTAGCCATATACCAAAAAGATGAACATTCATACAACAAGGACATGTGTTCAACTAAGTTCATAGCTGCATTATTTGAAATAATCAGAACCTGGAAGCAACCTAAATGTCCCTCAACTGAGGAATGGATGGAGAAAATGTGATACATTTACTCAATGGAGTACTACTCAGTGGGAAAAAATGGACCAACCCAGAGTCCCTGAATGTGGGTGTTATTTAGGAGGACTAGACAGTCAAGTGGCCTCTGGTAATGAATTGATCAATATTCATCTCTAGTATACAAATGGACTTTGGGAGCCCATTTCACATAGATGGATACTCCCTCAGCCTAGACACATGGGGGAGGGCCCTAGGCCCTGCTCCAAATGATATGACAGAATTTGAAGATCACCATGGAAGACCTCACCCTCCCTGGGGAACAGAATTGGGATGGGATAGGAGTTGGTGGGGGAAACAGGGGAGGAGGGGTGGGTTTGGTAACTGGGATGGACATGAAAAAAAAAAAGCTTGTTTCAAATTTAGACTTTAAAAATATCAAAAGAAAACAAAGAAAGAACTACTTAGGTCAAGATTTATGGTTGATTTGGGATCTTCTGTGGAGATAGGCATTGTCAAGGGGACACTAGAAGTTGTAGTTGCAGTGGGATGTGATGTTTAGGTGCTGAGGTATCTTTTCCTAGATTCTATTAAGTTTAGTGTTTCCATAAATCAAAAGTATGATGTGTGTGTGAGTTAGGGCAAATTGCTTGCTAGCCATAGGACACCCTGAATTCACGTAGACAATAAAACAGTTCATGGGTCAATTGAGCTAATTATTGTAGAGTTCAGAATTCCAGCTGACTTACATCTGAGATTGATTCGTTAAATCAAAATTGGCTTAAAAGAATCCTTTCTTATTGTTTTTGCCTTTCATGGTGTGGGGTTTTCACACAACATGGACCTACTATTTGGCTAGAAAGAATGAACCATAGGGCTACAAACCCAGAATGTGGAGGATCCGACTAAAGCCACCAACACCTACTCTCTGTGTGGGAAAGATTTTTGTATGTGTAACATACAGCAGAAACTTTTTAAATGATACTTTCTAGAGAAATTTCAAAATATACCTGCTCAAATGCTCCATTAATGAGGTCAAAACTCAAAAGGCCTTACCAAGGGGGAAAAAATCATCATGTAAGTGTAGAAATTTTAGGGAATGTTTCACCTGCTTCCAGAATACACTGAATCCCATCACAGCATTTTCCAACCTCTTGTAAGGAATTTTCAACCTCATCTATGAACCCCTGGAGTGTGTACAAGGGGCTAGACCCACAGATCCAAAGCCGTGGAATATCTAAGACACATGGCAACAATAGGCTATCCAAGAGCAGTTTCGGTAAGGAGCTGGTATCGATAGTGTAGCAGAAGACAGAAGCTCAAACCAGACCAATGCGATGAACACTTACAAGTAAAGATATACGGACTAATGGGGATAGTGTGTGACTCAGTGGGCCACACTACAGCTCCCACAAGATCCTGTTTGGGGGTTTTGTTTTTGTTTTTTACTTTTGAAGTTTGTTTCCTCCCTTCCTCTGTCCCTCCCTTCCTTCCCTGCATGGGTCGGGGTGGTTTCTAGGGCAGAGGGCAGAAGCCAGGGGATGGGGGGGATAAGTGGGATAGGGATGCAATGATGCAAAAACCTCAAAGAATCAATAAAAATTTAACCAACCCCCCCAAAAAAAAATGAAAAAAAGCAAGGGAAAGTAAAGGAAAAAGAAACTGCCCCACATGATTGATTTGTCCATTTATTACTGGGTTCACTATTTCATTAGTAAAATTATTGACTCACTCATTCATTTATTCATGGGCACGCTTAAGGAATGTTGAAAGTACTGAGTCCATAGCTAGTTCCAGCATTTCCATCTTAGCTCTGCTAGTATTGAACCATATAACACCCTGACCAATTCTCTGTTTCTGTGAGAGTTGTACGTAGCTATTGAATTAGTAAATGTAGGAGTTCACAATTAGGCACTGTGCTTTAGTTTGATTCCTGAGACCTACGTGGTAGAAGGAAAGAACCAACTCCCAAAAGACAATCTCTAACTCTCCTATGCACATATCCACACTTCGTCAAGCAAAATAAGTAAGTGTGAAGTTTGGAAATTAAATTTAGCAATGTGGTTCAGCAGGTAAAATTGATTGCTAGCAAAACTAATACCTAAGTTTGATTCCCCAGGACCCACTTTGTGAAAGTAGAGAACTAATGCCTGCAAGTTGTTCTCTATTTCCCTTAATAAATCAACACTTCCTTCACTTAAAATAAAAATTACATTAGAGATATTTAAGCAATAAATGAATATGTTGACAATTTTCATATAAAATATTAAGCTACATTAGTAATTTATGCTATGTAGTTACAACACTTAGATCTTCAGTATATATAACAAAATCTGATTCCTCTAATTACAAATGTAATAGGGATTTATTATATGGGTTGAAAAATAACACTAATGAATGCAAAAATATTTAAATATATCTAAAATCACACTGAGTCAGACTGTGTTAATATTTAATGACTTCCCTGATAGTCTGTAATTTGTAATTTTGCATTATACAGGAACAAGCTCACAGTACATATTTTATGTCTTCCCGTTTTCAATTAGTATTAGAGGGTGAATATTTTTCCATCATTAAAAATTTGCCAAAAATGTTTATGCAGGCATGTGTAAATCAATGGTGAAATGATGTAGGTACCTTAATGGGACAGCCGGATGATGGGACTGAAATGAGTATATTAATAGAACCTTTCCTCCCATATGGATACTTGACTCAAGTTAAAGCAGTTTATTTCCAAAATGACAGTGCATTTAGTTAGTAAGCTGAAGTTGGATCTCCACTGTGGCTATTATCTTTATTGCAGAGATTAATGAAGTGGGGTTCTTAATACCCCCCCACATACAATTTTACAGCTAATGTATGATGTGTGATATAAATTATGTTCTGTGAAGTTAGGTTACTCTAATATTCACTGAATATGGTAATAGCCATATTCACAATGTGAATTCACAATTGAAGCAAGTTTTGTACCCCTGGCATAGGAGGAAACTTCTCGAAGTATTTAAGGCCATGGGATGCTTAAAGCATGGAATCCAGAAAACATAATCACTAAAAGATAATTTTAACTGATTGTGGTGATACACAGTTTATGATCTAATAAAGCTTGCCTGGAAGGTCAGAATGCAAAGCTAGCCACGGTCATAGAGGCCATCAATGGTGGCACACACCTTTAATCACAGCAGCCACATTAGTAAGCCACAGAAACTGGGCAGCAGTGGTGAATGCCTTTATTCCCATCACTAGAGAGATATATAAGATAGGAGTAGGATCTCAGACCTCGCAATTAGTTTCCAGCCACACTGAGGGCAGAATTGCCCCAGCCTTGGTAGAGATAAGAGCTAGTGCCTGGCTGCTTTGTTTTTCTGATCTTAAACTTGAACCTCAATATCTGTCTCTGTGCTTATATTATTCATACTACACATGATTTTTTTTAAATAAGATATGGTTGCTGTTATTGCCATAATGATGTTGTCAAACCTTCACAACCACCACTGTCTTAAGATGTTTGTAATCATGGTATACAGTAGATAAATTTTCAGAAAAGAGATCAGAGAAGAAGTTCATCAAAATTCCTAAACTTGGGTCTGAAGCTATGACACAGTAGTTGAGAGAAGTCATCCTTACATTGGATCTTGGTTCAATTTCTAGTATCTACATAGTAGCTATATCCACTTGTAATTCCAGTTACAGTGGATCTAATGCCTTCTCCTGACCTCCAGGAACACTAAGCACATGCAAGCATAACATTCACACAGAAGGACTAAAATAAAATAATTCTAAGCAGTATTCCACATTACAGAAGTGAGTCTTTAGCAGACAACAGCAGTTTAACAAGCAAAACTACTATGTAAATCATTTTTACTAAAATCCCCTCTCTGTGTCGTTAGAACATGAAGTATGAAAAGGTTACTCAATTTATGCAGACAGTGAGTGAAGGAAATGGAATTTGTAGCCATCTGCTACAAATTGGCATACTTCACCATCAGGCAACAGCTTCTCAGTTATGTCACAATGAGCAGTGTAGAAGTTAGATGGCATAAAGTGATATTTAATGATTGATTTTCATCATGAGTATTCAGTGGCTATTAAGAAAAAGGTAATATAATAGTCAATAAGCATGGAAGCATGCATAAAACCACAACTCTACTTTCAGATAGACTACAGTACTGAAGCACAGTGTATATTCATCACATACACATATTGATGGAAAAAATAGATCTCACCTTAAAGGACATAAGAGATATTTTATTCTGGGGCTGTGTTTAATGAACGCAGCACAGGAACACAGATTTAGGTCACCCAAAATTTCATGTTCCAACGTGGAAACAGTTTCATGAAGTTATATAGATATACAGAACAAAGAAAGTCATAAATCAAAGTAATTTGGAAATACAGTGGTGGCTTTATCACAAAGGCACCAGCAAGGTAAAGGGGGGAGTTTTTTTCACAAGTCTTAGATGCCACATATATAGACTTTCCTCTGTCCTTAACTCAAGCCCCAGGGATCTAAAGCTTTCTTCTGCTCTGCTCAAGCACCAGGATTGCACAGTGCACATACAAAATGCAGGTAAAAGAGTTATATAAATAAAACACAAATACAACTTATTAGACAGAACTTGCCTTAAAATTATTATAATAATATCTCCATGTAATATTGCACTCTGAGGTATGAGGGCTAGCATTTGAACACAAGAATACTTGTGGTATATGGAAAAAAAGTATTAAGTACATAAATAAAACTTTCAAAATAGCAGACATGGATGGACTCATTGTTAGGATACATATCTTTTAAGATGGGTATATGTCATTGTTTGATAGCGACTAATGTGTGCATAGATAAACAAAGGGATTTTAAAACTTTTAAAAGTAAAACCAGAACAAAAACTTATTAGTAGCCTCCATATGGCCAAAAATGTGTGACCAACCTTGTTTCTTCATGTGACCTTTGCTTTTTACTGTTTACCAACTTCTGATGTGGGTGCAGGTGGACTTGCCATTAATAATTACAATCTTATTTTGTAATTACGTGCCATGGGAAGCTGACATTATCATTTTGCATTTAAATTTACTCATCCATAAGCTTTTGATACAAATCCACATATTTAAATAACAGATAGAACATTTGAAGTTTCTGGCAAGCAGAACATGTGGTAAGTTTTAGGACTGCAATAAACCAGGCTCTTCACCACAGTACTGTTTTATTCAGGAAGATAATGATATTTAAAGCATTCTGACAGCTCAGAGAACATAAGAGGATTAATTTATCTTCCAGTGATGACTTTTAAAGAAGCAGATAGGGTTTTTTTAAAATGTGAACTTTGTAGACATCTGCCTTGATCTGATTGCACAAGGATTCATCTCTCTCAAATGTCTTGGGATCTCATTATTTACTCCATATGATTACATTCTAAAGTCACTGGGAGGCAGCACAGTTCAAACAGGCAAAACCTGTTTTAGAGTCCAAACTATACATGCATAGTACACTAGAAAATATATCCAGGTAGAGTTTTGTGCTTGCCTTAGTACTTTTGAACCTTTCTGGGTAGCCCAGTCTTTGGAACAAAGAGGAGCCAGGACCGTGTTAAATCTACTACAGTTGTCAATCGTAGCCATGACTAAGAGTTTATTTACTCTTCTCATTGTAACATCTATGTGAAGAAGTAAGGGAAAAACAAATTCTTAATTCTACAGCATTTTATAAATACATATTGATACACAACTAATTTCTCAATGGGTGGAAATTCCTTTGGAGTTTTAAAATTATGAGATGTAATTTGGGTTCTAACAGAAAAAGTACTGAAACAGTAGCAGGAATATGTATTCATGGGAAAATACAAACACACTGTCTTAGTTAAGAGTTATTATTATTCTGGAGAAACACCATGGCTATGACCAAAAGCCAACTCAGGGAGGAAAAGCGTTTAAGTGGTTTCACTTTCACATCATAGTCCATCAATGAAGAAAGTCAGGACAGTCCAAGATTCATGCAGAACATGAACCTGGAGGAAGGACCTAATGAAGAAGCCATGGAGGGGCGTTGCTTACTGGCTTGTTCTTCCTTGCTTTCTCAGCCTTATTTCTTATGTAATCCAAGACCACCAGCTCAGGGACAGCATCACCCATAACGGGTTGGACCTTCCATCACCAATTAAGAATTAACAAAATGCCCAACAGGTTTGCATACAGCCTTATCCTATGCAGGCAGTTTCTCAACTAAGGCTTCCTCCTCTAAGGACTAGCTTGTGACAAGTTGACGTAAAATCAGCCAGTACACACTCACCTACTTACTATCTGGTCTTTAATGGGTTACTGAATCTACCTGGAGCTGGATTTTTCTTTCTGACCTACAGGAAGGAATGCTGATGTTGGAGTCATGTTTATGGGACTTTTGTGCAACTAGATGTACTTCATATACTTGGGCATAAGCCTGTCACACAAGAAAGATGAGTGAGGGATAAGAAATTATTACAATTGGGTAAAGCCAAATTATAAGAATTGAAATCCATATACCTCAGTCCTTAGAAGTTCTGTGGGGAGGGAGGGCATGGCCCTACCCTAAATGACTTGACAGATTTTGATGATCCCTCCTGGAAGACCTCATCCTCCCTGTGGAGTGGGATGGGAGGGGGATGGAGGCTTGGGAGGATGGGAAGGATCAATATGTAAAATAAGAAAAAATAATAAAAAAAAAACAAGTTTAAAAAAAAAGAAGTTCTCTGTGGGTGTGTAACTCCATTATTGTTCACCCTCTTCTATGCCCATTTTTATTCACAAGATACCTTTTATCTGCTGAGAGTCTAAATGTCAACAGTATCTGCATTGTTTAGAGTTTCATTATACCCAGACATAGAATGGGTTGAAATGAGAAGTATCTCAAGTATCATTCATCTTTGTTTGAACTTTGAGGATTCTGAACATTACGGCTCTTCATCTGAACCAATTCTAGGCATCTCGCTGAAAAACTCACATTACATTGTCAAAGGAAGTTTTTTTTTTTTTTTTTTTTTGTTACTAGTGGGGCATGGGGTTTGGGTCAAATATACATAGAAAGAGAATGAAAATAAATATTTGCTGAGAAGTGATCCTGTGGTCTATACTCTTCTCTCAGGCACTTTGATAACAACATAGAAAGAGAAGAATAGAACTCTTCTTCAAAAACTATTTTGTGGACACTTTCAACTTTATAAATGCTTTTGTTCCTTGTGGCAACAACAAAATGAACAAGCATACAATACTGGGAGAATGTGTGCACCATAAAATCTTCCCAGTAGCAATGCTCAAACTCCATAAATGTTTTCACCCACCCTAGCCAGGGTTGGTCAAGGAAGTGCTGTGAAAATGTGTAATAGGTATGCTTGGGTGGAGAAGAAACCAGGACGTGAGGTAAGCCTGGTAGCAAGGAATGTTTGCTATATGAAGAGTACAGGTGAAGGCACAAAGTGTAGTGAAATATTCTATTTAATGCATTTTATGCTTATGCATATCCGCTTTATTGGTCTCCAGTTTCTGGTAGGGGAAGAATCTCAGTATTTAGCTATCTTTACCTGTTGGAATGGTGACACCATCATACAATGAAAATGATAGGGAAAAAAAAAAGAGGAGCAGGAAGGATGTAAAGAAGGAATGGCAAATAATATGTAGAGAACATTGCTCATCTACAAAATCATTTTCTAAGGAGGAATAGACTCTTCCATTGTTTATCAGAAAAGGTGATCAATGGGGTCTGGAGAGATGGCTCAATGATTAAGAACATTTACTGTTTTCTCAGAGGGCCTGAGATTCTTTCAAAGCACCCACATAGCAACCTACATCTATAAGTCTAATTCCAGAGGATTCAACACCCTCTTCTAGCCTCTGTAGACACTGAGTACTACCTACTAAAGAGAGGTGTTTCCTAATGCAGCCCTGTGGGTGTTTCCTCATGGCAGTCCCCAGGAGGAATGTCAGCAATGGTCCTCTATTGTTCATACCTTAATCAGAACTCAACATTTTGCTAGCTGTTAGAGGTTCTAATCAGAATGTCTATGACCATGCCTTGTGAATAATTTTAAGGAAACAGAGAAGAAATATTCCATACAATAGAGGCAAAAATAAAAAAGATTTGACAATTACCCAATATGCTCTGGTGTGATAAACAAACCAGGTGGACTCAGAAAAACTGATGACAGATTTCAAACATGATATTCAAAACTAGTCAATTCAATTTCTTGCTGCATTCCTTACCTTCAAAGACAGACCATTTGAAGGAATTGTAGCATCACTGTAATTTTAATAAATTATTTACTCTTAAGATCTGGCTTCACTTCTCATCAGTTAGATAGTCTCTTACCTAGCACTCACTGTATTTCCTGGATTGATATCATCCCCTCTAAAAAAATTAATGTAGGATGTTATCAGATTACAATTTTACTAACAATTACTCATTGAGCTATTTTTATATGTTGTTTAGGGGGAGGGGAGATGAGTCCATTGGAAAAATGCCTTCCATACAACTATGATAACATTGAATTAAATCACAAATACATACATAAAATTTGCACAACTATAAACAGAGTAAAGGCCCAGACATGGGGTATGTGATGTAGATCCCTGGGGTTTTCTCAGCCTGTGTGTGTGTGCCTGCATGTGTGCGTGCGTGTGTGTGTGTGTGTGTGTGTGTGTGTGTGTGTGTGTGTGTGTGTGTATTTATATTTATTTATTTTCTCAGCATAGTTTTCCAAATGGTCACATAGTAAGTTCATATATGAGGAACTGCTTTGAGGATAAATTAAAGTTTAGCTTCATAATGTCTATGATCAGTTATCTTGTTTAAGGGGTGAAAGGAGAAATAGTGCTATCTTCCTAAAAAGGTTGTAACGTTTATGGGAATTAATATTTGCTAAAAATCAGGATTGTCTCTGATCCATGAGTATACAAAGGATTTGTGGTAGTTTACACAAGTATTCACCATATAAAATGAGCTGTTTATGCCACACATTCTTGTAAGGGCAAACACTGTGACTTAAATCAGAGGACAGTTGCCAGAGTTAGTTAACTTCAGTGAACTTTGCAAATGTGTAATTATTCCTTCAGCCCTGCACAACTCCTTGCCTTCCTTACATTTGCAAAGAAATAGATTCAAACAAGCCCACCATCTGACCTGACAAATTTCTTTTCAATACTTTATTTCTCAAAGATCTCAAAGAGGCACAGAAAGGTGAAATTTCCTTTCATTTTTATCTTGGGACACAAGATGAACATTCCTTTCACCTAATACACCAATCACTGTTGCCTGATTATTATCATCCATTTCTCAATTTCTTTTTCACTCCATCCCAAAGAAGCAGATACTACTATGAAACCATTAAAAATAGAGACAGCCTCATGTCTGTGCATTGTGGTAGTTGGGTTTTTTCTTATGTTGTTATTGCTATTTCTGTTCTGCCACTCTTCTCTCAAATCAATGCACAGAGACTTCTTATGAATTATGAAACCTTGGCAAAAACATAACTAGTTCTTATAGCTTAAATAAAACCATTTCTATTAATCTCTGTGTTGCCAAGTGACTTGTGGCACTTATCTCTTTTCTTGCATGTCTGCTCCCTCTCATCTGCTGGTGACCCCATCCTTCTTCCCACAATTCTCTCTGTCTGACTCTCCTACATATACCTCCTGCCTAGCTAATGGCCATTTAGCATTTTATTAAACCAACCAGAAGACACTTTGGCAAAAACATATTTTACAGGGTACACATAATTATTCCACAACATTCATTCCCCTTTGTCTAAATAAAAAGAAAAGAAGTTAACTTCAATATAGTAAAACTATATACAATTAAAACAATCATCAGGTAAGGATTATGTTTACAATGTTCACTTCATTAGTATTTGGAAATTTCAGAGAAAATACTCCATTATTTATCCTGTCCTGGTGACTTCAAAGTTCTGTATCTAATTCCCCTTCTATCATAACTAAGGAAAACTAAATGACTATCTAATCTCCAATTTCATCAAAGACCCCAGGAAGATATTTCACCCCAGTAAACAGGAAGTATAGAGCAAACAACTTCCAAAAATATAGGAATAGAGACAGCTAGCTACCTGGATAGTCACCCAAGGTTCTTCTGCAATGTTGGGGCATCCATATTTAGATTACAGGCCTAGAATACATGACAGACTTTTCTGTGAAGTAGGAATTTTGAAGAACTCTCCTACCTTGTCTTGGCAAAATTTGGCAATCTACTTCCTTTGCATCATACTCATAAAATTTGGGTAGCATACTGTCAGTAGTGGAAGCAAGGGCAGTTTCTTTTCCATTGCCTAACTTTATCATATAGAATTCAAACTCCATATGGAGGTTCTTCAATGTCCATCATGTTCTCTAAAGTACATTCATGCCACCAGGAGCAGATGTGTCTCACTGTAATGAAAAGTCTTATGTTGTTAAAACATTTTAAATGCCATATTCGTAGGTCTTTGATATATTTAAAGACCATCTGCACTTTTAAAATATATCTTGAAAAGTTACCTAATATGGCTACAAGTTTGATTGTTATAGATGACTAACTAATAAGTTGCATTTCTTAATTATCCTAAAGAGTTTATAATAATAGCTTATAAAGACTAGAACTTTACATTTTTAAATAAGCTCCATAAATACATCTTAAACAAGAATAGAAACATGTATAGAGTATGTTCTAACAAAATAACCTTGGATTTATAACAATCTATAAAAATCCATACTAATAAAAATATTTGAGACTACCACCATACCAATATAAAATATTTGAGATTAGTGGTTGTAAAGAAGACCCAACAATCCAAACTTTTATTTCTATATTATATCACACTCTTTCCCTTCAGAATTAGATCATTAAATCTAATCACTTTTGTTTAGCTCTTATTATGACCATTACCAATAACAATTTCTGACCAACCTCCCTAAATCTTGATAAACATGTACACCTCACTAAATGACAAAAATGAAAAACAACAGTAACAACAAAATACATCCCCTTGGGGATGTGGACATCATGTTTTCTACACTGTTTCCTGTTGTATGGGGGTGCTGTCATCTTTGGGGGACCCTGGGAAAATTGGAATAATGGTCAAGTCCTAGAAGACTCAGCTCTATCACTTGTTGTCCAGTCTCTGTGCAATTGGAAAGATTAAGGATTATCTGAAATCCCAAATTTGCTTTGCAGTGTCCAGGAAAAAGGTACATAGCTAAGAACACACCTCCAGTAAATGACTTCCTTCAACTAAACCCCACCTCTTAATTGTCATCACTTAACAGTATTTCTATCAACACAAGAATACGACATCAACTCACTCACATTAGAGATCTCATAATTTTATCATTTCTAGAAATGCCATCTCAAAAACACCCATTCATGTGTCTCTAAATTATAGCTTCACTGATCTCCTAGGTAATATCAACACGATCAATTGGTCAATTTGGTAGTCATGGTTGACCATCACATACTCTTTAAAAAAAAAAAAACTCTCTCAAAAGTGTCTTTTAAACCAAATGTTGTGGCTTTGGCCTATAGACCCAACAGTCAGGAGGCTGAGGCAGGGGAATTACCAGAGTTTGAATTCGATATGGGGATCCACAGTAACATGCAGGCAAGCCTGAGCTGTGGAGTGAAACTCTTTCAAAATGAACAAACAAGCAAAAGGAATTAATGAACCAACAAACAACTGCAAACATTTGTCAAGCATACGCTCAGTGCTCATCTCAGTACTATGACCTGGACAATATGTTTGCAATTGATTTAGGATTTCTGCTTTGATAAACACACACATATTGATGTCAGAAATTAATATAAGATGGACTTATTCAGAATCTGTTCATTTGGGAAATATTTACTAAACTCTAGATTGTATTTTAGGGCAAATAAATAGGATTTTCTCTTACTTTCACAATAATTGTGGAAAAAACCTTTTCAACTTTTGCAAACCAAATATTAAAAGACTTATACATGGAGTTGCTCACTACAACCTATATTTTCAAATCCAGGACACCTGACACTCTTTTTCAGGTCCCAGGTGTAGCCGCACTCACCTATCCAAACCCATACACAGAAAAAACATGTATAGATAATTTAAAATGAAACTGAGAAAAGATTCCTGGTTTCAAACATGTCATAATATACACCTGTTGTCACCAAGGAAATATAATTATCCTTCCTGGAAATGTGGACACAGCTTAGAAACTGGAAAAGTTGAGAGTCAAACAGTAGCTAGTAGGAGTGACACTATCTCACTTCTGATGCTATGTCTTCCAGAGTCCCAAGTTTCAAAAAATACCTTGGGTTATTTACTGACGAGAACTCCATAGCACCAGCTTGCTGTGAGGGAGCAAAGGAGGCTACTGACTGTGGTTATATTTCATGACCCTACGCTAAGATCCAAGCCATTAGCCAGCATCAACCTTTGAACACAATATGTATTCCTTCCCAAGATCCAGAATCCATCTTTCTGAAAACCACACATTATGTATGAAGCTAAGAGGATGTTTCCCAAGGAGGGTGAAAAAAGAGATAGAAATTGCGTCAAGTCAGTGCTTTAGATGCTTTTACTGCAGTTTAGATCCTGAATTTTTCACACAGACAATATGTTGATTGAATAGTTGGTTCCCAGAATGTGGTGCTAATGTGAGGCAGAGAAATCCTTAGGAGACAGGGCCTGAGGGAAATTGATAGGTCTGTGAACAAGTCTGTGAAGAGGATTTGGGGATCTTGGCCCTTCCTTTTTCCCATTCCTTCTTTATTCTTCCTCTTCCCCCTTCATCTTCCACTTCCTCTTCTTCCTCTTCTCTCTCTTCTCTGTCTCTCCTGCTTATATAGCATAGGCTTTCCTTCCGTGTGGCCTGTATTTTACTTGGAAGCTAGGTAGGAAGGTCTTCTAGTCTTAATCTGTAAACTGCCTTTTCTACATGTTAGATTTGCTCTCATTTTTATTATCTCTTTGATAGTTTTATACAATGTGTCTTGGTCATATTCATCCACTTTGCCCATATTCTCTCAGATAAACTCCCATTCCACACTCAGCCAAATTTGTGTCCTCATCTTTTTATAAAATCCACCAAGTAGTGTTTGTGCTCCTTATGTACTCTTGCATGCTTGGTTTTCCATTTGTGGGCAGCATAGTTTACCTGCCTGTGGCTTCATTTTAAGAAGAGTAGTTGTCCCTTTCTCAAGCAGCCCTCAATTACCAGTAGTAGCTCATGTGCACCTTACTTTTTCATGCTGGGATTCTGCCTCACACTGGTCTTTACACATGACAGGATATTGTGAATTCATAAAAGCAACTCTAGTACTGTTTTCATATCTTGGCTATTGTGAATAGAAAAGCAATGAACATATGAACATGGATGAGTGTGTATCTCTATAGTAGTACACCGAGGTTTTATGGCATATTACCAATAGTGGGATATCTGGGTCATGTGTAGAACCTCCATACTGATTTTTATAATGGCTGCAACACTTTGAATTCTACCATTTCCCCATTCCCTATATCTGGTCCAGTATTTGTTCTGTTGGTCTTAGCCATTCTGACAATGTAAGATACAATTTGAAAGTAGTTTTAATCTGTATGTCCTTGAGGGTTAATGATTTCAAACATATTTTCAAAATATTTCATAGTCACTTGTATTTCATCTGAGAACTATGTTTAGTTTCATGGCTCACTTTCTAAATCAGCTATTATTTATTATTATTATTATTATTATTATTATTATTATTATTGTATCTTTGTATATTCTAGAAGAAAAGCACAGTAAGATGGTATACCTACTCTATAAGCTGTCCCTTCCCTGGAATGATGGTGCAGACCTTACCCATACAGAAATATTTTGTTTTCATGAGGTTTCAATAATGACTATGATTGTTAAAGTTTTCTGTCTCCAATGAAACAAGACATGTTCATCTTGATGTTTCTATCTCCATTTCCTATCTCCTACTTTGTGAACTGCTTTGTGAAGTTCTCTAAATGCTACCCTGGGACACTATATAATGCTTCCCTTCAACTTCACTACATGCCATTGATTAAGTAATTTACTCTTTATGGTGAGACCTTCATTCTGCCATGCATTGTCCTAAACTCCAGTTTATACTTTTAAGTTTAATAACACCAAGCTTCAATATCCAAATTTCTAAAATGTTACTGATTAACCTACATAAAAATTAAAAGTACTAATCAGTTCTGTGTTCCACTGTGTTTGGTGGAGGGTCTTTTGATTAGGAAGCATGTACTCTGAAATGAACTACACCCCTGCCTTCACTAATGTAATGAGTTTATGGGGGCTGACATGAAAAGTACTTCTAAAAGGAAAACTAGGTAAGGTAAAATTTAGATATTAATATCATTATTAGGGGCATATAGTGCTTTTCCAGATTATCTGAGTAGATGGGAATACTTTAGGGACAATGAACAGTCAATTTTTAAATGAAGAACCTAACATGGCCACTGTCTATTAACTATCATTAGTTAATAAACTCAGGCAACAGTTACAAAATAACTGATGAAGATGAAATGTGGCCTCAATTAATATGCTTGCACCTTTTATTTTTTTTAAAGATGCTTCTATTTTGACTTGGAAACAGGTGTTTGAAATATATTTTGAAATAAGCTGAACAATGCTTATTCATGAAGCATTTAACATTTTGTGACAGCTGAAGCTAATATTGACCAAACTAAATTTCCATACCACGTCCCAGTATTTTAAATATGTAACAATTATAAAGGTGTCAGTAATTTAGTCATTATCATTAGCACAAGACTCTCTGGGACATTTTAATTGCATATCATAATGACAGAACATTTATAATGTGCTGTTCATTAATACATTATTTAATGCAAACCTATGAAAAATTTAATTGCCGTTAAATGAAGTGTATGAGATAACATTCCAAGAGAATTGATTTGTAATAAAAAAAAAGGAGTTGCTTACTGTATGATGATATGGACCAGTCTAGAAAACATAAATCATTGGTTGACATTTTCTTTTATATGAAAATGATTATAGGGTATAGAAACTTATATGATGAAAAAATCTTGCACATGCCACACAATTTTTATAATTCCTATAATATATATCTTCAGCTATTAACTAGATACGAACTGTGTTATTAAACCTGCACAAAGCCAAAATTTCCTCATCTCTAAAACTGGGTAATGATGTTGAAGTTAGCTGTGGTACTAAAAGATTAATTTCTCATAGGAAGACATTTCTCTTCCTGTAGTATTTTTGCATTGGCTTCGTTTTAAGGTCATAAAACAATAAAAACGTCTTAATAATGCTCAGCATTTACTGCAGAGGGGCTAAAATTCTTGCATTGGTGGGAAGCACACTCAGGAGAAGTAGCAGCTCTTCCAGCAAAGAGAAAAGGAAGGATGAGAAAGTAGTTATTTACTGGTGTCCATGAATGTCTTCCGATGCATTTTGTAGGTAAAATCAATCCAAAGCTCAACACCAGTGGTACATAAACTGCTTTTGTTATTAAGTATATTGGAGCACTCTCTTTTAAAATATACTTCTTTGTCTCTGTCTCCATAACTCTTTCTGTGTTACATCTGTCTGTCTCTGTGTGTGTGTCTATGTGAATTGGTTAGTGGGGAGCGGGCCCTTGATTAGGAGCAGCAGCTCTAAGACTTCGACAATCAAAGGTTCTTTGAAGTCTAGGCTGATGGCTTTCCTACTTTTGAACTATTTTGTTCAGTGCCTGTTGGTATCCCAGAGAGTTGTATAATTTCTCACTTCTGATTTTCTTCCTTGCCTTTATCATGGCAATATTTTTCACTTTTACCCTATACATCATTTTATTACCCAATCAAAGGCAGTGCTGAGGATAGAGAAACACTAAACATGGGAACACATGCATGAAGGACAAACTAAGATCATACACACATTCAAGACCATCTAAACAATAGCCAAATGGACACATCCTCATTCTATTTGTATTATAACTTTATTATTATTTGCTCGTGTATTTGTGTTGCTTGTGTGTGTGTGTGTGTGCCTGTGTGTGTGTGCCTGTGTGTGTGTGTAGTGTACTCTTGTACAGGCCAAATGTGTCCCCTTCAATCCCTCTCCAAACTATATTTTGAGGTAGGATTTTCAGTGATCTGTTGTCCTTAGTGACTCTCTAGGAAGCCCAGAGATCCTTCTATCTCTGTCTTCACAGTGCTGGTACTTACATGTGGGTGCTACCACACCTAACATTTTACAGGAGAGCTGAGGATCCAAATTCAAGTCCTCATGCTTGTATAGCACTTTACCAATGGATCCACACTCCTAGATCCCCTATGATGATGATTATTATTATTGTTATTATTATTATTATTTCCAAAGCTAATACATTCTGTCAAATCAAGTTAGAGCAGGACATCCGGGTTACAACCTTGTGAAATACCAGCAAATAAGAACCCATCAATAAGGCACTCTTTCTAATCTTTGATGAAACAAGCTTTTGGGTCAACTGATCATTTACTTTCTATTTTCTGCCAAAAAATTTTCTAAGTCAATACCAAATTTCTACCTTGTTTCTAATATTAGTGAACTGAAGCAAACGCTTTCCAACACCTTGTTGTAACTAGTCACTTCCTCTTCCATCTTCAGCATTGGGTGATGCATGATCTGCCTTCTGTGCTTTCACGGGGGATAGATTTTTAATTCTTCTGTATTCCCACAATGTGAAATTCTAGCTTTTTAAATCATAAAATTCATTCTTTTTCACTTTTTACCATGAAATCCCTACCAGTTATTTTAGGTTTTCAACACGCCTCCTCCAGCATTGGGCAAGGTTCCTGAAGGAAGGGAAAGGAGAGGGGGAAAGGGGTTGACGGAAAAGAAAGAAGGAAAACCATTGTTTGGAAAAGAAGGAAAGAACCACAAATCAAATTTAAAAAGATAATTTTCATAAACAGTGCATTGGGGAGAGAAAATACCATGAAATCCACTTATTTCACAAGTAAAACCGAAGTCATTTCTCTGGAGGATAGTTTTGAGATTTATATAATGTATAAGATATGGATACATACATGCATTATTTATACAATAAACTCAAAATTATTTGAAGATTACAGATAATGTTAAACCAATTCAAAGACAGAAAGAAAGATATTTTCCATTATCAAGAAGAGATCACAAAGAAGCCAATTCATGTCAATTAAAACCTAGTGAATATCCATTCATTTTTCATCATGTTGGCTGTTGATCTACTCACCCAACTCCCTCATTGATACTTCAAGTCACTTTTCTAACTGGCATGATTACCCCACTCCTGTACTCCTAAAATTGACTTATTTTTGAAAGTATTCTTTTATAAAAAAAAAAATAATAAGACAATAATGTGTTTTAACACCCTTGCTTCAGGATGCTTAAATGTAAACTAAAAACCCTTAAATTGATCTCCAAGACAGATATCCCTTGGTTATCTTTTCTGTTTTACAGGTAACAATGCTGACCTCCCACCCCTACCCCCACCCCATATGAGCATTTTGCTGTCTCAGAAACAAATGCTTTCCAGATAATTTACCCTTCCCAATGTGCATATGCCTGTTTCCAGGTAAGCAAATTGTGAACTCCGTGTCCTTCTGAAGTCAGCCCATCCTTGTCTGTATGTTTCTTCAGTAAAACTTTCCATTTTGTTCTAAAAGTACTCCTTCAATATCAGGCTGCTTCTTCCTATTGCTTAACCCTGTCTTATTGTCAGCTTACCACTTACTGTATATTTACAGTATCATTTGTGTTGGTGAACTAAAATGCAGTGAACCACTATTTTGATAAATCTCTTTTATTTGCTATTATCTCTGGAAAAAAAATGAAGAGCCATCAGCATGTAGAGTTTACTAAGTGCTGTCTGAATTGACCTCAAGTACAAAATATTAATAAGAATTCATGAAAACGAGAACTTGGTCTTATTGTTCATTAACATAGTGGTTGCTACAATCACTTTGAAGTACAATTCTGCGAAATGTGTTGAGGTGAAGTGGATGCGCTCAATAACCTAGTAATTTTCTTCTTGAACAGAAATTATATAGAGAACAATCACAATAGTACAGTTAAGATAAACAAATACCAAAGTTGTCATACCTTTTATTTAATATGGACATATATAAATTAATTTCATTAAAGCCTATGGAGAAATTACGGGTGATTAACGTAGAAAGCATGGTGTTGAGATACTGTCATATCTTTGAATAAAATTTCCCATATGTGAAACATAGTGCTATATGATCCGGAGAATGGTGTACAATACTTATAGTTCAGCTTTTAGATGAGTGTGTTTATTGACTGATGGATGGATGCATAGATAGATGATAGATAGTTGATAGGTAGGTGGATGGATTGATAGATAGATAGATAGATATAGAAACAATAACAAAACAGCAAAACAGGCAAATTGGGCACACAAAACCTCTGGTAGTAATTAACTAGAGTAAACTTAAAGCCAATAATTGAAGTTTCTTACTAATCTTCCTCTTCAATGCAAACACATTCTACTTCTTTTTCGCACCACAGACAGTTTTATGCCATGGAATAAACAGTAGTAACAGCTGTTAGAGAAATAGCTTGCCCTTCTTCTGTTCTCAAAGGCATACTGCTTTTACTTTCATGCTGTCTTGCTGTTTTCTTCCACCTCTCTTAGTATAAGAAAAGACCACTCCATTCCTACTCAAGAGGGTTTTAGGACACCTTGAGACAAGCTTAGGTCTGAAACAGGTTAGGGGCAACCTTACTACCAGAGCTAGCTACTTGATGATCTCACAAAGGACATAATAATTTACCAATATATGTATATTACAAACATAAAAATAAGTTATGCCTGGTTCTTACAGAAAAAAGTTAAATCAATCATCGTAAAAATACTTAATGCATAGAAAAAAATGAGTCAATAGTTATTTCTTCATATAAAGAAAAAGATGACAATTACTTTAAAGATGTTTTGGCTTATAGGGGTTGGTCCCTTGAGAAGGTACAGTCCTAAAAACCATAATCCATTGGGGAGACATTTGTCATCTTATTTTTTTCTTAGACTGGGTCATTGCAGAAGACACTGGTTAAGATTATATTTCTCATCCATCTCTGCAGGTGTGTGAACCCCGTCTCCTAAAGCTCTGTGAAGTGGTCCTTGACATTTACATGAAACGTGCAGGAGTGAATTATAAAGCCAGTCTACACATGCCAGACCAATTCTCAAAAGAAAGAGCTAAGAATTTGCTGGCTCTTGGGAAGAGCTAGTACTGTCAAGTGGGGAGTTGAACAAAATGAAATTGAACTCCTCAGGTCTGTAAAGGACCCTCATCAGAAAATACAAAGTTTATAACAGGAGAGCTTGGCCTCAGAGCTCTCAGCTTTTACAAACATAAAATAATTACAAGAGCCTTGTTACAAGAGCAAAAATGCAAGACTGATCAAAAAGCCTATTTTACTGTATTTTTTTAGTTTTTAATTTTTTATTCATTTTTAATAATTTGTTTTACATGCATACCACCATTTCACCTCCTCCTATCCTCCTGCTCCCTTCCCCTGCCACCATTCTATGACCCAATCCACTCCTTCTTCATCTTTGTTCAGATGGGTAAGGCCTCCGATGAGAATTAATAAAACATTACATATCAAGTTGAAGCATGACCAATCTCTTCCCACTGCTTCGAGGCTGAGCATGGCATCCTACTACAGAGAATATATTCCAAAGAGCCAGCTCATGCATCAGGGACAGGGGACCCTGTTAGAGTCTCCACAAATTCAAGTTACATAACTATCAACCAGATGCAGAGGGCCATGCCAACTCTCCATTCAGAGTCTGTGGTCAATCATAGCTGCAGATCAGATGTCTCTGTTAGTTTTCCTGTCACTATCTTGACATATAATCTCTCTACCCTCTCTTCAAATAGACTTGCAGAGCTCAGGCTACTGCTTGGCTGTGGAACTCTGCATTACAGACACTGAAATAGATACTTAATAAATGGAACCTCCTGAAACTGAAAAGCTTCCATAAGGCAAAGGGCACTGTTAATATAACAAAACAGCAGCCTAGAGAATGGGAAAAGATTTTCACTAACCCCACATCTGACAAAGGACTGATATACATGAAGAATTCAAGAAACTAGACATGAAAATACTAAATAATCCCATTAGAAAATGGAATACAGACTCAAGTAGAGAATTCTCCACAGGAGAATTTCTAATGGTAAAATACACTTAAGGAGATTTTAACATCCTTAGCCATCAGGGAAATACAAATCAAAAGGAGTAATGTTTACATTGATATCTTTATTTACATTGTATGCATTATTTTATTTTCTTAAGATGATAAATATTATGCCTTATATTATGGGCATTTGTGATTCCAGTAAACAGTCTATGTATTTCAAGGGTTTTTACCACACTTTGTTTTCTCCTAATTTGGCATTTTGTTTGTTTGTTTATTTATTGTTCCTATCAAGAAAAGATTTGAGAACCATTGTGGATGGTAGTTTTCCTAGTCTACAGTCATGAGTCCAGCTAAAACTGATCTTTTCTTAAATCCAAGAAGAAATACACTTTGTAAGAAGTTGGGACACCTTTAGTTACCCTGAGAAAAACTCAAATAGCCAAAACCTTTGTGATGTTCCCTGTACACACAATAAAATTATTACACAGCTCAGGAATACTCTGAGATACTGAGGAAAATCCCAAACAATAGGAGTTAACTTTGTATTGTTCATTTTAGGTAAGTTATCTCTAATAAGTTGTTGACTGAATAAATTTTTACTGAGTTCCTATACTGGTGCAAATTGTTTATGACATTATAAGCAGCCCCACAATAATCTAAACATCTTCAACAGTAAGGGTACTGGTAAACAATACGAAATGAGAATACATGGAAGTACAATTCTTCCTCTTCATAATCCCTAGATCATTGCAGGGTGTCAAAATCAGTGGGGGATGGGGGAAATTCAGTTAATGAGCCATTTATCTGTACCTAAACCACCCATAGGGTTTTGTGACAACATCCAATTATCAGAACACACTTTATTAGTCAAATCAGTAAATAAAGAATGGCAATGACTTCTCCATGGTCACACAGGTTGTAGTGTATATTTAGGATTATTTCCCAGATTTTCTTCCATTAAAAACAACCAAAGTGCTCAAATGTCACCTGACAAATTATAGTCTAGTCTCATGGTGAATTGGGGTTCTTTATATGAATTTCCATATAACTTTGCTCTCTGAAAAACTATCTAACATTTTAAAGTTGGATCCAATAACCACAAGTTGTACCACTCCTTTTAAATTCCTTACCATGAGATAGGCTCAATTTAAAAAAAAAAAAAAAAACCAACCAACCAACCAAACAAACAAGAAGATCCCCTTAAATTCTTTGAATACTTACATATTGAATGAGGTTATGGGTCTTTCAACTGGGGGAACCCATTATGGCAGATTCTAAATGTAACACCTAAATCTTCCCTCTTAAATGAATAGGAAGATAGGTGCAGGGGGGGGGGAGGTAATCTCAGTCCATTGGCCAAACTGTAGAAAATCACTTTACCATTTGAGCTTAGAGAGTTCTAACAGCTATATTCTACTTATTGAAGCATGTTGGCTCTGGTAAATATTGCCCATCTTGGCTCTGTACCACAAACTTTTATGACAAGGTAACAATAGCTTATGGTGAACAAGAAGGCATGAAAGCAAAGTCTAAACTTAGGTAAAGAGGCACTTTTTAAAAAAAAAATATTTTCTTTTTTTTTTTCCATTTCAATCCCAGGTTCCTCTCCCTTCCATCCTCCCAAGGCCCCTACTGCCCCCCATCCACTCTCCAGGGAGGGTGAGACCTTCCATGAGAGATCATCAAAGTCTGTCAAGTCACTTGGGTTAGGGCCTAGGACCTCCCCATGTCTCTAGGCTAAGGGAGTATCCCTCCATGGGGAATGGGCTCCTGAAGTCTGTTTGCACTAGGGCTACATCCTGGCTCCACTGAAAGAGGTCCCATAGACTGCACAGTAAGAGGGGCTTTCCTGTAACAATTATTGTGATAGGTGAAACACCAAACACAAGAGCCTTCAGTGCCCCCAAGCTCAATGATAAAGAGCTGGAACTTCACAGTAAGGAGCCAATGTGATCAGAAGGAAAGACTGGGAAAAGTAGGAAGAACATGAAGTCTTACTGGACCAGTGAGTACGGACCATCCTTTCACTTAGTCAATAGTTTCAGTGCACCAAGAGGAAGAATTCAGCACTTTTGCCAGATTAGATTCGGTTGCCTTAGCCTAGACATGGAGGAAAATCATGCAACTGGGGTGAAGGACAGGAGTCTAGAGACAGAATGTGATGCTGGACAATTTTAAAGACTAGACAATAGGGCTGGAGACATTTACAGAACAAACACCCAGAGTATTAGCATATGGCTTTAGCATAGCTGAGTAAGATGCCCCTTCTTATGATGGATCTTAGTTAATCAATAATGGGAAAATCTGTACAATAAGCTATCCCCTAGAACAACAAGGAGCCTCATTTCAAGAACATGGTATTCAGATAAAATTCATAAAAGGCACTCAAGTAAAAGCCTGTCACAGAGAAATGAGTATCTTTTTGGTAAGTAGCCAAATAGAGCAGAATTGAGTATCTCTTTGGTATGTAGAGTTACAAGATACCTGAAAGAATGTGCAATAGCCTCACAAAGTGACAAATAGGGTACTATTGTGAAATATTCAACTGCATAAACATGTGTTACATATGTTTCTCCTGTATTTATTTAAATATGTAAGGATGTGTTAACATTTGTTTATGCTGAATTTAATTATGCTGTTTTACTTTGCCTAAGGCACCCCCGACAGATCTCATATAAGGCTAAATGGCCAATAGCTAGACACAGATGGATAGGCAGAGCAGGCAAGGAGAGAAAATAAATATGAAGAGAAATCAAGACTCAAAAAAAGCATGAGAAGAAGATAGAATTGACGAGAATGTGTGTGTGTGAGAGAGAGATAAAGATGGGGATAGTGAGAGAGAGAGAGAGAGAGAGAGAGAGAGAGAGAGAGAGAGAGAGAGAGAGATGCCCAGGGCTACCCCGGCAAGCAGCTTCCAGCCAACAGACTCATAATAGAACATACAGAAAGAAAGGTAAAAACCCCAGAGGCAAATGGTAGGTAAAGAGAAACTGGTTCCTTTACATTAAAAGAGCTAGCCAGAAACACGCCTAAACTAGGCCAATTGTTGTTGAGAACAAATAATAAGTCTCTATGCTGTGATTCGTGAGCTGGTTGTTGGCCCAAAAGAAAAAGCTTGGTACAGGATACAGGTGAGCCTGGGCCTCTTGGAAACATGGCGACAGAACCAAGTGCACCCAACAATCGCATCAGTCTGGCATACCCCTGTGGCTCTAAATCATTACTGAAACAATTTTCTAACAATCCACATCTTCACTCTTTTGTGGTGATGCCTGAACTTTCTTAATTGCAAGTCTCCACTCCAGTACCATAGCATAAAGGTCCTTTTCTGTTATGACTCCAAATCGTGCAACAGTCTCCTTGATTGCTGGAATTGTTCCTGTCCCCTTAGACTGTCATAGTGGCAATCTTGTTTTGAACTCATAGGGTTTTTCCTTTGTATCTACTACACAATGTTATTGTAATTTTATGGGAAACATTTTTTTAAACAGGCTCTCTCTATGTAGTCCTAGGATCCATGATACAAACAGAGAAATCCCCATGTTTGTTCTTTTAACTGCCGTGATGTCATACGTGTAAGGCTATACTTGTGTGTGAATATGGAGCACAATAATGACTCTGATCTTTACCTCTCAATCCTGAGTGCTTTTTAAGGAAATTTTCATTTCTACATATAGTATCTGAAATTCTTATTTTGATTCAAACACCCTACCTTTCCCCACTCCTTCCAGATGTCACCTGTCATTGTTCCTTGGTGGCTTTGCTAATAGTCAAAATCACCCCTGATATTTTCTGCTTATTTTTAAAATGGGTGAAAAAAAAACAGTTGCTGTGTATCAAGTTTCTTCATCTGATGCAAAAGAATAACCACATTTAACCAGGTGTGTCGTATGCATGATATATAATTATTGTTTTAACTTGTGTCATGTTTCGAAGATTGGGGCTTACATCCACATTACATTAGAATTTACAAGCAGTTCACATCTCCGGTAAAGGGTGTTCTAGGGATGATAGCATGGCAAGCATAGAGAGGGATAGTTATATAACCAGCAAGTGGCTCATGTCACTGTTGCATCATAGGCAGGCAGATAACCTGAGTACCACAATGAAAATAAACTCTGCCTTTATACCTTTAGCTAACTTAAATATTTTTAATATATTGAAAGGCAAAACCATCCCTTGCAAAGTATGCTTATATAAATACTACTAATAAATAAAATACTCTTCCTTCATTTCAATCAAAACTTAACCTCAAAATCTTTTGAAAATACAACCCTATCTACTAAAGTGGCCCATAGTATATGTAGTATATGTAGAAAAATATATGTTGCTTTCTCCTAATGTCTCTTTTATCCAAAACATGGACTGTTTATTTTCCTAACTGCTTAATTGATTTTAAGCAATTAGTCACTGCAAGTAATATATGATTAGTTAATTAACTCACTATCTAATACTGTTCTCATGGGAGACCTAGGAGTGTGGATTTACAGATTTCTGTGAATTAAAGAGGAACATTCCACATAGAAGGAGACTCTCTCAGCTAAGTCACATGGGGGAGGGCTTAGGCCCTGCTCCAAATGATGTGACACACTTTGATGATCCCCCACAGAAAGCCTCATGTCTTTCTGTGGAGCAGAAGAGGGATGGGATGGGGGTCGGTTGGGGACATGGAAGGATGGGAGGGAGAGGGAACTGGGATTGATTTATAAGATAAAATTGTTTCTAATTTAAATTTTAAAAAGTAAAATATACCCAGGAACTTGGTGAATTTTGTTCTAGGGAAAACAAAAATGTGAAAGTGGTCTAAGCAAAAATATATGTATGTATGTCTGTATAATATATATATGTGTGTGTGTGTGTGTATGACATATGTACATGTATGTATGTATATATATGTCAACTGACTTTTTGAGTACAACTTTATCACCCATGTTAACATTCTTACCACATATGCTAAACACTGAGTTTAATTTAGAATCACCTTCCCCACATTGGGATAGATGTGCTTAGCATGTCCTTCACTGGTTAGGAATAATCTTCTCACAGTAATTGCTGTGATATATTTTTAAGAAAACATTAAATGCTTAAAAGTTTAAATAATCTATGGCATTTACGAATCAAACACATTTAGGTTTTATATTATCTTAAGTTCCTTGTTTACTAACAACATTATAAAATATGGAAGAACAGTCTCTGAAAATTAGATGTGCATACACAATGACCTCAAGAAGTTGCATAAAGATTAGGCACCCTTCTGGATGAGAAGACAATACAATCTCTTGAAAGACAGAACGAAGAATTCAAGCTCTACCAGTCTTGATTTTTGTGGGAGACCACCTTGTTTCAGCATCTGGAGTAGAGCAGGTCCCAAAAGATATGCATCACAGGGACTGGACTTTCTGACACCAGGAGACACTGGCCTGGGGTCCAAGGGGACTCTGGCATGAGAGTCGGGGACTGACAGGTGGTTCTGAGCTGGAATGGGAAGTCTGCCTTGGATCTCTGACAGTACAGAAGGTATTGAGAATCACTTCATCTTGGAAAATATATTTACTCCCAATGTTAGTAGTCCCACAAAAACACCAATTAGAAATATCAGATGCTTCAGAAAACTCTTACTTTGAGAACACCAAAGGGAACCCCTTTAGACTCTGTTGTGGTTGGCTAGTGACAGCTGCTGGATTGACAGGGTATATATTGTTCATCAATTTTCCTCAAAAAAATCTAAAGGTTAATAATGTTACTATGAAGTAGAGTCACTGTTACATTTCTTCCATGAAGTACAATAAATTACCTTTGCTATGAAATAAAAACACATAGAGTGAAGAATCTTACTGGGAAGCAGCAGTTCTTTGAACTGGTGGTAAAGCCTCTCGTAAGACAGAATTCTAGTAAGACAGCAATGATGACAGGCTTGACATTGTGCTCAACTTACATTCCTAGCTTTGCTTCTAGGTTCACAGGCTTGGAGAAACACCGTTTGGTTTATGAAGCAGAAAGAACACATCTCACATGCATGCCAAATTAAGTCTCACTCTGACTATTGTAATTTAGGATTCTTCCACGGTTTGAAAACTCCCATTACAATGGGTGGCGAAACAAAATAAATAATTACATCCCAGCAACCAGTGATGAAACATGTCTGCCAAGTGCATTTGAAATCCAATACCCTAGTTTTTTACTTATCAATTTGCACAAAATCATTAGTCGTGATGGGCTTTCTTAAAATTAACGTTATTTAATATGCATGAACTTGATCATTTTATCATTATTTTTAAACTACCTTTAGAAAAGGTTGAACTGCTAAATCTCAAGGAAGATTGATGATCAGAGAATGGCAAAGGCATCAGAAAAAGTATGTTATCATTTTCACTCCTTTATTTAAACAATTGGCGCTATGAGTTTTAATTAATAATCACTTCTACTGACTCAACTGATGCTTCTCTGTGAGAAGAAAAACAAGAGAAAACAAAACAAAACCTCCCTCTTTCTTTGGTCATGGGTATATCCTCATCCCACTGCAGCACCTTTTCATGAAAAGGTAGATAAAAGGAAAAAATAAACTCATTTTATAAAGTGTAAAATTCCTGAGGGGTAGAGACACATGATAGGAGGCCACAATTTCTTCCCAGATAATTTTATTTTGGTTAAGGGCATGACTCTAAATGTAGCCCAGCAAAGGGTGTGAGAATAATCAGCACCTTGAACAGCTAATAATTAATGTTCTAAACACACCATTGTCCTGCTGAGATCCCTAAGACTTTATGTAAGGGGTAACATTAACACTCAGAACAGTATCAAAACATTACTTTGGGTAGCTTTTCTACTTGGAGTCATTGGTGTATACGGAGAAACTTCATATTGTGGCTCCATCATGAGAGGATCTTGAAGGTCTCCATCAAGGATAAAGAAGGAGTGAAGGAGTAGAACTCTATCTATCTTCCTAAAGTCCACAACTCTAATAATCTGTAAGATGGTACATTCTGATGACTAGAACTCTCTCATGGCCAAGACACTATAAGGGAGCTGAGAAATGCTCAGAATGTGGTGAAAACCATCTATATGAGGCATGGATGGAAATGTTTAAGTAACTAGCTAGCCCCCTTTAGTACATCATATTATGGCATTCAAAGCTAGTGTGAATTCTGCTACTTGGTACACATACACTATTATTTGAACGATGCTATATAGAGTAGGAAATACTCTGTGCATCAGATAACAGAATATATATGTTTATCATCAATTGTAGTTTTTAAAAGGAACTAACTTCAAAGCCACCAATTAACTGTAAAACCAAGCTACAGTATAGTTCATCATCCTCTTAGGTTAATACATCTTTATTTTCAGTATAATCTTATTAGCATAATAATATTACATTAACTCTCAAGTGTTTAACCAAAGTCTCAAGGATCTTAATTTGTGGCTATTGTTACCCTGCCATGCCTTCATTTGTGAATTTAAAAAAAAGCATACAAAATTCTCAACATGGAGACTAGAGAGATGACTCCATGCATAAAGTGCTTAATGTGCAAGTCTAAAACCAGCACCAAAGCTATTCATTGTCCTGCACATGCCTGTAATCTTAGCACTGAGAAAGACATGGTAGGGAGCTCTGCTTGTAACTAATTTAGTCCTGGGTCAGTGAGAGTGCTTACTTCATAAGAACAAGGGAGATCCAGTTTTGTGGATGGACTGGGGACTGGTGGGGGATGGGAACACAAGGGATCATGGTTGCGGATTAGGGGTTACTAAAAGAGATGACTAGAAAGTGGGACATTTCAGGATCGGGTAGAAACTAGTACAAAGGAATTTCCCAGGAATCTACAGGGATGTTGTCAGCTAAGACTCCTGCAATAGGGAGCAGAAAGCCTGAATTGACCACCTCCTGTGACCAGGCAAGATTAACAGTGAAGAGATTGGGATACCAGTGCCATCACATAATCTACAGTCTGTCCTGCCTATGAGTGGCACAGGGATTGGGGAGAGGCCCAGCTTGAGACACATTACTTGACAGTGACACTGCCTGTAGTACCAGAACTGAGAGGCTGGATGGCCTGAGACTTACTGTAGAACCAAACAAGACTGGAGGAAAAAAAATGCCAGTGTCATGATGCCTAATGGAATTCTGCTATATACATAAATTGGTGGTGCTAGCCCAGCTGTCATAAAAGAGGCTTCATCCTGCAACTGTTGGAAACATAACAAAGAACTCAGGACATGCCGATGAAGAGAGATAGGAATAATTGTAGGAGCCAGAGGGATCAAAGACAACACACGCAAATCCATGGATTCAACTACCCTGGTGCCATAAGAGCTCACTCACAGACACTGAACAGACAACCAGAAAGCCTACATGGGACTGACCTAGGCCCTCTGAATGAATATATGTGATAGTTATGTAGCTTGATCTTGTTGTGGGACTCCTAGTAGTGGGAGCAGGAGCTGCCTCTGACTCTTGCAGGCTTCTGGGACCCTAGTCCTCATAATACTTGTCCAGTCATAATACTAGGGTACATGCTTTGTCTTTCTGCAACTTTATATGCCATGTTTTATTGGTATCCATGACAGGCCTACCCATTTCTGAATAGAGACAGGAGTTGATGGAGGGGATAAAAAGGAAGGTGAAGTTGAGGAACTTGGAGTAGAGGATGATGGGGAACTGTGGTTGGGATGTAAAATAAACAAAAAATAAATAAATACTTTTAAAAATAACAAGGGGAAGAACAATACAGCGGGATATTTTTTCCCTCCTCTGCATGTGAACATAAATGCCTACCCCTTCACCTACATGTGTCACATGGTTACATATACTCACATACATGCATAAAATATTCATTTTAATTGTGTTCACAGTTCAAGTCCCTACATGTACAACACTGCCTCATTATGGGTGTAATACATATTAAGTAAATCTTTTAAACACATAAAGTTTGGAATTTGTTTGTTCCTGTCCCATTAATTATGCTAATGAAATCATGATCCCAAAGGTCAGAAGAGCATAATAGCTAAGCATTGGGAGGATTCAAGACCTCTGTGTTCATGTTAAATATTCACAAGGAGGATAGCCAAGATGCTAATCAAAGCCAATTGTGTAACTTCCTCAATATGTGAATACTTATGTGGCTTAGCACCTCATGAAGGACAGGGCCACTACGCATACTTTCTGTGCCCTGCCACATAAAATATATGACTTTATGGATAATCTGCTGCACGGTCAGGCTGATGTTAATAGTAGGATTCTTTTCCAAAACTCTCCAAAGGTTGGAGTGTGGGCAGCTGGCATGATGCATGCACCTTAGATTTTCTACACAATGGAAGAATTTCACTCCCACTGAGAAAGTTGGAAGGCCTGTGGATTAGATTTATAGCTTTTGTTAAGCAAAGGTATAAATAGTGATTTTGCTAATAAATGAAAGCAGAAATTTAGTTTCAAAACTACTGGCTTCCTTGAAAAAAAAATAGTGTTTCTTTGACTGGATTTATCCACCAAACAACAAACCTATCATGGATAATTCATTTTATTACATAAAGTAGGATAGGAATTTCATTAAATTCTTTGTTTCACTAATCATTTATGCAAGATTATTTAAGTAGACATATGATAGAGACAGACTATAATACTATTTTGCTCAAGGAAACACAAATTTAAGAATATCATTCAAAAATACCATATGTCTTCAAGCTCGCTAATTTAGATTTTCTATAAATGAAGAGATGACAGAAGTCTGTGGAATAGAAAGTGTTTGTCCTGAAGGAAGGGGGTTAGTCAAGAAATGATGTTGAGACAATGACATGAGACAAAGAGCATATCCCCAAGCAAGAGGACCAGCAAAGCCTTGACATTGGAAAAAGCTCCTAAATATTTCGTAGGAAAGGACAAAGGACTGGCTGAAGGGTGAGGCAGGCTATGAGGATAAGGGAGCCAAGAGGAGTTTAAAGTTTGGTTGTCAAAAGAAAAGGGAGCTCCATTAATTTCATTCTGAAATGTTTTAAATTGTAACTTGGTTAGTGCAAATATTCACTTAGTGCCTTTAAGAAGGTTTCAATATTAAATGAGATTTATCTATCCTAAGTTCTCATTTATTTGTTATCTAATACACTGGCTCTAGACATGAAACAAGGATATAAAGTTCGCAGCATTGACTATTTGCTAAAGGTGTTAAGGATATCAGCACAGGCAGGAAAAACACATTGTAAGTTAAAGAAAACTTACTGTGAAATGATTTCCTCAATCTCTCTGGAAAACACACTCTTCCACCGATTGAGAATTTTCTTTAAAGGCTGGAGAGATGGCTCAAAGGTTATTAGTACTTGCTCTATGAGGATGAACCTGAGCTCAAATCCTCAACACCCATGTAGAATGTTCAGCATTGCTGCTTGTGCTTGTATCCCCAGCATTGGGTACAGCAGAGGCATATTGATACTGAGATCATGTAAATACACACATACATATACCCACATTCTCAGGTGCATGTAACACACACAGGCACACCCACACATATACACTGGTTTTCTTTATTAATGAGGGTGAAATGTAAAATCATCCCATGAAACTATAGATTCAAATAAACAAAACATTTCAATTTCCCATCTCTATTATTTTTCATTCTGAACTGCCAACTATAGAATACCTGTATCATGCCTGAGTAACTAACAAAAAAAAGTGTTATTCTTAAAGGCATACAGCAAAAAGAAAGAAAGAAAACCTTCTTCATCTCATCAGAAAAATGTCTCCTACATGCCACCTCTATTCAGGGTGGCTCAGCAACAGGTATGAGAGCCCTATGCTGATTTGGTTCTTGCCAAGGGCTTTTTCTCACTTCATTTTTCATTGGTCTGTGAAAACAAGGCACCCCTAGAAACTAGTCAATCCCTCCGACTTCTAGTCTATTCCTACATTTTTCCATGCTCTAAAATAGGACAATTTTTTCAACTCATCTTTCCCTTATAGTAACTTGACAAATACAATCAATAGAAAACATCACACAATATTATGTTCTAATTTGATTCCTTTTCCCCGGAGATAAACATTTATTAGAAAATAAAAATAATATTAAAATCCATTTCAGATACCTGGTTTGAACATGGTATACACCATTATTTTTTTTGTTCTCTGCATTGCATCACTACAAAACACAGCTATACTCTTCAGAAACGACATAGGAACAAACCAGAAGGGAACAGTACAAAGTCCTAAGAGTGTGACAGGTATTAAGCTTCAGAACTGGGGGAATAGAGTAGAAACAACTGTCTACACCTTTGTTATTCAACCTAAGAAATCACTTGCCTGTTGTCAGTGTCCAGAACCCTCCTAATCTAAGTCTAAGGTTTCTGAACTAACCAAGAATACTCCTGAAAGCAACAGAAACATCTTACACTAACAACAAAGGAGACACACTAAGAACCCTATTACAACTGTAGACAAAAAAAGATGCTCTCTGTCCTCTCTCTCTCTCTCTCTCTCTCTCTCTCTCTCTCTCTCTCTCCTCAAACCCCCCCCGTTTGTGTGTGTGTGTGTGTGTGTGTGTGTGTGTAACATTTACTGCACCCATGTGAGTATATCTCTGGAGTCCAGGAGACAAGCTTAAGTGACATCCTTCAGATGACAAGATGCCAAACACCTGTGATTTCTTTTTGATAGAACATCTTACTCATTACCATGCCTGGATTTTTTCATATAACTCTGGTCCTCCTGATTGCTTGGTAAACACATTATTGATGAATGTACATAAGCAGCACTACTGAAAGATTCTTAATTTCTGGCTGACGAGGATGAAAACAGAATCAAGTCAAAATATGTGTCCAAGAACAGCAGTGGCACTTTCTTCAGGATCTTGAACTCTCTTTCTACACACATCCCCAAGGACTGGATGGGAACTGATAACAGCTCTCTCAAGCTAAGAGATACTTGCAGACATGGCCTTGGCATGGGAGCTACAGAAGCAGTAGCAAATAAACTCAGAACACCTAAATAACACTTTGCAGGATCTAAAATGGAAAGTATCCTTGAACCAACAGCCCATAATGGCACTAAATTAGATATGGGAAGATGGGTGGGAGGGAGAACTGTGGTCTGAATGTAAAATTAAATCAAAATAGAAAAGGAAAAAATGTTCAGGTCAAACATGGATGAACACAATGCTGGATTTGGGCATGGTGGCATATGCCTTTGGTCCCCGAACTCTGGATGCTGAGGGAAGAGTATCATATGTTTGAGAAAAGTTTAGCCTACTGGATCTCAGCAAACTGAAACCAATCCAAATCAGATGATGGAGTCATTCCATAAGAATATGATATCAGCCATACAAATGTACTCATAATTTTTAAAAAAAAATAAATCAGGACTAATACAGAAAACCTGAGCGATAGAAAACTATGCAAGAAAGTAGTCAAGGGAAACAATTGCATTAAAAAAAACCCTGGTGGGGGGGGAAGAATAGAAATGAAAGGTCTTCTGCATTTAGATTGATGAGAACAAGAAAAAGAGAAGATGACGAGGGGTTAATCTGTATGCATTGGGACAATTACAACAACAGACAGAGGAAAGAGACTGAAAACTATCTCAGGGATGTACAGGAAAGACATTGTCTATCATCTGTACTGCACAGTTCTAAAAGAATGAGTCACAAAAGAGAACAAAAGAATACTGCAAAATATGGTGGCCGAAAAATAATTCTAAATCTGATGAAATAAACACATTCAGATATGGCATGGACTTCAGAGAGATAAATCCACAAACTACAAAACACAGCAACAAAAGAAGTTTTTACATAACAAAAAGTATTAGAGCTAAAGAGGGTAATAGACTGATGACTACAGCTATGGATGTGAACACACTATCCAAAATGGACAAGGTTACCTGCAAAGACATAAAGCTTCCCACCATAACACAGCAAGAGGACCTACATAGTGGGACAAGGCCGGCAGTATATGAAAATAAGTAAATTTATATGGGACAGTGTCTAGCTTTCAATTCATGTTTTGCTGGAGTAAGTAATCTTAAAAACTGAAAAATAAAGTAAGAATTCAGAAGAAAACTGTGATTTTCTTACCAGCCATAACCATTTTAGCTTTATTTGTCAGTACTATGTCCTATATGTAGGAATTAGGAATTGCTTTGCATCTTCAGTATTTTCAGTAAATCTTCTCTTCGTTGTGCATTTAAAAATGTTTTCCCCATTTTCAATATTCTGACATGTTATGTCCACGTATCAGTCACTCTCCTAATTTAATGTTTCCTGTGAGTAGGTGCCTAACAGTCTCATTTCACTCCGAGAGGCAGGGGACCCCCAGTCCATACCAGGTAAAGGGTTATCATACAATGAAACAAATTATTCATGTTAAAAGTAAAAGAAGACCGTGAAGCTTAGCATTGCTCGTGTTTGTGCTCGTGTGTGTTGTGATTTCTTACCTTCTGCATCTATCAGTATCTTTAGCCCACTGAATTCTCATTCATCATCCCTTTCCTAGCTTTGTCATTAAATATAGTCATTAAACATACAAACAGGACAGTTAGAGAACACTGTACATAGAAGAAAGGTAATATTTCTTGTTCGGATGCATCCAAGTGAAGACAGAAATCAGAAATCACTTTTATGTGACAGATTTATAGTGTAATATTCCCTTTTTCTCAAAAAATATTTCTGTGTAGTACAAACTTCTTGTCCATAAATGAGATTCCACTGTAATATTTCCTGTGGACATAGAGTTAGTGACTGATCAGTGTTTCTCAACACTGGACAGGGAAGTGATGGGAGACTTAGAAGAATTCTCTTTGGTTAGATGTACAGCTAATATGATGGGACATCGAGGCTCTTGGTATAGAGTGGGAGTTATTCTGAGTTTAGACACAGTATAGCACCTGGGCAGACATAATTGGAATGAAGAGAAAAGCTAATGGAACTCTGGAGGACCTTGTTGGTTGCTAGACGGCCAGAAATCAGAATGACGAGAAAAGGATCCAAGTGTAAAAGGCAGCTCCAGAAATTCCAAGGACATAATATCTGGATGCATCCAGTGAAACATGGTTCATGATTTATGCTGGATTAAAGCCAGGGAAAATTGTGATACCAAGAAATTGACTTCATGGCCATGAATATTTCTATATAAGGAAAAGTTAAGGCTAGATTTTCATGTCCAGAGAGGGAACAGAAGGAATTCAGAAATGTGTACTTTAAAATTATAATGTTGATATTTTAATGCACATTTGACAATAAAATTTGATTAAGAGTCTCATTAACTATTCTTGTAGAATATATCTTCAATAACTAGTATCCCCATGAGTTAAAATATTGGGCATAGCCCTTAGATTTTATGATAGGGGGTAGAGCTGTTGAAGGTAGTGGTCTAGCTGAAGAGATTCTATCAGCAGAAGATAACATTTTAGGAGATTAAAGTTTTGAATCTCTCTTGGAGGTAAGCCCCACCATGTTTTTCTAACCATGGTGACATGTACTCACAAACCCTAGTACAGTAGATAAGATGTCATGGAGCAACAACTCTAAACATATACTTTATTACCTCAAATATTTGATTATGCAATGGAGATCTGACATAATAACTAATATGTAAATTATGGCTTCCTCACAGCAAGGAAATAGTTGTAGAAAGGGAACAAGTCTATTTACATAGTTAATAGCCTCACCTTTCTCATATTAGGGGAAGCCAGGTGACTTCACCAGAAAAATTACAAGGTAATCAGGCTGTCAACTGGCTGTAAGAGTTATAAGCATATGAAAGTCAAAGACATAAGCCAGAAATTTGATATATAAAACACATGTTAGTAGGAGATAATGGAGATAGAGTTAGCAATGCATTAGTAGGCTTGAATAGTAGCACAGGACAACATGACTTAACTGATAAAAAGAAAATATTCCATCTAACAGAGGCAGATGAACACCTTTCCTTTCTAAAACAAAAGGAAACAGTATATGACAATGTCCAGTCACAAGACAAGTCTTAACACATTTTAATATACCATAAGAAATTGAAATACTAACATTAATCCTTTGTGATCAAAATCATATTAAACTAGGAGCAAGCAAATGATTGAAGAAAAACTCAAAATCCACAATATACTCCAGAGCCATCAATGACACAGAAGGAGCCAAAGACAAAACAAAGAGAAAATTTGACAAAAATCAAATTAGAATTATATATGGAAACATGCAAGAGAAATTATAGATCAGCAGCTACCCCCATAGAAACTTACAAAGATGACTGCCTAAACATGAGCTGAACCACAATGACAAAGAAAAGCCCAAAGGCCTCAGCATGACACGAAGAATGGAAAGCAGCTAAGGAATGCTAAGAGGAGAAACAGCCTTACCCCAAGAAAAAATACTCCAATGGGCTCTCCCATATCAAATGCTCAGCCCTTCCAATATGTATACAAGTAGCCTTGTAGAGATTGAGAGAATGAATATGCATGTATAGACATATAATATGTATTCATGTAATAATAATTCAATAAGAAGCCATGAGTTTCAAAGAAAGCAAGGAGGGATATATGGGAGGCTCTGGGGAAAGGAAACAGAAGGGAGAGAAATAATTGTTCTGTAATCTCAAAAATAACAATACAAATTTAAAACCTAACCTGCACTAGTTTAGACAGTGAAGAAAGAAGGCAAGAAGCACGCATACTAAGACCAAGCTAAGAAAATGCGTTCAATCAAATAATTTCTTTTATATATCAAGTAAGTGGGAAAAGAACCAATCAAATTCAATTAATGGAAAGAAAGAACTCTATCAGGGCAAGGCAGAAATAGATATAATAGAACCCAGAGTAAAATAGAAAGAAAACACTTTTGAACTATAATGATACTATTATCATTGAATAATATTTGTAAACCTTTAACTAGATGAGACAAATGTGAATTGATTTAATTTAGAACTAGGAACGATATGTAGAATAAGGAAAATATTTTTTAAAAAATTAAATAAATAAATATAATCAGAAATGAAATATAAAGAGAACTATGACCACATGCAAAGGCATCAGAACTTTCCAAAACAGACCAGTCAAATAGCTTCACTGTGAATTTCCTAATATGAGACATGCCTCTATCCTTCTCACACTTCTAAGAATTAAGTATTCACGATTCCCAAGTCATTTTACTAAGCAAGAATTTTCAACAATTAACACCATAAAAGTTAATTGCAGAAAGGAAAAAAATTACAGTCCAATGTCCTGAATACAAATGCAACACGTTCAATGGCATTCTTTTTTTTTTTATTACCATTCATTTTATTCTTTTTTCCATTTAATATCTTTTTTATTATTATTATTTTTTATTTTACATGTCGATCCCTGTTCCCTCTCCCTCCCTCTTACCCTCTCTGCCCCCTCACATGCACCCTGACAACCCTCTCCTCCCATCCGCCACCCAAATTCCACATGTAGGATGATGCCATCCAGGTGGGGTCATGTAGATCTGTCCAGTTGTTTGAAGTAGGGACTAGAACTTCTCTCTTGTCTCTAGGTTAAGGCAGTTATCCCTCCATTGGGGATGGGTCCGCAAGGTCTTCTTGTGCACTAGAACACATCCTGGCTCCACTGTCTGAGGTCCCTTAGACTGCTCAGGCCTTCTGGCTGAGACCCATATTCAGGGGGCCTGAGTCAGTCCCATGCTGGATTCCCAGCTATCCGTATGGAGGCCCGTTAGCTACTCCTTGCTCAGGTCAGCTGTCTCTATGTGTTTCTGCACCTGGTCTTGTCCTCTCCATCTGCTTCTGGATTCTAGTTTGACTCAGTGTTTAGTTGTGGGTGTTTGTATCTGTTTCCAACAGGTAGTAGATGAGGGCTCCATGATAGTGGATAAGTTAGTTGTTGATCTCACTATCCAGGAAGGGCATTTATGGTAGCCTTTCCATGGTTGCTCAAATTGTTAGTTGGTGGTGGTCTTGTAGGTCTCTAGACCTTTCTTTAGGTTCCGTTTTCTTTGCAAACCATTAATAGCTCCCTCTTTTATGTCCCCCCCCCTCTCTCTTCTGTCTTCTATTCCCACCCTGGCTCAATCTCTGTAGTCGCACATGCTTTCCTCTCCTCCCCTTCTCTTTCTCCTACTTTTCTGTCCATTCACTGCCCCCACTTCCCATGTACTCTGGGGGACTTGTCCCTTCCCCCTTCTGTGAGGGAATTCATATGAATCTCTTAGAATCCACCTTGTATCCTAGTTCCTCTGATGGTGTGAATTATAGGCTGGTGATCCTTTGCTCTAGGTCTAAAATCCATATAAGAGCAAGTACAAAAGAACTAAATATCAGTAGATGTTCTCACAGGATATACGGGTGATCAGCATAGGTAACTAAATAATTTTGTACATAGCATTCATTAATAGATGAAAGTATGATCATGAGTATGTTCAATAGATGCAGAAAAATATTTTGACAGAATTCAACATTGTATCATGATCTTAAAATAATCATCTGAAAAAATGAAATGAAAGGAATGCTTTTAAGTAGAATAAGGATTGATTACCCCAAATACAGATCATATAATACTTATTCATGAATAAATGATTAAGTTTTAAAATAAGAGTTTGAAGCTCATCATTGGCTACATGTGAAATTTGAGGCCAACCTGAGCTAAGAAACTTGGCAGAACAAACAAAACAAAGCAAAATGCTAAGCAAACAGTACTATAAAATACTGCATATTGTAGCCAACTCCCACCCAAGATCATATGAAGAAACCAGACATAGTTGGCCCAGAGCATTACAGAGGTTGAATCACAGAAAGGGTATTTTGATTTTACTAGGGTCACATGTCATAATTCTATGGAACTTGAGAGCATACGTCTTCTTCTTTGTATGAATCCAAGTTTCCTTGAAGTAATAGCAATATGAAGAAGCCAGCTGCATCCTCCCTGTTTGCCCTTGGGGTACCAGTTTCCAATACTCAGCTTTAAGCACATAGTACCAGTATCCTGGCCTATCTGGAGCCAGTACAGTTTTCACTGAGGGAGTGGGTACTTATGTTCCTAACCCCAATTAGACATCTCAGGGGATATCACAGGCCTTTTAAGGAAAGAAAGTTAAAATCTGTTAACATCCTTATTTAACAAAACAGTGGGACCTTCACCCCCTCTCCCACATCTTCTGCTGTCTCCATCTGATGTTTTATTGATGTGGCAGCTGCATCTTAATTAGCTGAATTCCTCACTGTACATGTGCCCTGAGGCTCTTTGAGAAAAGACATGGTCTTAAAAGTCTACAGAGTAGACAAATAAGCAAATATTGCCTCAGACAACATTTTCCCAAATGTACTTGTCACAGGCATTAATTACTGGGTGGGGATTTCACAGAGACAAACCAAGTAATCAGAGTATTTATCTTACTGCCTTAAGAGGCAAGGTCAGAAACGATCACACTGGAAAGTAGGAAAGGGCACTAAGAAGAAACTGGGGAAATTAATTAGCCTATAATGAGTGAAGAATATAGAAACTTAAAAAAAAAATATAAGTTTATTATCTCCATTTAGGTTCTCCATGTAGCAAACTCTGAGGTCACAGTTGAAGGGGTGGGAGTTTGTTTTCACATTTATCTTAAGAATTGCTAGTCGGGCTATGAGAAACATGTGAGGAAACAATAATAGACAACATAGGCTCCAAAACTATCCATTAGCTTCCAAGGCACCCAAAAGTAATATGCGCGTGAGAATAGTAAAAGGCATGGTGGAACCAATCTGCTGTGTACAACATACCCTTGAGTAGAAATCACATTTTCCTGAAGGCTTCATTCCTATGCAAAAGGAGTAGTGAGCGATAGCACCATTGGATTTCTTCAATTCCTTTTGAGTCATGGGAATTTAGATAAAGGATGCTGAAATTAAACCCACTGGGTCATTGTTTCAAGCCAGCAGACTTCTTCAGCATACACGTCTATCATTTTGCAGAATGAAGAAAAGAAAAAAAAAAAAAACAGGATTTTTGTGTTCACTACTGTGCTATCTGCTTTTATATCAATTTCACACAAGGTAAGTGTCAGTAGGAAACAGACAACCTCAACTGACATAATAACCGCAGCAGAATGGCCTCTGTGTTAAACTAGTGCATTCCCTTGGTTGGTGATCGATGAGGATCCCACTCATTTAAGGTGGTACAGTCTCTGGGTTGGTGATCCTGGGTGGTATAAGAAATCAGGCTGAGTAAACCACAAGGAGTGAGCCAGCAAACAGCACTCCTCCACCAAGGCCTCTGAATCAGAACCTGCATTCACGGTCTGGCCCTGTGTGAGTTTTTACTCTGACCTTCCTCCATAATGGACTGTGCTGTGGAACTGTAAGTTGAAATGGACCTGTTCCTCCCCAAGTTGCTTTGTGTCACGGTGCTTGATGAAAATAACAGAAACCATAGCAAAGACAAGCATAATACTGGGTTGCCAGAGGAAGACTAATTGGAGCATATGAAAAAATGTAGATAGACAAACGATTTCAAACTAAGTAAGCATCCACCAGGCTCACCATGGGCATGTTTGGCAGTGATGATATTTGTAAGATATAATCAGAAGTACACTCATGCTTTGAGAGCATTCAAAGACCATGTTTTTAACAAACTCGGTGAATAAACAAACTTGTTCCCAAACAAGTAAGAACAGAGACTGGTCTATGGAAAGGGATCCTATAGGCCCTACATGTTTGGAGACACATCTTAAGTTTATTTGGTGTATGCTACCAAAGCATTTCATATTCATAGAGTCTTTTGTGCCCAGAGGAACAAGAGCTGGTGTGATGGCAGCTAGCTCATTTTAGTTAGAAGTGGTCTGCATGACAACTTATAGCTATAGAAAAGAAACCACTTCTAGGAATTTAGGGGCCAAGAGCAGTGTTATTTCCAACCCTTAAGACCTCTAATTTAATTTCCCAATGACATCGAGCAACAGCTGTTATTACCCTACTTTACAAATCAGAAAAAATTAAAAAAATAAATGTTGGTCAATTGTCCTTTCTCCCCAGACCTATTGACCCATTAATGTTACTGAGTTTGTAATTTCTAGTGCAATCATATAACTTTTGTTTATAACATTGAAGCCAGTTATTTCTTTACCTTAGTTTGACTAGAATACAGGCATATTGGTTTACCTTCTTATCACAAATTCAAATGGACACTGATGAAGGCGTTTTGCATGAGAAGTCTTTCTATGCCGGAACAACTCTGGCTTCAGATATACCCATTCTTTACAAATATCTCAAAAACGGTGTTGCCAACCCTGACAGAAACTTGTACCTGAATTCAGTTCCATTTTGGTCTTTGATAAGTGACATCTTTATTAGTAAAGAGTTTTGGAGATTTAAATGGATTTGTGGCTATAAAATTGCATAGAGAAAATGTGGAAAGGGAATAGAAACTGCTGTCACTATCTCTGTCATCAAAGTAGTTATTACTTGGTGGTTGGATAAGCCACTTCCTAAGCTATAATCCAACGTTAGTGACAACATTGTCATATTAAAATATTAAAAATCCTTTTTTTTTATTCTCCTCAATATGTAGGTATACTGACAAATGTGTCATTTCAGATACCCAGTCATGATCATCCTTGAAATTTTGTTTTCCTTGTTAGAATAACCAAGTAATTAAACACAAACGCAATGTGAGACTGCATCCACAGCAAAGGCAGCCTGAGCCACAAAGCTCCACTGTCATTCAGCAACTCTGCTTGCATTTCTTAAAGATAAAGATGGCTGAGCCATTGAAAACCAGTTCCTGGACATGGTCAAACTTCTGATCGAACTTGAATGTGTGAAAGTACATTGTGAGGCCTGACTGAAGGGGGAAAAGGATCACAGAACATCTGGTTGAGTGCAGAAAAATTATAGTTTGCAAAGGGTCAGAAACAAAAGGGTCATTCTTAAAAATAAGGTCAGAAATGAAAAGGATAGAGATACCAGATAGCAACTCTGACTATAAAGGTTTGAAACTGTTAGCTTTCAGCCAAGAAAGAACCTCATTTGAGATTTGTTCCATAAGGTGTATAACAGATGTGCTATTACCATGTCTTGTGTAAATTTAGGAGGGAAAAAAATTGCATGATTTGTAAATCAGAAATATTCATGCAAATGAGAAGATAAAAGTCACTAATATGAATGAGCCTAGTGCGGCATGTCGTCTAATTTTTTTTAAAAAATACAAAGGTATATGGAAAGTGTAAGGAAGCTAGTTTCCTAGACACTTTGTCATCTAATGTGCAATTCTCAGCACGCTGAACTCAAAGCTGAGCAATCTGACAAACCTGAGTCAAGGATATGTGTCAAAATTTGTCTTTCCTTTGATGTGCTAATTGACCAGTTACATCTATGTAAAGGACACTTCTAAAACCCTACATTTTCGTCCTTGATTTAAGTCAACATGGGAATAAGACCTAGTCTGGGAGTCACTACTAGGGTGCTTCCTTTAAGCTGGACACTAAAATCAATCACACTGTTCTAGCCAAAAAGAACATGACAGACATGTAGATAATTATAAGCCAGTCACATTTCCACAAAGCCATGATTAACTATTCAAATATATAACAAGTGATTATATTCTAAGAGCAATTCAGCTAATTACATTGCATTAAAAATTAGAAATAAATTAATTCTAAAAGCAAAGTATAGACTCAAGATTTCCATGTAACAGCTTGGGCATAAATATTTAATGCACATGAAATTTGTGATGGGGAGTGTTTGGCAAACATTCATTTGGGATTGAAATCAACAAATTATATGATAATTGCTTTTGTGAGGCTTGGTTCAAGAACTAGCAGAAATTACACTTGAGAAATGTAGGACTCATCTTATTTCCTGATCCACTTGCCTTAAAAACTTAATTCACTTGTATGAAATTTCTTTGTATGACATTTATATTCCTCTTTTCTGACATAATTCCTTTCCCAATCTTTTCATTTTACATTTATCTTTTAGTTGACAAAAAATGGAACGCACTCATGGCACACAGTATATTTTGATAGAGCCATGAAATAGTGGGTAAATTACGCTAATTAGTGTATCCATTATCTCAGAAGCCTGTCATTTTTATATTAGAAATATCTGTTCTCTCAGCATTAAAAAATACCAAATGCAATTACATTAACCATAGTTATATTAAATATCGTATCTCAAGCTGATTCGTCCTTTCTAGGCTTCACTTCCTTTCGCCCCAACTCCTGTCTGCCATGCTCCCATTGAATGATCATGTTATTTACATTTGTGTTTTACTCTTGTGGAGTCTATAAGAAAGTGAAATGGTGTGGCAGTTTTCCTTTCTACACTGACTTGTCATACATAACAAACTCATGCTTGTGGGGACACGGAGCAAGGAGAACATCCTTCCATTGCTGATGTGAAAGCAAAGTTGTACAGTCACTGTGGGAATCAACCTAGCACTTCCTCAGAATGTTGGGGATTGATCTACCTCAAGATCCAACCACGCCACTGTTGGGCACATGCCCAAAGGATGTTCCATCCTGCCTCAAGGCTCTCTGCTGACCCATGTCCATTACAGCTTTATACATAACAGCCAGAATCTTGAAAGAACTTAGATATACCTCAACACAAGGATAGATGAGGGAAATGGAGTACATACTCAAAGTGTTACTCATATGTTAAAAACAATGCCACAATAAAACATGCAGATAAATAAAACTAGAAGAAAAGCATCAGAGGTGAAGTAAATCAAACCCAGAAAGATAAATTTGGTGTGTACTCACTTATAGGTGGTTATTAACCTTTAAGCAAATGAAAATCAAGCTACAATCCATCGATAAAGAGAGCTTAGGTAAGGAATACGGATCCAAGGGAGATGCACTAATTTCCCTGGGAGGAATAGAATGGATTTTACAGGCAGAATGGGTGTGGGTGAAGACAGGACTGTGGTTATCAGGAAGTGGGAGGAATGGGGAGAGGGAGAGCATAGGAGAGATTGCTAGAATTGGGGGGTCTTGGGGATAAAACCTACTACAGTTGAAACTGTATGTATGTATGTATGTATGTATGTATGTATGTATGTATGTATATATGCCATCTTAATGAGGACACCTAACTATGGGGAATAAGTAGTGTCAACAGGCCACCTCTTGCTGCCAGGAAAGCCTTCTAGTTCATGACTGACGGCCAATACCGTCTCATTGAAATTCCCAAACAATCCAGGCTGTTGCTAAGCAAAGGGTTTCTCTTTGCACACTGACAGTGGGTGACCCTCTACAGGGGACAATACCTACACAACTCACTGAACATAGAAAAGTTGAGACAGTGCCTCTATGGAGCCTTCACATAAGGAGACAATTTAGTGAGGAAGGCACTTGCAGGCTACTGAAAGAAAACATGGAAACCAACTCAGCCATGAAACCGTTGACCTACAATGTCTTCTTCTACAAAACTATGCCAGGGCAATGGTGACACAGAACTTGTGGGTGTATCCAGTCAATGTCTGATTTAACTTAAGGCTCACTCCACAAGAAGGAACCCATATTCAACACTGCTTGGGTAACCAAGAACTAGAAAATATCTAACTCAGAGACCTAGGTGAAAACAAACCCCACTGATAAAACAAAACAAAAACCCATAAATTATCAATAAAATGATTCCAAATGATCTACTATACTCATGGATTACTGCCTTATTCTATCATCAGTGAAGATTCCTTCAACAGGAAATGGGAACAGATACAGAGGCCCATAGCCAGACATCAAGCAGAAATAGAGTCTAATTGGGAGGTCTCCATCAAATCATCCCCTCAGATTTCAAGGAATTCTGAAGATTGTAAGAACCAGAGGGGATGAAGAATACTAGGAGAACAAGGCCTTCTGAATCAACTAAGTTGTCTCAAATGAGCTTATAGAGACTATACCAGCAAGCATGGCCTAAATGGTCTTGCACCAGATCCTAATATTTTAGCTATTAGCTTATTATTGTTATGGGACTTCTTACTGTGGGAATGGGTGGATCTTTTAGCCTGTGGCTGTTCTGGGGACTCTTTTCCTCCTGGTAAGTTGCCATGTGATAGTTTTTGCTTCATCTTATTATATCTTTTGTCATACTTGGTTGTTGTCTCTTGGGAATCTGTTCCTTTCTAGTGAAAGACAGGAAGGGAGTGAGTGTTGAAAGGATCTGCAGAGGACCTGGAAGGAGTAGAGGAGATGAAACTAAAGTCAAGATACATTGTATAAGAAACGAATATATGTTCAGCAAGGTGCTGGTGGCGCACCCCTTTAATCCCAGCACTCGGAAGGCAGAGGCAGGTGGATCTCTGTGAGTTTGAGGCCAGCCTGGCCTACAGAGCAAGTTCCAGGACAGGCTCCAAAGAAATATAGAGAAACCCTGTCTCGAAAACAAACAAACCAAAATAAAAAAGAAATGAATATATTTTCAATAAAAGGAAAAAGAGAATCTCCCCATAATATCATTTTATACTACAGCGGATTCTTTACTTGGATGTTCCCAAAGGTAATGTAACTGGAAGCAATAATTATGTGAGGAGAGAATCCTGGATTGAATCAGTTTCCTGGTTGTTCTTGGTCCAGGCAAGACTGCATGAATGAGTTGATATTATGGTACAGCTCCTCAGTTTTCTGACATGTACTTCTACACTGTTAATGTTGTCCAGGTCCTTTGACAAAAAATAAAATAAAAAGCATTCAACCTCAACTTTAGTTACTGTATTTGTGTTATGAAAAAAAACTGCTGTGCTTGATTTAAATCTAGATGCAGATCCTGAGGGTCAGGGATGATTGGCAACAGGAACAGCTTACAACTGTGGCACTGGAGATGGTGGATCTGGTGTCAGAGGGTTAGCTGTTAAGAAGCAGAGAGGAACTCTGGCTGAAAAATGGACCAACCTACCAGACAAGTTCCATGCAGTGTAATTTTATTCAGCAAGGCCTCGCCTCCTAAAGACCCACAACTCTCTTAAACAATTAACATCAGCTTGGGGTTAAGTATTCAAACACTCAACTACCTATTTCCTCATCTATATGTCTATCATCCCTTAGACAACTATCGTCTGTCTATCCAGAATCTATACAGATTATATATATATATACCTATATATGTATATATATATAATCTTTATCATCTATATCTTTATCTATCACCTATCTATCTATCTATCTATCTATCTATCATCTATCTACCTATCATCTATAATCTATTCTCATATCTGCTTACTTACTTTCTGCTGTCTTATTTCTCCAACATATTAAACACAGGTTTAAGGTATTTAATACATATTCTCTCTCTCTGACCTTACACCATAAAGGTTGTCTATCTTCACATAGTTATTCTAAAATAATCACTTAAGCAATGATAAACTTTGATCCTATATTTTTGTAATGTATTTAGCTATCTGTTGACCTCTTGCATGCTAGTTTGTTCTCCTGGGAGAAAGGTTTGTCTGCACATGATACCATGTTCACAAAAATAAATTTTACTCTTTATCTTAAACTTTATTGTGAAAATAAATATTTTCTAATATTACTGAAGGCAGTGTCTTTGGCTTCTCCTTCAGTATGTGAACAGTGTCTGTTGGTAAGATAGGCATTTTCATTTTCCCAGTATTATGCTATCTTTCCAGAATTATTTCAGCTGATTTTTATTTTACTTATAACAAAACTAACTTTCATATTGGTTCATGTATAGTGTAACAGCCTCTGACATGATAATAATCACCTCTGCTTCACTGCGTTTGCCCTTCAATTCTCGCTACCTGTGTGGGGGTGAAATGAACCTATCGAGTTAATTCTAATGAATATTCCAGTAGATATAAGCATATAAGCAGTGTCATTGAAATGCTTATCAAATACATTCTTCTGTCCTTGTATAGTTTAAATTTATCTCTCTTTCTCTTAAATTTCCACATATGATGTGCCGCTATAGTCTCTGTCTCTCTCTCATCTTAAAAGGCATCAGATGGAACATGTACAGAATGGCAATTTGTCTGTGCCATTTGTGGTTCTATGTCATGCCTGTTTGGCACATAGTAAGCTCTTATTAGACACACCAGAAGGTAAGAGTATATGACTGTTAATAAGATGACAAAACAAGAACGCTGACCTTACAGAAGACCAAGAAAAGAACTTGAAAACAACAGTGATGAGTTAAAAAAAAGATATAACAAGAGGAGAAAGTTGGGTCAAAGGTTGTAGATCTCACTAAAAACATATTTTAAAAGCAAATAGTTTATATATGAACAGATACAGCAAAAAGTGTTTAAGGCATTATTGAAAGGATTTACCGTGAGTCTTGGCACATCAGAAATTAAGATCAATTGTTTTTAAAGAGAGTTTAAAGAAAACCATATATTAGTGACAAAAGGAAAGGAGTAAAAAGTCATATCACTCAGTGATAGAGCCATGTCAAACACATATAACATGGTCCATAAGCCCTGCAGAAGGAAAGAGTGAATACACATTTGGTGATAAAGTATCTATTTATTTTCAAGCTTAACCAAAGGAATCCACCACCAGATGCAAGAGGTTCAGCCATCACACATAAGGCCTAAGTCACACATCTTGCTTCCCTTCCCCAGAGTCCCTTTGATATTAGAATACAGAATTTCCATGTGACTTCCAACATGGATAGGTATACAAACTGAAAATACAGAGGATGCCTGCATACCCAGAAAAATATGGTAATGAGAGATGTAACCTCATTCACTTTCATCACAGCTGAAAGAAACCAAATGTTACCTTAAGTTTTAAAGATAATCACAGTGGGAAGGTATGGTGATGTATTGCTTATGATATAATAAAGCTCGCCTGGAGATTAGAAGGCAAAGATAGCCACAGTCATTGAGGCTGAGCAGCTGCGGCACACACCTTTAATCGCAACATTCTGGAGACAAGGGCAGATGGATCTCTGACAGTTTAAGGACGTCTTGGACTACATAAGAGTTAATCAGTCTAAAAGAGAAACAGAGCTCCGGCCTTTAATCCCAGCACTAGAGAGAATATCAGGAGCTCAGTGCAGTCTCAGGAGCAGTGCAATCTGGAGATGCAATCCGAGGTTCAGTGGCTCGACCCTAGTGGCTCAGCATTGGTAGAGGTGAGAGCTCTCTGGTGGCTTGAACACTTTGCTTCTCTGATCTTCAGCTTGAACTCCAATATATGTCTCTGGGTTTATATTATTTGAGTTACAGGAAGGTATAAAAGATGCTATAGTTTTATTGCAATTACTGCAGTTAGATAAAAGGAAAATGTGTGAGTGAATTGGCTTATGTATTTAACAAGTGCTACATTTTTTGTTTTAATTTAAAAGGGTATATTTTAATAAAAGAATTAAACAAAGAAGGAAACATTTATAGATTTTAAGCATTCATTATTCTGAGACTAATGGCCTTGATTCTACACCAAAGTCCATTCCACTGAAAATAAAAATATCCACATTTATGATATTTTTTTAGAAATCAAAATTGTATGAAACTTTTTGCTCTGAAAGTTGCTAACCCTCATTTCCCAAGAAGTGACCATAACAAAAACTGTGTAGGAAGTGGTAATATTCTCCCATGAGATTAAAAATGCTTCTTTATTCAAGCCATTTTAGAGATATCAGAAGTTTATACAAAAGAATTTTCACCACAAATTAATTTTTCTTACATCATAGTTTCCAAATTAAATATCATTTGAAACTAAGATTAGCCTACATGGTAATAAGTGACAACAATAAAATAAAACTACATTGGGAAATGTTCCACAGAAGTTACCTCTACAAATTCCCATAAAATCTTGTGATTTAGAAACTGCTGTTGTAATTAGTGATCAGTCTGGACATTAAATCCTTGTGAGGACAGTCATTTTAAATTCTCAAAAGCAGATGTTTGTTCAGACTGTCTATCTCTCTCCAACCCATGATCAAAGAATTGTTCCTTGTAATTCATAGAGGAATTTCATTGACTTTCACATTTGCATATTTTGTCCACATTTTCATAGACCATGATTTCTCCCCTAAGGAAGGAGATTAAAGTCTACTGTAAAAGGACAGAAAGGCTTGATAACTAAGGGGAAAACTAACAACATCAACAGCTTTTCCTTGTCAGCCTTTAATAAACCTGAATTATGATTAAGTGATAATTATGACATGAAATATTATGCAAAGCTGTAAGGAACAAATGTGAGATGTGATTATTGAATTAGACAGTGTAAATGATAAGTACATATGATAAAAACACTTGTTTCTTCTTCCAGCAAAACATGTTCATCCTAAGAAAATGTTTAAAATATTATCATGTCATCCATCCACCCAGAAGATTTAAATCTCAAAAAGAGATTTGCAAATAATTATATGAGAGATTGTGTCAACATAACAGAGGGCATCAACGCTATTGAACTTGTAAACTTTATCTCAAATCTCACTGTTCAAGGTTGGAATGGTTATGCCCATTTTCTACTTTTTACCTTAAAATCTTAAAGTACAAAAATAAAGAAAACAATTACCCTTATGATAGTTTATCTTGATTATCTGCTAGGTGGGATATAGGGTAACCAAGGTCAAACCTCTAGGTATCAATAGGGGCATTTGTAGAGACATTTAACTGAGATAGGAAGACTCATACTGAATGAGGGGGACTTCATATATTGGCGGATTGTAGAAATGAATAAAGTGGAGCACCAGATTTCATCTCTCTCTTCTTCATGACTGCTGATACCCTGTGGTCAGATAGCTTCGTGCCTTTGCCAGCACGATGGGGGCTATACTTTAAGGCCATGAGGTAAATAAACTCAGCTTTTAAGTTGTTTTCTTAGAAATTTTGTCACAGCAACTGGAAAAAGTCACTAATATAGTACCTAATAAAGGTGGTATGTATTTTAGAAACAGTATGCATCTGATACATGGCAAAAGAATATAAAACCACTTTAAGTGGTTTGTAAGCTTTATGTTTCAATGTATGAAAAACAAACTTACTTTATTAGCCAAGGGTCTTTATAGGATCGAAATTTGAAGAAGAAAATGCATATTACATTTGTTAGATATAGAATATTGGTTTTATTCAGGAATTTATTAGATTGGCTTAATAAGACAGGAGCTACATAGTACAACAGTGGTTGTCAACATTTTGGGGATGCTGTGTGTGTTTTTTTTTTGCTTGTTTGTTTGTTTGTTTGTTTGTTTTTGGCTCTTGAGTCCAAGAGGCTGGCTGCTTCAGCAGCCCCAATCTGATTATGAGATTCTATAGCATACAAGTATTCCTGGATTAGCTGTGATTATTTAGTTCACATTTGAAAACTGGAGAAGCTGAGTTCTGATGGGAACAACAATTGGATATACATACTCATGAAGGCAGGATAGCAAATAGTACTTTATTTCTTCACTAAATCTGTCCTAGAAATATTAATACATCATTGAACTGGTCAGAGATGTGTCTCTTAATTTATCAAGTTCATAGTAAAGATTAATCATCATAATTTTTGTGCCACCAACCTGTAAGAGCTTGTTCTGTCAGCTCTGGTGATGGATAACACAAGAATAACCTAAGAGCTTTCTTTTACATTGGAGACACCCAACTAAAGTACACAGACACTCAGGAAGGATAGAGTAGGGACTCTATTTGGGCAGTAAAAAAGTGAAATTAATTTCCGACTGGGAGTTTATTGAAGTCCTTTTAAGTAAGTGTCATTTTTCAAAAAGGATAAGGTTTGATGAATCTTTAAAAAGCTTAAAGCAAGGGAAAATTATTTGAAGGAGAGACTATACTTCTGGAAAAGTCTTGTCTATTTTTTGAAGCAGTGATTGAGTGACTGTGTTTCCATCTGCCTTCATAACAAGAATTTGCACAAGGTAAACTTTTCTTTTGCATTATCTTATGACTCCTCATCTCTAACACTCTTGCATTATAGATGGTGTTACCTGAATGTAAATTAATAATAGATTCCAGTCATTCATGTCTTATATGGTGCCACTTCACTTTGGAAATTCTTGAGCATAAACATAATGTAATATTTGAACTGGGAACTGAAAAAGGCAGGTGAATTCAGATGCATTGTTGATGGAAGATGTCATTCTGTAAATATGTTTCTCTTATTCATTAATGAATAAAGGCTTATTGATGAATAGGAAAGCAAGATAGGCGGGACTAGGAGACAAGGAGGAGAATCAAGAAGTCTGGGCCTTCTCTCCGTTAAGATAAGTCCACATGGAAACACTTAGATTTAGTAGAGATGTTATTTTCAGCTCTGTTACTAATCCTATGTCAATTGTTATCCTATAAAACCTAAAAAAACTATGGAACCCTTCATGGATTTTCTTGACCCCGTTATTGAAAGACCAGACTATTAACATTAGTCCAACTATATCCCATGACTTTAAGGCTTTGAGATACTTCCATTCTGTACACATCCGTAACAACATATAATGCTGGCATAAAATTGTTCATCCATTTACTTCATCTGGAGTTTAGAGGTAGTTCAAAATGGAACGTGGCTTGGGAACAGCTATTAAATTCACATGCACATTTCTTTCTGGCTATAATGAGACTGGAACACTCAGAACATTATAGTTATCATTATATACTGCTACTTTAGTTCAAGGGAACCTACCCAGGTCTTCTCCATTATTCCTCTGAGAAGTACATCTCCACTTGAACTGTTCTATGAAAGGTATGCACACTGCATGATTCTCCTTACAAGGTCCTACCAATGGTCCAATATCAACAGGTGCTGAAGAATGTCTGTCGGGAGGACTGTTGTGAAATGCCATACTTTGTACATGAGATGGCTGGTGCACACATGAATTCAGAGCAGCTGTGATTGATATCCGAGATCAACACAAGATCAAGCCAGTTAAAGTTACCAATGCCCCATCACAAGCCGAGAGCTATTGATAGTTGATGGATTCTGAGGGAGTAAGATTCATTTTCAATCTGTGGTTGAGGAAGTTGCCATTGAAAGATGGATCATGCCATAGTGTATGATTGATAATAATGTGCATAGGTACAGCTCTTATTGAGTTCAATGGTTTAACAATCATTTTAAAGGAAATGCGCACTGTTTGAAGGAAAATATGTTTGGAAATCAGGACAGATAAGTTGGAAGGAGAGAACAGGGGTGGATATGACAAGATACAATTTATACATGTGTGCAGTATAAAAGAAAATAATGTGTACTTGTAAGGATTCAAAACACAACATCAATAATACCAAAATGTGCATGTAATAGAAACTATAATATTAAAAATAATATAACTTAAGATGAAATCCATTCCGAAGTTGCTCTGGGTAAGTGTAATAAACAAGTGAAGCTATTCAACATGCAGGCATACAAACAGAATAAAATATATCCAAGAGAAGGCATTTCTGTGATCTTACACCATTTTTTTTGTTTATCCCATTATCTTCTATCAGTTTGTTGAGTGAAACAATCAACATTATATAAGTGTCTATGTCCTGACATCTTTCTATTCATGCAATGAAACCATATAAATATCTCAACATATGTAATAAGTTACGTTTCTTAGTATGCACAGAAAGTGAAAAACGTACTTCTAAATTTCAGGCATAAATCAAAGAATAGGAAATAAAAATAATGTTGGAAATAAAAAGGTTGAAAGAGTCACATTAATAGCATTATCTGTTCTAAAGCAACAGCTTCAATATAATATAGTTAATAAAATGACAGTACTATTAGTATTCCTGTGAAATAAAGTGAGGACATTGGAATTAGCTTCACAAATGTATAGCCAGAAGGTTTTAGATAAGATGTAAGATGAACATGAATTATTGTGAGAAATGTTTGATTATTATATGATATTTAGGTTCCCTGACCATTACTAGGAAACCTACAAAAACCAGCATTGTGAGATGCACTCACTGTGAAACCTACAAAAACCAGCATTGTGAGATGCACTCACTTCCTTTTCATAAGATTTTACTAAAGATTATTCAAACAGACACAAAAGGTAAAAAAAAAAAAAAACAAAATGCAACATGAAAACATATTTTCTTAAAATAAGAAAATTAAAATACTAGATTTATAGAGCAATTACAGTCTTGGATTCTGTATCCATGGCAACTTAATTTAAATATCCATAATTGTAATCTATGTGATCTTGATAAAATTAATTAATCATTCTGTCTTCAATGTTCTCATTTAGGAAGAAGGAAGATGACATACATTTGACAATGAAGAGATGTCAGTGTGATTCCAGCATAATGCCAGGTGCTGCAGCCCACTCCACCCTGTGCTTTTCCATACTGATGTGCATATCCCTTCACTTTGTCCATTTATAGATTATCAGCTCCTTCTGTAGTCAGTTTACCAGTTGCATGGGTGTATTATAAAATAATTAATTTAATATTAGCCTCTTCTAATTATAAATTAATAGATGTATGTGTGTTCTTATTTGTTTCCCTTCATTCCCCCTCCATCAGACACAGAACTCAATGTTTTACTAAATATCTACAACAAACAGTTCAGCTCATGAGTAACAGAGACTAATATGGGAAACCAGAAATAAAAGGCTTATTGGGCGCTCTCTGCATCTTATGCATTTCACATGTGTTTTCTTATTTACCCTTTCCTGCTTTGTTTCATTCTTATTAATATAAGGTAGTACAATCAAAAATACATTTTAGAATTTCTTATAAAATATATTTTGAGCACAACTTCTCCCACAAGTCCTTCCAGTTTTCCCCCATCTCCTTACCTACCCAAACTCATGGTCTCTCTTGCCCTTTCAAAACAAACAGACCCCACGATCCAAAAACAAAGACAAAATCCACCAAAATGCCCATAAAATAAAAGCACACACACACACACACAAAAAAAAAAAAATTCACTTGTAATCTGTTTCATACCAGCTAACTACATCTCAGCACGACGATCTGTCCTGAAGTGTGGTTGATATAATCAGTGAAACTCCATTTCAAAAAAAAACTGATTTTTCTCTTTCTCAGAAAGTACTAATTGTGAACAGCATTTTGGTCAGCTGGGACTTGGGTCCAATTTCCATTTTCAGTGTTGCAAATTTGCCTGGCTTCCTACATATGCAAGTATAATGTGTGCTGTCAATGTCTCTGTGAGTTCATATGTGTACCAAACTTACTGTGTCTGGGAGACAGTTTTCTTAGAACCACTCGCCACTTTAGCTGGCCATTTTGCCTTCTCTACTCCATAGATCCCTGAGCCCTGAGGAGAGGAATTTGGACTTATTGCCCCAATTTCTCACACTGTTTGAACATTGTGTAGTTGTGGGTCTCTCTTAATTTCCATATACTGCAATAAGAATAGACATATTATTTCTCCAAGTAAACCAAGAGGGAAATTTAGGAGGACGAGGATTTAGTAATTCACTTAAGACTATAGGGCTGGAATTAGCAGAACTGTCATCCTTATCTACATTAATATGAAACATGTAGGTTACCACATTATTTTCTAGACCCGCAAGAACTTTGTGTGTTCAACAGATTCTACAAGGCCTGCATACTAGTGTGTTTAGTGGTGGATAAAATGTTCATAAAGTCTGACAAAAGATGAAGTTATAAATATATATTGTGGCTACAAGTGTCAGTAAATCCTTTCTGTGTTTGTTATTTTTACTCAGAGTAAGTTCACAAATCATTATCCATATTTGTGCTCTGTACTTTATATCTACAAATGTAGCAATTTCTTTATTGGTCCAGACTTGTGAGCTCATCATCTTCTCCCTAAATACAGAGTGTCAATTTCTACATACTCATTAATTAGAAAGTTGAAACACTACCAAATTAATTCATTTAAATAAAATATCCAAAGATAGAAAAAATAGTCCACAGTCTTTTTTGTAATGTTCATTTAGTCATAAATTCTTTATTCCTGAATTAGATGTGTTAGGGTCTACTAATATGTTCTTCTAAAAGTCTTGCCATTCTAAAAAATCAAATAAGGCACTTGAGGCAAGTTTTGTGGAAAGCATACACACAAAATGGATTGCTATGAAGGAAGAAGTTTCTTTTATTGTTATAGTAACGGTTACCTAGAAACACACAGCAGAATAGATCAGCCAGAACCACAAAGGAAGCCTCAGAATCCTGAATAGACTATCTTAAGTAGAGTTTCCAGTGGGAAGAACTGGACTAAGGACGGTTTTAAAAGGAAAAATCAAAGCATGGCACATCAAGTTGAGGCAGAACTAAGCTCCTCCCGATGTGTCAAGGCTAAGCAAAGTAGTCCAGCATGGGGCACAAGTTCCCAAAATTCAACTAACCTAATGCTAGGAGCCTTAAAAAAGACAAAGCCGCACAACTGTCATGCACATACAGAGGGCCTAGGTTGATGGGTCCCATGCATTCTCCATAATTGTTGGTTCAGAGTACATTAGCTCCCAAGAGCTCAGGTCAGCTGTCTCTATAGGTTTCTCTATCATGACCACCCCCTTGAATTGATGTGCCATGCTTTGTTCAATCCCATGGGAGGCCTGGTACTTTCTGAATGGAGACTCAGACATAGAAGTAGTAGATAGGGAAAGGGGTAGATGGGAAGTAGGGTGTGGAGAGACTGTTGGCAGCGTGTAAAATAAATAAATAATGTTATTTAAATAAAATAAATAATTTTAAAAGATGAAAAAACACATAGACACTCATATCTGAGTTGTTGAGATGGTTTTGGTTAGCTTTGGTGGGAATTGCTCATATTAAAAAACTTGCCTATCTCTGTAGTTATAGGTAGCACTAGCATATCATTAGCATATATTTTTAACAAACTAATTCAAGGCTATTTAGTACCCCCACTCCCAGCAGAAAATAACAGAAGCAATATGCACAATTTATACCTGCTATGTGTTTATTCATAGAAAGCCTAGTAATCTCTCATTACTGCAGACTGTGTTGGGTATCAAAGGTATCATGAAAACACTGAGAAGTATACCATGAGTTATATGTGCTCTGGGTGGTACTTGTTTATGTTATTTTTCCCTTTGGAGGATCTGACAGCTACTTACTGAGAACAGTAAGATTTAGGTCTGTCCTTAGTAAACTCCTGTTCACTCATTGTTTTCTTTCCTGAGAGTTCCATGGCCATATGTCCCTTGGCATTCTTTTTAATTAGCAACAGATGGATGGAAAAACTTTAGATCCCATATTGGATTCCATGCTGTTCATGTGGCTTTCAAGATGGCAAAAGCAACTTTAACTTTTCCTGAACTCTGCCTGCAAATGGTCATTCTAGAGGTCACGTGCAAAATCTGAGGCTGGGTATATAGTTTTGGTTTGTGATGCACAGAGAAGTGTGAATGTCTTCAGCTGCATTTAGATATCTGCAGGTGCCTCCTCTTTTCTTTGATTGTTTGTGTGCTCTAAGAGATCTAACAGTGCTCTAACTGACTGGGCATGCAATAAATCTTAAGCTTGTGGAGGCTCTATGTACTAGAAGAATGCTACTTTGGAGAAAGAAACAGAGTATGTAGATCCTTCTTGGTCTAATACCTCCTTGTCTAGAAAATATATGTAGAAGGATCCATGACCCTGATATTAAAGCCTCCTTGGATTGTTGGCCAAATTTATTCATGGGCTTAGCATAATTGGTTGTGTGACCAAATATGTCAACATATCATCCAAGCTTACAACTAATGTCCAGGCTCTCTGCTTTCATCTCTTCTTACTTCTGTGAGGCTGCCACTCTTATCCTAACCACTGACTTATTGTTCTTATTCTTCATTTCATTAGTTTTCATCATGGAAGAAGGAGTCAGAAGTATAAAGTCTCCTTGCCTGGATGAGATGGCCAAACTTTGGGATACAATGACAATCAGTGGCTAGGCACAGGATGCCAAAAAATAACGATATGGTCAAATTCTATTAGGATATTCTCCTCAGACTGTATGTGCCCCCCCCAGAGCTGTGTAGACCATTCTTCCCCAAAAGGAATATGGGACACACAAAATCCTGTACACTGTACTCTACCATATACTGGTCACACCCACCACATCATTAACATTTGGACAATTGATCTTTGGAGCTTCTATTGAGTTTTTCTGCTCAACCAGGAACATAGAAGGAGAATACCCAAGTGATGCAATTGTCTCCATTGTATGGACTCCGGGGTACTTGCCCTTTCCCTTCCCATGGTTTATATTTATTCTATTCTGTCTACCTCTCCTGACATCATTGTATTGCATAAGTTACCCAAAATTATTATCCTCAGAGGTCTGAATACCTCATTCCCAAGACCTCTTCTATATCTGTCTCCTCAAATCCACCATGGGGCACTGGGGAAAACCTACAGATCGCATAGTACAATTCTCAGCTATTAGTAAGCCAAATTTAATTCCATAGACATTCTCATTTTCTTTAAATTCACTACCTCGTAATGAGATCAGTGACTTAACCAGAAAGCTGTCTAACCTTTCTACATATAGGTTTTATATACAAGGAAATGAAGGCTCAAAATATCTGCTTGTCTTTTACTAGGACTCATACTGTGACTCGTGAGGAGATATGGCCAGGAAAAGAATGGATTAAATGTGATAGAAAGTTGTGGCATATCTGTTATCATCTTTCATAGTTATTCTTGTTGGAGATAGGTAGATATGAAAGCCTTGTATTAGAGCATATAACTAAGGTCTTCACTCCCAAATGATGCTTCCAGAGTAACACTTTCAGTAGACTATCTAAAAGGCCTGGCATGCCAGTAGATTCAAGATGGTGGTGAATGGATAAAATTAGTTCACTAAAAAATGGAAATGCTGTATTATGTGAGAACTCATATTCTATTTTATTAACACTCTCTATAAGTGTATGTGGTACACACCCTTTAGCTAACACCCTAGACCTTCTGCTTTTTATAATACTGGAATTTACATGTCTTTAAAAATCAATATGCCACTGTTTTTCTATGTGCTATAATATAATTCATATTGCTATATGGAGGCCAGGATTTTAGCACACATTGCTAATAACAATGTTGGCCTATCAAGGGAAACCAATACTGGATATTTCATTCATTGTAGCTTTTGTTAATTATGCACCTTTAGAACTACTCCAAAAAATCTGTCACCTAGACATGCTCCTGGGAATGTGTTGTATTTATGAAATGTTATTGTGATTCCCAAGTCTCAACCATTGCCTTCCCTATCTCCCCAAGCAGTTCTTATATTTTTATCAAAGAAAATTACTTTATGGGAGACATCCTTTAGGAATTCTACACAATTCTTTTTTATTTTTTAATTCATGTATATTTATTTAATATGTGTGTCAGCACACACATGTGCTCAAGCACACGTGTTGCAGTCAGAAGACAACGTGCAGGAGACCTGTCCTTTACCATGTGATTCTCAGAAATAAATTCAAGTCATCAAACTTTCCGGAAAGTACTTTGACCCATTGAGTTGGTGCACTAGCCCCACATCATGTTTAAAGATTCTTTTACAGAGAACTACATATCATATCCAAAGATGACCCTCCCAATTGAATGCCTTTGTCAGGAACCTTCATATTGCAGACTTACACATACAATATCCAAGGTCCTGGAAGTTCATATTGACTGGATCTGAAAGATTGGAAATGAAGTGCATTTTCCCTTTGATAAGGATAAGGGCATCCCTTGGTGGGTCACAAGCAATGGAGTTTCTTGTGTAGACTAAATCCAGAAGAAGGAGTAGGAAGCATGTTCTGAAGAGGCCACTCCTGCCTATACTACTTTCCAGTGTGTAGGTGGTACTAGCTCAATGGGAAGGGGTCAAACACAGCTATAGAAGTTAATGAGGAATCTGTTACATCAGAAACCTTCATAGCAGTTAATCCAGGTGATTTGGTTCCATGTGGTGCATATTCAAATTCTACCAGTTTCATCCATTTCTTTTTTAAACATGCTTCCTAGAATAGGTTCTTACTCTCGACTGCACTTGGCCCTCAATGGCATGTATTTTAACATCACTTTAAATTCTCGACAGCTATCAATATTTCCTTGTCTTTTACGGTATTAGATGTTCATGCCATGTAAGAATTAATTGTTTTATAAAGGGCTGGGTTTAAAGGCTTATGCAACCACCAACTGGCGAAAACCCATCTTTAAAAGAAGCATTACATAACCCTCCACACAACTTTTTCACATTTCATACTACTTTGTCCCTTAGAACAACAGTAGAAAAGCAATGTCTTACTTCTGTAAAGATAAGGAAATAAGGCACACAGAAGCTACAGGAACTTGAAGGCAGAACAGCTGTGTGATCCAATATACCTTTTTACTCTGTACCTCTGTACAGAGCTTAGCAGTTCAAAAGATGAACTTACATGATACGTTCCAATTGGTCTCTCTGTCAGAATCATGATAGAGTTGTTGTCCCTATATTTTTGTATTAGACTCTACAGGTCAAGATAACCAAAGCCCTTCCTGGCTCTGATGTATAGGAGAATGAGATGAGAGATGAGCACCAGTGATTGTGTCCCTGTGTTTCTTGGCTTTGAGCTACAGTTCATTTATAGCACAATAGACTATGAATTTTATCTCTCATGACAACATGGGCCATTTCAAGTTCATCTGAAGTTAATCAACACATGCTCTATGAATCTCAACTCTTGTGCCACCATAGCCTGTCTAATGCTCACCTCATATCTACGTTTCTGGATGCTTCCTCCATTATTATTGGTCTCTGCCAGTCTTATGATTTTTAGTGGGGAAAGTTATCAGCTGTGTTCTAGTCCGTTCTTGTTGGAATCGTTTCCCTACTCTGCTTCATCTTCAACTACTTGCCTTTGATGCAGTTTTTAAATGACAGAATCAAGACTGGTCATCACTGGAAAATTAGTATCTTCAAGCAACTTTATTATTATCCTGTGCTAATGAATTCTCTATTTCAGTTTTTCATGTTATTCAGAATATGAAAGACCTGGATGGACATCTTGTCTTGGTTTGTGGCATTTACCCTCAACTGTGATTTTCCTCTTACCCTACACACACGACTCTACTTCTAGATAAGTGTTGTCCTTATTCATGAAGCTTTGTATTGAAGAGAGTAGAGAACTCACTTACTTCTTTTTATTGACTTATGGTATTTCCTCTTAGTGAGTTGATGATTTCATCTGTTACCTTATTCTGAATAAAAGTTAAGAGCAACATTCTTAATTAGAGAAGTGCTTATCAATAGATAGAGCCAGATAGACACACAAACAGAAGAATCAGTAGGTTGACAGATAGGCTTGGTATTTACTCTGAATTCCTTATACAATCTCAAAATCCTTTTGGGGAAAAATAATCCTTGTGGTATTGTCTGCCTAATAGAGAGTTAGTAGTTTATCCTACACCCAACAAAGATGTGAGCTTACCTCGCATCATGCCTACCTTTGGTGCTGATTTTAATTTTCTGAATAAATATCACCAGTGAGTGGCATTTCTTTCTGCGTTTATAAAAAAGTAGGATTTCCCTCAGAGTAATCCAGCAAGTAAGTGCTGACTACTTATATTTGAATATGGAAAGCAAACAATGTGTTAAACAAAGATTCAAATGAAATATGAACTCCATCCTGGACTATGTATAGATATTATGCACTCTTTGTCCTCTGCATTAGGCAACAGATATGAAGAGTATCACACAGTCTTAATCTGCAAATTGTCAAGTATTTTATGTAGAACATAATTTGGTTTTGTGGGTTAAAAACTTTATCTCTTTAATAGGAAGTAAGGTGTCTATTTCTATGACACAATGTGTCATCATTAGTAATTCAATTTCTGAGGGAAAACTGTTGATTCATGTTATTTACTTAACCTAAAATTTTCTTGTTTTTGGGCTTGTGAGATAACTTAGTTGGTATAGGTACCTGATAGTAAGTCTGACAACCTGAGTCAAAGCCCTTGAATCTACCAAGTAGAGGGAAATAACTAACTCCTGCATATTGCCATCTGACTTCCATATGAGTATCATGGCAAGAGAATTCCAAACATACGCAAATGGATAAGTGAATGCAATTAAAAAACATTTAGTCTTTTGGTTACAGGATTAAAGTCTCAGTGCCATTTAAAGTCTTAGGATACATGATCAATTTTTCTTATTATGGTTAAATAATGAGGATTAACCTCTCTGATTCTGAACACTGATAGTGCAGGAGCTAAGAACAACAATCAATAGGTGGGACCTCATAAAACAGAAATGCTTCTGTAAGGCAATGCACACCATCAATAGGACAAAACAGCATCCTACGGAATGGGCAAAGGTTTTTCCCAATTCCACATTTGATAGAGGGCTACTATCCAAAACATGTAAACAACACAACAAACTAGACATCAGCAAACCAAACAATCCAATTAACAAGTGGAGTACAGTTCTAAACAGAGAATTCTCAACAGAGGAATCTCAAGTGGCTGAGAAACCCTTAAAGATATGCCAAACAACCTTAACCATTAGAGAATAACAAATCAAAACAACTTTGAGATTCCATCTTACACATGTCAGAATGGTTAAGATCAAAAACACAAGTTATATACCATGCTGATGAGAATGTGGAGCAAAGGGAAGTTCTTAGAGTGCAAACTTATACAACTCTGGAAACGAATATGAAAACTGGGTCCACATTGGTGTGAGTGAGAGGCTGATGTAGATCTCATGTATGTATGTTTGCATGTATGTATGCATGTATGATTGTTCTAACTGCTCTGAATCCCTGAAAGCTGCCTGACTTCACATGGAGCACCCTCAGTAACCTTTAACTTTTCTGCTATGCAGTGAACATTGCAAAGTCATCTTTAGATTTCATCTTCTAATGATGGGCTCACAGATATCCTGAAGATGAACAGATTTCTGTCAGGTTTGGGTTTTGTCTCCTTTGCTCTTTGTTGTCAAAAGGGAACATGATGATGTACAGAGACCAAGGTGACTGGAAGAATAGCTGGATGTGTGGTCTTGCCTCTGACAGAACGTTTACCATTTATGCATTCAAAGTTTTTGAAGAATGAACATGGTAAAAGGCACTTTGATCTTAGTTGTCAGCTTGGTTTTCTAGCTAAGACTTACCAACAATAAAACATGCAAGAGGTTTGAATTCTTATCTGTGCTCAATGAGTAGTTTTAATCATCAAAGTTGAGAGAGGAGGAACCGACTGATTCATTTGTATCATCATACCAGACAAAAGTTCTAGATGAGGCATGAAAGTCATTCAAAGGAGGCTAACACATTATGGCAGGGAGATGTGATGTGGGGGACTTGGTGCAATAAAGAATGCTAATTATCATCACATAGTCACTCTTTCTCACAAACATCAGCACTTTGCCTGATATCAAGGCTGATACCCAGAGATGTGTCATAATAGATTAAGGTCACAGAGATATTTGGTATAAAGTCTGAGACAAGAAACTTTGGCAACTAAGCCCTATTTTATTTACCGTATGAAAATTTTATGAATTAAAAATATGTATCTTATTTATGACATAAAAATAATGGTTCAGAAAGGGCTTATATTTTCAGTATGTAAATCATGGATTATTTTTTTCATAAATCACATGAAACAACACAAATCCTGGTGGTAGCAGAAGCCATCCGTCATTAAGAAACATATTTGATTGTGTAATGAGAACACTGGGTGTCTCTGGATGTACATCTTAAGACTTGAGGCAATGTATCAACTCTATCTCATCATTAAGAGCTTTAAGCATTGCCTCTCTTCCAGAGACACTGTTAGAGTTAAAAGTATTGAGACCAAATCTTACAGGGATCCTGTGCAGAGTAAGAACAAAGTAGATTTAGTTTAAAAAAGGATGTGCATGCATTCTAAGCACAAGCTGATCTTCGTGGTATTTACAAGAAGGACAATGCATGAAAGCATGGCCAAAGAATGCAGCTATGAAGTGGGTGTGGGGGATTACCAGTCTGAAGTTTATCTGCTGAGTCAGTATTTTTCAATCTGTTATTTGTGTGCCATTTCTATCAATTAAAAAAAAAAGACCTTAGGCATGGAGAAAGATGAATCTCAGTTATACCTGTTTGTATCCCTCAAGCCACCCATGGAAAAGCTGACTCTTCAGGAAGGTGGCCAATGTGACTAACCTACAGAATACACCAGGGCATGCAAATGAAAATGATGACTGAGCCCATGATGTTATAATAGGAAGCAGGTACTTTGTCATGTAATAAAAGCATAGTCAATAAGGCACTTTTATTTTTAAAGTAAGAGGCTACAGGGGTAGAATAATTCGGTGTTGTAAAAAAAAAAACCTATTTAACATGTTTGTACAAACATAAGAGGAAGATGATTCACTTGTGCTATGGTGACAAGGATCGCAAATGCCAAGACATGGCTGGGAAATGAAGCACTTGGGTATTTGTTAGTATTCTGCATTGGTTTCAGTTTTAGTTATAGCACACTGGGCTCACCGTTCAGTTACAAGGAGACCTGTATCGAATTCCACCCGGCAGTAGTTTCTCTTCTTGGCAGTGGAAATTGGAAAATTGAATTTTCCTCTGCATTCTAATCTGATTCAAAATTTATTTTGTATTTAGACTCTTCATATAATTATTGCCATCATCATTATTTAGCAACTTTTGCTTAATCTATTAATGAGGAATGGATATTTTCAATGCTGGAGCTCCACAAGGTCTATTAGGAATAATTATGTCTGGAAGCAGAGTAAGGAGTAAAGCTGGGGATGGCAGAACAGGCCCATATAGAGTTCCGAGCAGCCAAAGAAGTAACAGAATGGGAGAGGACTCTAGGAGGAGAGAAAAACTGGGGCAGGATTAGGACACTTGATCATAGCCATTTATCTGGTTGTTAGATGATTTCAGAAAGCGAATTCTTAAATTTAGGAATGCAATCACTGTCATTAAATTTGTAGCTTACATAATTATAAGATGAAGTGACAATGTTTTGGTGGCTGGGGGTATCAATCGGAGTGGATTTCAGGGTCACATAGAAACCTGGTGCACGGGAAATTCTCATGAATCTATGAAACCCTGAACAGAACATCTCCTGTTATCAGATTGATGACTACCCTAATTGTCACCCAGTGACTTATGGAAGCAGATTCAGAGATACACAGCCAATTACTGGGCCAAACTCTTGGATACCCGTTGAAAAGAAAAAGAAAGGATTGTATAATCCAGGGGGGTCAACGTCATCACAAGGAAACCCACAGAGATAACTAACCTGGGCTAAGAGGAGCTCACAGATGTTGAACTGACAGCTAGGGAGCCTGCATGGGACCAAACTAGGCACTCAACATGCGTGTGACAGTTGTGGAGCTTGGCCTGTTTGTGGGTTTAGGGCTTGTCCCTAGCTTTTGAGCTGGCTCTTGAGAACCCATTACCTGAGCTGGGTTACCTCGCCCATCCTTGATACAGGGGTTGGAGATTGTTCCTGCCTTAACTTGATGCACCATCTTTTGTTGACTCCCTTGGGAGGCCTACCCATTACTGAATGGAGCTGGAGGAAGAGTGGATGGGAGGTAGAAAAAGAGATGAAGGGAGGGGATGAATGGGAGGAGAATAGGGAGGGGAAACTATAGTCAGTATGTAAAACAAATGGAAAAGAATTGGGAATTTCATTTTTTTCTTAAGTGTTTTTTTTTTCACAAGTTACTTGAAAAATTGAAAACCTAAGTTACAAACACTATTTCTTCTCTCTTTCCTTTATTACACACCTTTATGACGATGATAACACATAGTAAATAGTGGCGTTTCAAGGAGTAACCAGTTATTTCTCACTAAACTACTTGTTATTCTTCTAAAATCTGAAAGAAAAAAAAAACCTGCTTCTGGGCCTTTCCCAGGAAGTTTTCCAGTCTACAGGTTATGTTCACAATCTTAGCAGTTATCAACCATGGAGTAGGGTGAGCAGATATCATAATGTATGTTATTTCAGTGGGGCAAATTTCTTCCTGAGTCGTATTTTACGTACTGGAACAGAATAAAGCAAAGATTACATAAAAGGAGGAATGCCTAATTGACTGTTGGCAGTTTAGAAGCTTCACTAGTTATTAGACCCCAAAATACTAGCCACATTCTCACTTATACCTCCCTGGATACATTCCAGAACAGTGACCTTCATGGCTCACAGTTCCCCTTAGGACCCCAGGAAGGTCAGTTTCCATGCCTTAGTCTGCTAACTAAGAATTGGTTGGGAGTAATGTGGCGGTTTCGTTTTCTTCTTTTGAGGACTCCGTCACTTGATTTCTGTGTATGGGACTTAAGGGGAAACCAAATGGTGGGGAATGCGTGAGTGAGGCTAGTCTGACATGAAAATAGAGGAAAATGTTTCATCTTGCAAATATCAGAATTGCTAATGCTTCTGAAGTGTGTCAATCTGGGGAGAATCAGAGCACAAAAATGAATAATGAAAAGTATCATGTCAGATGCTCAACTGCCTTTCCAGCCACAGGTGTGTTACTCAGATGAGGATGCCACCAGAGATCAGCTACAGACAGTAATGCCGCAGGCAAGGGCAAGCTGAAGGAGGAAGTTGTGGGATTTGGAATCATCAGGTTAAATCTGAGCTGCCTGGAACTTACGTGAAACGCGGATGTGCAAATGTCTATACCCTACTCCCAGAGAAAACCAGTCCCAGGGTGGGGGTTTAATCTTTTATAGCCCTTGTAGTGACTCCTAGCTGGAGCTAAGGGAAGAATGGACTCAGGAAAACCTCACATGTTAATGAACAGAACATATTCAGGTTTAAGCTGATTGTAAGCCCTGTTCAAACTACCTGAACCTGTAGAAAGGAATATAAGTGAAACCTATTAATTTGCACCATGTGAGGTAGCTATACAGAAAGGGAACATGACAAGTAGTCATAAATGTTTGGAACCTTCACCGAACAGAGTTATGATCCACACATTTCTGAAATACATAATTAATAGATGGAATTTTATCCTAATTTCCCACTTAAATACTTTCACAAGATAATTGAAAAAGGGTTATAAAAGTAATAACTCCTCTGTCATTCTTAGACCAACTACAAGCAACATCAAGCAGTAGGACCTAAACTCCCAAGTGTCTGAAGTTTAGCAATGCCTGTATGGAAGAATTTATGACTGGGCGAAAAAATAAAGTAAGGACTTCATGATGAGAATCCTGTATACAAAGGGGAAGTTTGCTTGATACAATTGTTCACAGAATATTCTTGAATCTGCTTAACACCAATAAAATATTATGCAAGATGAGACTGTGGAAACCGGGTGGGCACAGAGACTATAGATTGCAAATGGCTACAGAATGGCTCCTAAACTACAAACAGAAGTTTCTACCATGTTAAAAGTGGGTGAGTCTGGATGTATGAGAGATTTTGAAGGCCAACCACCAAAACAAGAATGAACAGTGTTTTTTCAGGTATTGTGAACAAAAGAAGTGGTGTCAAAATTATACTTTTTTTTTTTTGGTGTAGAAAGCTGGAAGAAATCTGAAGTTATTTTCAAATCTCAAAAATAAAATAAAGGACTGTTTTTGAGGATTATTCATAATACAATGGAAAAAGATGAAGGGAGATAGAGGAGAGCTTTAGCTTATAAAATGGAGAGAAAAAAACAAAGCTATCCATGACAAAGCAATATTATAGACAACAGACACCGTACTAAGACTTAATGTCTAGACTTGAAGATCAAAACACCAGCGGCCCTTCACTGATTAATAGATACCTCATGTGTTCTCTGTCAGCATCCATAAAGGTGGATCTGATTCATCTTGGCTCAAAGTCAGAGAGTTCAGAACTGTTCTAATAAGTCATAAGACCTAAAGGTCTAAGGCACAGCTACTATAGGATGTTTTGATCTTAGTAGAGGATGTCTTATCTAAATAACAACAGACTTGGTCTGAGGTGTGGTTACTCTTGACCCTCAAGGCCTGATGTTGGGAAATCGAGTCTAAGGTATAGTTACCAAACATTTGGAGGATCAAGGGAGTCTGTTTGGTCCTTATACATGATAAACAGGTCTTTCTGGCATGTCCTCTTTTGGTTGGGGGACATAAGAATGTTGAAGAATAAACTTGGGGTGTCCAGTATTCACTGGATTGCCCTCCCGACACTATCTTGTTTCTGTCTTTTTCTTAGCATCTTTACCTGCTATTTCTCAATCTACACTCTACCTCGCAGGTATGAATCAGGCAAGGCAAGTTGGCTGGATCTCACTGAAGCCCCACAAAGACAGGTCACCACAGATTGGCCCCTGCAATATGGTGCTACAACAGATAGCTACAGCAGTTCTCAAAGAGGTTGAACTTGGAGCTCTTACCATGAATGTTTTGTTGTGTGCCGACAGGCAGATACCAGGAAGTCCATGAAAAGACACAGCAAGAGAGATATTATGCAGCATGCTCTCTTGATGCTCCCGATAACGACATCCACATCTGCAATCTGCTTCCCAGGTCAAATGGAATGGAGATGCCACTTTCCCATTGACCCCGGAATAGTGGAAGACTCCCTGTTAAGAAGTAAAGTCCTTTAGGATGGGTGAAGGTCAGAACACATGGGCAGTGAGACACCTCCTAGGGTCCCTCCTATAATAAACTGTTACCTAGTTCAGGAGTCAGAAATAAGGCCAACCGCCAGGGGTGAGAGGGCCCTGACACAACTCACAACACCAGAGGTCTTCCTTTACTCTAGAGATAACAGATGAACTGTTTCGAATAAAAGTGCATTTGTTGTGCTGTTTACTACAAATGTCTTTCCTCCTCCTCATGCTCTGGTTGCTGTAATAAATGCATTTACATGCTTTTTTTTTTTCCACTCTCTCTTCCCCATATCCAATTATCACCATCTTTTTTGTCTTGCATCTTAAAATCCCACCCACGGTGGAAGGCCGAAACTACACAATCTGCTTCCTAAAGTTTTCCCAGGTCCCTGGTTGAAATTAGTGGCTGAATCATTTTCTGTAAAAGCAGAGTCAGCTGAGCTTACATCCCTGCTAGAGTGGTGCTCCGATGCATTTATCACTCAATGGGACCATTCACAGCCTAGAAAGCAAGGCCTGTGCAGTTAGCCATCTCACAACCCTGGCTCCACAGTTGTGCCGCACAATAAAAAAAATGAACACAGAGAATCCTTTGAGTAAGGAAAATAAAATCCTGCGTTTACTCCCTTCTATATGTCCCTTGTTATGGTAGTTCTTACTTGAGGCATCGCACAATTTTAGGTACAGAAAAAATAATTATTAGTACGGATGATACTGTTCACTTTTACACTGTGCAATTAAAATTTTATATAAAAAATCAGAGATCTAATTTTTATGTGGAATCATCAAAACAATGCAATTTATACTTGGTCACTAGTGAAGACATGTCTTTTTCTCTCTTACCAGATTAGACTAAAGGCATAAAGTAAACTCTAGTAATTTTATTAGATTTCGTAGGGGTATATACCACACTGTACCTGAAGCTTCAGAACAGGAAAAAGAAAGCAAGGGAGGAATGAATTAGGTTGTTTCCTTTTTGAAACTTCATCATCTGGCCTAAGTGGTCATCAGACCACAGGGAATGACATGTATGTTTAGTGTGTGGGGAGGTTGATGTGGATAAACCCTGGAAATTAAGCTTCACATACAAGGAATTTGGATGAATTACAAAGCAAGAGAGAAATGGAATAATCCATTAGTTGGTATTTGGTATCTTATTCTGGGAGAGAGGAATCATTCTTCAAAGAGAAAAACTTGATAAAGAGAATATCCCAGCAATGGATAAAAGGCTGCTGCCCACAAACTTGAAATCAATAACACTGAGTCAGGAGAACAACCTATCCCAGGACAACAGCTCACTGTATCTCTGTTAAAACACTGAGTGCTACAGTCTGAAGAGAGCATGGACAGTGTCATGTTGTCTGAGACCCTGATGATCTAGGACTCAGATACTCAGCATAAGAATATCACAGAGTCCCTGTCTGTGCCCTGTTACTTTGACCAGTCACAGGAGACTATTTTAACTCCTGAAAGTGTGCACGAGTCAAACTCACTGAGAATTTCAAACAGATAGAAGCAGAAGGTTGAATAGAGGCCATAGCCCTTGGATTCAGCAGTTCATCAAACCACACTTCTGTGGCTTTGAGTAATACCAGTCACATTTGATATTATCAACTCTGAAGGAACCAGGATGAAGGGAAGTGGAATTCTGAGTTCCTTTATGCCATACTCTGCGAGAATATGTGGTAACTGACTTCTGTCCCATGCTCCAGATCATCCACCCATCTCCATATCTTTGGCATCCTCTTTAAACCTAGGCACCGAGGCTGGAAACCACTCAGAATGTAAAAGGCATGGAGTGGCAGCACAACAGAATACACTAGACTGAAAGCATTTCCCAAACTCCTTAAGTGCAGAGTAAAAAGCTCTGCAGAGGAACACAAGGTTGCCCATAATTCTGCCTCAAATAATTTTCGAGAAACAGATTGCTCAACCTACATCTGGTTTTAACCCCTGTAGCTCTACTGGTGAAGAGAATATGAACAAGGGGCATCAGAGTTCCAAGACTAACCCCTATTCTTGGCTTGTTGCAACTGGAAAAGTCACAGACAGTCTAGCTCAAGTCACACAGTCTGTGATCAAGTGTATTTACTTGGGCTCCAAATAACACAGACAAGAGGAATTGAAGATTTCTATATCAACCTCAGTTTATCTTTCAATTTTATTTTTTGCATTTATTTTATTTTTTATTTGGTTCTTCATTCCCCTTGGATCCCTAATAGTTATTCTATTTTCTCTTAGTCTACCTGTTTGTTTTTTATTTTGATTTTACTGTACATGATGCTTAAAGGGTCTCACATCAAGAAAACAATCAACAGAATCATGAGAAAAAGAACAAACTCCACTGGAAGAGTAGACGAGGAGATGCAAATTTAGAAATAATTAAATACAGTCAACGCAGTGAAATCTCAGACTTGTAAGAAACGACACAAACAGAATATTTAGATCAAAGGAGGGAAATCAATGCAGCAGTAACAAGTGTGTACATTCAACTAGTTAGCTTGGCACCCATATTTGGCCCAAGGAGTTAGTTCCAATCTCTGTGTCCCATTGACAAATGCTTCTCTGGTGCTATGGTAAGTTAAGCTGGACATTTGCCTTGTTCCTCTTGTTTGTTTTCTATTTCTGAATAATTGCTATTTAAGTAGCTCCTTTAAGTCCTTGCTGTAGAGTATTGGCAGGAATTGGCAGAGCCAATTAAGGAAGGCCATTACTTTGCCTGACTCTCTCAAAAGCTTTGCTCAGTTGAACACAAACCTTATTTAACCCTTACCCATGTTTATTGCTCTGAAATTATTTTTACTGTACTTTGTGACCATCTATGTGATCACAAATACTTAAACTGTATTTTACTCAATTTAAAAATTTAGAAGTTAGGTACTACATTTTTCAGAAATGTGTTTTTTTTTTTTTCCCATGTCTAAACAAAATTTTTTGTTTATTTATTTAACATGTCCAGGGATCCAGCCCACACACTTGTGTATTCTAGGTAAGTGTTCTATCCATGAGCTACACCCACAGCTCTGGAGTACATTTCACAGAATGGTATTTACGATTACAGTAGAAATTACCAAAGTCCCTAACACAATTACTCACTCATAGAAAATATTCACCTGAAAGGTGTAGAATGCATAGTTCAAAAGACACTGTCTTCTATTCTTATGAAGATTCCAAGTTTAAATCTTGCCAGTGTGTGCAGTGATGTGATTGATTCATGAGATGAGACATCACAATTTAATAAATTGAAATCAGTATGACTTATTTACCTGTGTTTATGTAGAAGCTTTCTGTTTTTCTTCCAAGAAATGTGCAAAGGTTTGAGGATATACTAGTATAATCATGAAAATTATTTTCTCATAAATAAAAATAATACCATATTTCACCTATAAAAGTGATAGGATAGTAAGTACTGTGTATTATATTAAATTCTAACTTGAGCAAAAACTACTTATTTATTTATTTATTTTCTTATTTTACATATCAATCCCAGTTTCTTCTCCCTCCTTTCCTCCCTCTCTTCCACCCTCTCATGCCCCCAACCACCCTCCCATCCTACTCTCCCCCACTCCACAGAGAGGGAGATGCCTTCCAGGAGGGCTCAATAAAATCTGTCAAGACATTTGGAGTAGGAACTAGGCCCTCCCTCCTGTTTCTAGGTTAAGGGAGTATCCCTCCATGGGGAATGTGCTCCCAAAGTCCTGTTGTGCACCAGGAATACATCCTGGTTCCACTATCAGAGGTCCCTTAGACTGCCCAGGCCTTCAAACTGAGACCCATGTTCAGGGGGTCTGAGTCGGTCCAATGCTGGTTTCCCAGCTATCAGTCTGGGGGCCGTTAGCTCCTCCTTGTTCACATCAGCTGTCTCTATGGGTTTGTGTAGCCTGGTCTTGTCCTCCCCCTCTGCATTTGGATTCCAGTTCAGCTTAGTATTTAGCTGTGGGTGTCTGCTTCTCTTTCCATCAGCTACTACATGAAGGCTCTATGATGGTGGATAAGTTAGTCATCAATCTCATTATCAGGGAAGAACATTTATGGTAGCCTTTCCACTTTTGCTCAAATTGTCAGTTGAGGTCAGTCATTTAGGTCTCTGGACATTTCTCTAGAATCAGTTTTCTCTTCAAACCTATAATGGCTCTCTCTTTCATGGTCTCTCTCTCTCTCTCTCTCTCTCTCTCTCTCTCTCTCTCTCTCATTATTCCTCCCCTTCTCTTTTTCCTAGCTCCCTCTACACTCATCGTCCCCCCCCCACTCCCCATGTGCTCAGGAGATCTTGTCCTTTTCACCTTCTGTGAGGGACCTTATATGAATCTCTTAGAATCCTCCTTGTATCCTAGTTTCTCTGGCAGTGTGAATTATAGCTGTGAATCCTTTGCTCTACGTCTATAATTCATGTGAGTGAGTACATACCATGTTTCTCTTTTTGTGACTGGGTTACCTCATTCACGATGGTTTCCTCCTCAAGTTCCACCCATTTTGGGCAAAAACTATTCTTAGAATGGTTTCTTTTCAAGTATTTGTTTAGTATTAACTATGTGCCCATAGCTATTTCAGAAGCTGAGAACATGTAGCTAAATGTAATAGGTATCCCTTTAATAGAAAAACTCTGGGTATGCCACAGGTGGATTTGAAAATAAATAATTCCTACATAATGATATAAACAGAATATAATCCACTCTTATAGTTGGGATAAAGGGATATCTCTCAAGGTCTAAATGGAGTTGCATCCTGAAATAGTTGGCAAATGTTTTTGATTTTTTTTTAACTTTCATTTCATGTTTAGTTTGGAGGTTTTTTCTGAATTTACAAGGAAAAAAAATTTTTCTAGTATTTTGTATTTATTTTACATACCAACCATATTTTCCCTCCCTCTATTCCTCCCATTCCCTGCTTTTACCTCTCCTCTGCTCCCCCCATCACCTCAATGCCCACTCTCCCTCCGTCTCCATTCAGAAAATGTAGGGCCTCCCAGGGGAGTCAATAAAGCATGGCATATCAAGTTGAGGCAGGACCAGCTCCACCCACCCTTATAAAGGCTGGCCAAGGCATCCCACCATAGGGAGTAGATTCCAAAGAGCCAGCTCGTGTGTCAGGGACAGGTCCTGGTCCCACTTCTATATCTGAAGAGAGCTTAACATAAAGTTTCCCCAAGGGACCAATTAGAGGGCATCTGATAGAGGAAACACTAATTGTAGGTGTGTGTGTGTGTGTGTGTGTGTGTGTAGCAGGTCTAGATAGAACAGTAGAGCATAACTGGAGAAATTATTTTGAAAATGAAAGAATTAATTTCCTGCTATGTTTACAACCTGTCAGTCACCTGGAACTATTTCAACAGACACAATGGAGTACTCTACCACTATCTTCCTGAGAAAGATGAGTGGACTTTATTCTCTCGTTTGACAAATATTTATTGAATTTCTAAGATGATGTTGTGTCAAGTGTTGAGATGCGGATATAAATAAGCATTGTCTCTAACTGCTCTGCCTTCCTGGAGGTGAGAGAGACAAATGAATGGCATGGGGTGTTTTGCTTGTCAGTTTGTTGTATGCACAGATCATACTAAAGAGCATAGAAGAGCGTGTCTTCAGATGCAACTTGAGGCAAAGTCATCATGTTCAGACATGTCTCTCCAGTGCAAACTGGGCACACTTCTTTGCAGGATCATCTTAATTTCCTTCAAAGTCTATATTACCATCTTACAGGAGTCAAAATAGATGAGTTTATTAAGCTCCAATTTGAAAAGCCCAGAAGGCATCCCTGGTTATCTTAGTCTGAGCATGTGCTTCAGCCATTATAGCCATGGCAGAAGCTTCATTATAAGTCAAAGGTCTGTTCATAATGGTTGTGATGGAGCTTGTAGTTCTCCTATATCCTTAAAACTCAGTCTCAGGTTATCCTTAGGAACATAATGATAAACAGAATGTTGGGGGAATGGAAAATTTGGAGAGATGGCTTCTCAACTGAGTGTGGCTGTATAAGGTACAACAGAGCAGAGCAGGCAGTATGCGGGATGGAGCTTTGGAAGAACAAATTGTGTAGAAGTGCGTTATAAACCCTTTGAAGTGATTACAGACAAGAAATAGGAGGAAAATATATAGCCAGAACAACATGAGTAGCACTATAACCAAGGGTCCTAACACGTTGTTAATGTGTCTCTCACAAACCAAAGCAAGATAGAAATAAGGCAGTGGTAGTATTAGTGACCGTGTTTATTAATATTACTACTGAAATTGAACAAGTTATAAGATTCTTCTTTAATAAACTTTTGGAGTCTTAATTATATTAAGTTATAATGATTTAATCTTAAGTTGATAAACAGCAAAAGGAAGCCAATTAATGGTAACAATACTTTGTCTTAGGTTGTATCTAGATAGGCTTACAAATTTCATTAGAAGTTTGTATCAAATTCTCTTCCAAATCTATTCTCTCTTGGTCAAAGTAGGATCAAAGCATGATGTTGTTAATAGACTGTGTAAGGATTTAGGCATTATGCTGGCCTGCCCCTGTCACCTTACAGAAAGCACTCAGGCAGTACCCTGGTCAGCCCAGAGTTCCATGACTACATGACTACTAATCTGCATGCCAGTGCAAAGGACCCCCTTTAAAAGGCAGACCCCGGCCCACCCACTTACCCTATCTTTTCTGCTGTTCCTCTGGGGCAGACAGGATTTTTTCTGTCCCCATCTTCTCTTCTGTTTACCTCTCTGTGTCTCTTTACCTCTTTTCACTCCCCCCCCCTTTTGCTTTCTAATAAAAACATCTCCTTAAGCTCTGTCTGCCTGGCATGTTTGTCCTCCACCTCGGTCACCCTAGCCAGCAGTGGAATCAGCCAAGATCTCCCACATGATTTATCATAACAGAGTGAAAAAAAAAATCCAAGAGCATTGTTTACCCAATATCTAGTTATTCATTTTGGGGTTGCTCTCTTCTTTGGCAACTTTGATCTAGTTTTGAAACCAAAATTAAAATATATCTTTTCTGTGACTTTAAACTTCCTATCCATCATTCACTGGTGCTGGGGATAATGAAGTCATCAGTAACCACAAAGCATTATTTTTTTATGGTGTAAGAAGAAATGAAGGACACACTACTTTTGGGGCTGTTTTGGAACTCTGTTGAATTGCATGTTTATTTCTAATCATGTAGTATTATACTCTATGTCTTTTAAAACACTGAAAAGTCAATATACCACCAAGAGGCAGCCATACCCCCACCCTTTGTCCTGTTGGCCCCACTGCTCTAGGTGAGCAATGGGTCAGAATTCAAGTCCAACAACCTCTCCACCTCTGTGGAACTTCCTGGGTCTGCTCTGAGCACACTAGACCGGCCTATCCACGCGTGAATACCCTGAGACTGCATTTGCCTGATCATTGGACTCCATCGTAGACATATCAAAATTACAACTGACTTCTCCATGGAAACTCTCAAGGCCAGAAGGTCTTCGATAGATGTTCTATGAATACTAAGAACCCACGGATGCCAGCCCAGGCTACTATACCCAGCAAAACTTTCAGTCACTATATATAGAGAAAACAAGATATTCAATGAAAAATTTTCACAATACATATCCACAAATCCAGCCCTACAGAAAGTTCTGGCAGAAAAAATTTCCAACTCAAGGGAGTTAACTACACTCATAAAGATATAGGCAATAGATAATCCCACTTTACAAGAACCCCAAAGAAAAAGCAGGGCAAATATGCTCACAAAACCACCACCACCAACAAATCTAAACCAAACAAGAATTAACAATCAATGGTCATTATGGTCATTACTTTCCCTCAATATTAATGGTCTTAACTCACCTATAAAAAGACACAGGCTAACAGATTGGATATGATGGACATAATCCATCCTTCTGTTGCATACAGGAAACACATCTAAGCTTCAAAGACAGACATTACCTCAGGGTAAAGGGTTGGGAAAAGATCTTCCAACCAAATGGACCCAAGAAGCAAGCAGGTGTAGCTATCCTAATATCTAACAAGTTATCCGTCAAACAAAAATCAATCAAAAGAGATGTAGAAGGTCACTTCATATTCATCACAGGAAAAGCACATCGGCACAAAGTCCCAATTCTGTACATCTATGCCCCAAATACAAAGGCACCCACATTCATAAAAGAAATGCTCCTAAAACCCGAAGCTCACATAAAACCACACACACTCATAGTGTGAGACTTCAACACACACTCTCACCGCTAGACAGGACCACTAGTCAGAAACTTAACAAAGAAACAAAAGAACTAATAGAAGTTATGTCTCAATTGGGATTGGGTTTAACAGACATCCATAGAACATTCCATCCAAACACAAAAGAATACACCTTCTTCTCTGCTCCACATGGAACAGACCACATACTAGGTGACATAACAAACCTCAATAGATACAAAAAATTGGAATAATCCCCTATATCTTATCAGAACAACATGGTTTAAAGGTGGAATTCTACAACAACATAAATTTCAGAAACCCTACAAACTCATATAAACTGAACAACACACAATTGCACCATTCCTGGGTCAAGGAAGAAATAAAGAAAGAAATAAAAGATTTCCTAAAATTCAATGAGAATGAACACACCACATACCAGAACTTATGGGACACTTTGAAAGCAGTGTTATGAGGGAAGTTCATTGCACTAAGTGCCCATATGAAGAGAACAGGATAGTAACATAAAAGAGTTGACAGCACAGCTGAAATCCCTATATCAAAAAGAAGCAAACTCACCCTGGAGGAGTAGACGCCAGGAAATAATCAATTTGAGGGCTGAAATCAATAAAGTATAAAATGGGAAAACAATACAAAGAACAAATGTAACAAAGAGTTGGTTTTTTGAGAAAATCAACAAAATAACAAACCTTTATCCAAGCCAACCAAAATGCAGAGAGAGAACATGCAAATTAACAAAATCAGAAATGAAAAGGGGGGCATAACAACATACACTGAGGACACTTGGGAAATCCAGAGAATTTTGATGTCATACATTGACAACCTGTACTCTACAAAATTTGAAAATTCAAAGGAAATGGGCAAATATCTGAATAGCTATCATTTACCAAATTTAAATCAAGAACAGGTAAGCAACTTAAATAGACCTATAACCCCTAATAAAATAGAAGCAATCAACAAAAGCCTCCCAACTAAAAAAAGCCCAGGGCTAGATGGCTTCAGTGCAGAATTCTCCAGAAATTCAAAGAAGAGCTAATCCCAATACTCCTCAAGTTGTTCCATACAATAGAAGCAGAAGGTTCATTACCAAACTCTTTTTGTCTGGCTACAATTACCTTGGTACCCAAGCCACACAAAGACACAACTAAGAAAGAAAACTACAGACCAATATCCCTCATGAACATTGATGCAAAAAACAATAAAATAATGGCAAATCGATTCCAAGAAAACATCAGAGAAATCATCCACCATGACCAAGTAGGCTTCATCCCAGGGATGCAGGGATGGTTCAATATACAAAAATCTATCAATATGATCCACCATACACACAAACTGAAAAAGATAAACCACATGATCATCTCACTAGATGCTGCAAAAGCCTTTGACAAAATTCAACACCCTTTCATGATAAAGGTCTTGGAGAGATCAGGGATAACAGGAACATTCTTAAACATAATAAATCAATGCACAGTAAACCAACAGCCAACATCAAACTGAATGAGAGAATTCCTCTAAAATCAGTAATAAGACAAGGCTCCCCTCTCTCTCCAAATTTCTTCAATATTTTATTTGAAGTTCTATCTAAAGCAATAAGACAACAAAAGGAGATCAAGTTGGTCTGAATGCCTGGTCTTCATACTTGCCAGGAAGTTGCTTTAACCCCTGAGATATCTATTTGCTTACTTGTGTTCTTTAAGCAAATGATACAAAAATAGCTATGGAAATTAGAGGTTAAGATGAATAAGCTGTGTTTCTCAGTAACAGTTCCATGGATATCTCTAATGTGACGTGATGACCTTCTGATAACAATAGGAATTGTTTCCCATGAAAAGATGCGCTATGGGTACTTTTTAACTGGAGTATGTGCTGGCTAAGCTGTCATGACTATATAATTAACAGGTTGTTACTAAAAGCTTGAGCTCCCTCGTATGTTAACTCTTGTTATTCAAATGCTATAAAACAGAGGAAGTCCAGTTTCTCTACTTAAAAAGATCCCATGCAAAGCTCTTGCAGTTGACAACTCAGCTAGAGCCTAAAAACACAACTGGAACCAACCGTGAGTAGATATGAATGAAAACACCTCCAAAAGATTCTATCCCCACCTGCTATTTCACCGCCTTCTCCTTATACAAGCACACACTGACCCTGAACCCCTCTAAATGAGGTCATAGTTATCATGGAGAAAAGGCATATTTCACTTCAATGTGCATCTCAATTTCTGGCCAGTAGAATCCATGAGGATAATAAAGTGGTTGTTTTATTAAACTGACTTTAGTGGTACTATCTTACATAGATGTGCTGACCATTACAACAAAGAGAAAATGTGAAAAATAAAGGAAAAGCTATATAAATCAAACTATAAAAACTACATGTTAGTGTGAATTAACATGTAGGGCATGTGATTGAAAAATTCTCAAAGTCTTTTTCTGCACTGTCTAAGTATTGTTGGGCAAGTAAAGAAACATCTGTGACGCTAGTTAAACCATCCAAGTCTCTGTTAGAAAATGCAACTCGGGACAGAGTTCTAAGAATACAAATAAGGCAATGCTGAGAAATGAAGCTGAAGAGCCCAGATGATTGCGATAAAGCCTATGGAAGGCATAAGGCGCATAGCCAAGACTGAGGCAGAATGAATGTGACAGCTTTTATTCATGGTGACTTTAAGACAAAATAAGATAAAACTGAATGGCATCTCTTTTAGCAAAAGAATCATATTCGTATGTACTTTCAGCCCATGCCAGCAATCATTATCATAACTTCAATGGAAATCTAGATTCATGGCACTGTCCCACATTAGTCCATGAGGACGGCAAATTTGATTCCCTACAAGAAATCAATAAATTGTACTGTTTTCTTGTTGTTGTTGTTTGTCTTGTTTTCTTGTTTGTTTTTGAAGCAATCTAGAGTCATCTGTGGAGAGACACCAATTGACCTTTAGGCAAACCTGTAGAATATGTTTTGCAATTAATGATTGCAGTGGAAGAGCCCATCCCATTGTGGGTAGCATCATTCCTAGGTAGATGGTTCTGGGTGGTATAAGAAAACAAAGTGAACAAGTCATGGGAAGCAATTTAAAGTAAGTAACACTCCTCCATGGCCTCTGGATCAGCTCTTGCCTCCAAGTTCTTCCACAGAGTTCCTGCTCCAACTTCCCATCATGATAAACTACAAGTGTAAACTGAAATAAGCCTTTCCTTCCACAAATTGCTTTAGGTCATGGTGTTTATCCTACAACAGAAACCACTTGGACACTAATTTTGTAGGGCTTACAATATCTCAGTGGTAGAATATTTGCCAAGTAAAACAAGGTCCCATGTTCAACCCCAGGAACTGGGAGGGAAAAATAAGATTACAAACCAACACTGTAGAGCTAAGTTGACACACTGACATTTAGTTGTGAAACTCTCAGCACAGTGTCTAACACTGGGTAAGCATTCAGTGAACAACATTTTGCTGTTTGTTTTGTTATTATGATTGCTTTCACCATTAAAATCTTCAGTCCACCTGCAAAGCTAATACGTGCAATGTAATCACCTCCCATTTATATATGAATTTGCTTGAGTATTCAGTCCAGAACATATTGTATACTCAGTGACTAATAAATGTATAGGTCTAAGGCAACTACTTCTTGGTATATCCTGAAGATCTTTACCTACCATGCCCACATCTTCCTAGTGAGCTACTATCAGCAGAACCAGAGCCTAGGTGAACCAGGCAGTTAATGAGCTGTCTCCAAGGAAATACTGCCCAGATCTAAAATGACTCATGACCTAAAATGCATTTTATAGTGTCATTTTTCTCCTGTGGCATTCTGTGCCACATTAAATTTTATCCAAAGCAATTGAGACTCTAAATCCAAGCTTAGCAGCAGAAGGCCAGGAGGGAGGCTATGATGGTGGTGATCCTGGGGGGTAATGACCGTACTCAGCCGTAGGAGGAGGGCCCTTCAGAGGTTCCAGCTTCAGAGTTAGCATGTGGTAATTAACCAGAGAAAGCTTTTTCCTGGCCCCAGGTGGAACAGTTAAATTCTAAGTCAAGATGCTGTGCTGAACAAAAGATAGAATCAAAATCGTCCCAGCTATCCTGTCTGTCACATTCACAAAGCACTCCTGTGTAATAGGTGAAGCTCATTCTTTGACGAACTGAGAGAGGAATTGGATTGTACTGCGTGGGTTCATTCACCCATTCAGTCATTTTACCACATCTAGATGGACACCCCCCAATTAAAGACACGCCCTATACCCACTCCATCCCCTAAACATCTCCCTAAAGTTCAGGGGTATACTACCAGTACACCCAGCCTTTTAAAGTCCAAGTTCCTTTTAGCAGTTGAAAGGAAAGGCCTGCCTCTGGATCGCCACTGCTTGAAAGGCAGCATTTTCAAAATCTTGCACCTCTCTCCTCTGAGAAGATGGACTTTCGAATTATTGCTGTCTTGTCATAGTCAGTGGTCCATATATTAAACCTTTTCAATCCTAAAGACATGCTTTCAATGCCTGAGGGAGCTGAGCACATTTCATGATGTTCCTCTTGTAGTTTTAGCTAATTAAACTAGGGATTTGGTAGCTTATCAACAATTGTCCCAATTTCAGGTTTATGACTATTTACATCTCTAAGCCATGCTCCAAATCTCTCTCATTCATCCAATAAACCTCCTCACATTGCTTGATTACTAATATATTTTTATGGCTCACTGTGTTATTTTATGTGACTGCCCTGCCTATATGACCTTCATTGTTTGTGTAAGTGTTGAACAAAGAAAAGAGCATAGGCTTTGATGCCTTCAAACTAAATCCCAGATTCTAATTAAAGATGGTATGGGGTGGGGTGGGGGTGACCTCTCTATGCCTGGGTGCTTACACTAATCTTATAAGTATTCCATATGTTTTGGCTATTCTGAATAATGCCTCAGAAAAAATTTCAATGTAAGAGATTAACTTTATTTCCCCTGGACTTGTTATGATTTGGTTATGAAGTGCCCTGCCCCTCACATACAGTCAAATGCTCCAACTTGTATATCTACCAGGTACTTTTTTGTTTATCTCATTTTTTTTCTCAATATTAAAGTCACTTACGTACACAGGCACTAGAAATATCTACATGAATATTATAGTATGGGCCCTGGCATGTTGTGCTTATCTTTTATTTGAAGAAAGAAGCAATGGTCAACACATTGATAGAGTAGAGTGTGCTGTGGATTGCATGAGAGCAAGAAGGGTTTTCTGGCATGTGGGCTGGAGCTGATTATAAGTATGTAAACTAACTGCTTCTTCTTAAGAAATGCATACACCCTTTATATTAACACAGACACAATACAAACACACACACACCAAATAAGCACATGAATACACACATTTGTACACACATACCTCAAACATGTATATACAGATGCACATCCCTGGATATTCAAACACATATGCAAGCACACCCGTATACCCTTAACCTAGTTTTGAAAACAGCACGCATGTGTTCACTTTGGGAGAGCAAGGGTCTAAGATGGGTGAGTAGGAGATGGCTTGGTTTGGGAGGGACTTTCACAGCATCCAGAAGTTGCATCTTTTCCTTGTTCTCTGGTCATTTCTCACGCAGCTTCAAACCTCAACTTCTCTCCTACGATCACCACACTTTGTCTGAATTTGATGCTCAAGAATATAGTGGCAGGTTTGGAGAAATAGCTCAGCAGTTAAGAACCATTACATGCTCAAAGAGGACTCCAGTTAGTTTATAGTACACACACTGGGCACTCTCAAAGCCTGTAGCTCCAGATCCAGAGTATCACATGCCTTCTTCTACACTGCGTAAATTCCTTGGATCACATGCCAGTACCAAAAAACAGACACACCGAAACACACCACTTAAAAATGGTTTTAAAAGAATTTTTTTATTTTTAATAGCTCAGTACCCTGACCTTTCTGGAGGTGACTTTCTCTCCATGTATGTTACTGGTGTGGGCATTCTCCACACACACTCTCAATTTTGTTTTCCTGTTTTCTGAAGACGTTACCCTGTGCAGAGGCCATCACTGACTCATTCTTGGGATGATTCCTACTGTATCTATGTTGTCACAAAGGGCTGTTCTTCACATCTGTGCGGTATCTTTCAGAATTCATTCTGTCTTGTTGGATTCCATCCTCTCTGATCCAGGCTTCCCTCAGAACATCCTAGACTGCATATACTCTTCTCTGTGCTAATGTAGTCTACTGCCCTTCATAACCATCACCAGTCAGTAGTCTGAAAGAGCAAACATGTGTCATAAGTTGAATAGCTGCCTTTGAAGAGGAAGCCTAACTGGGTTAGAGCTGGGTGGGAGGATATAAGTTCAAATGCAGTCACTGACACTGAACCACGGCAGACAAGAACACCAACATGGCTGAGAAATGTAGTTCCGTTAGGGGGATGGGAAGGATAAGCTGGGAGTCTTAGGCTGCATAGATAACGCATTGCCTATTCATATTGTAAGAGCCCCAGCCACTTTTATCTCCAACTCTCTTTCTCCTTCCTTTTCTCTTGGTCCCTATTTCCATTATCACTTTAACCCTTATCACAGTACACACACATACACAAAAAACATAAAAATATATTTCTTACAATATTTCTTAAAACCCCTGTAATTAAATCAGATGCAAGCTTTCGGTCCAGGGATTATACAAAGAACCCCTAAGTGGGCCTTGATCACACCCTGGAGTGTGGGAAATAACAGCCCCTTTTGATCAGATTTGAAAGTAGATGGAAAGCCAACTCTCAGGCAGGAACATGTTAAACTCTTGTGCTGCTGAGTCAAACGTGAGCCAGACTTACTTTGTGGCTAACACTTCATAATAGTTATGTGCTCAATAAATGTCCACCCTGAATATGGATTTCACAAAAATGCAACATTATAGCCACCCAAGGGTTTATGATCCATAATTCATTTTTGGAAAATGGCTTGATTCACTTGAAGCAGTAAAATCTGAGAACTTCATGGCTCATAATAATGTCAGAGGGAGCAATCTCCCATGCTAACTGTGTGCAGAGAATTAAAGCCTTACTGTCTAAACACCGCATCCATCCTGTCCCCTCACAAATCAGGTGGGGCCCACACTGAACAATCTGATGAGTAACAGCAATGCTCAATTCATGTTTCACCAGCTGAAAAACAGGGTATGCACTGATTTTAGACTTCCCTGTGAAAGAAACCACCTATGAGTGAATGGGAATCTGGCTCTTAGAACTGCAAGGCTTTTCCCATGAGGCCCTTATTGGGTTACCACTAAGCTGCTTGCTTGCTCTGAACCTCTCAGCCTGGCAGACTTCATCCCTTCCTGCATCTTCATTTCCTTGATAAAATTACCAGGATGAGGCGTGTCTCTGCATATCTCATTTTAAAGAAATGGTTGTTTCTACTTCAAATGTACCTGCTCATTCCTCGAAGCCCAATGGAATGCCACTTTCTCTAGAAAGGGCTGTTTTATGTTGTAGTTACTTGTCGCTTGAAGGCAGGGCCATTTTATCAAGCTAATTGGTACATAATAGTCACTCCTCCACGCTTGCTTATCCATATTTCAGCTGTCCTATAAATATTAGACGTGGCTGGTACCACAGTGCATCAGTAGGGGCTTTCATCCAAGTTGAGAGTTCCAACAGGAGATTAAGGATGTCAACCAGTAAAAGAGGAGTAACCACACTGTCTCTCCTCTTTTGTCAAAGTGTCTGTCTCTCAGTGGACTGCATAGCCTGACTCTGCCACTTTTGTTTTCAAAAGTATAAACTGAGGATCAGTGATGGGACTCCAGTTGTGCACAGTGCCTTTTTTTTTTAGGACATTTGTGATAGCACTTGCTGTTTCCAGGTTCTATTGCTGTTATCACCACTAGTGGTTTGGAATCTGCTTATTTTTCAAAATTTTATATAACTTTCAAAAACCACTCCTAAGTAAACATTGTCCTTAGTTTACCTGTGTAAGGCTGTGATCTTAAAAATCCTCACAAAGTTTACCATATTGCACAAGCTGTATTCAAACCTCACTGTATTTTTTTTTAGCTTAGATACCCTTTTTTCCATCTTTCCCTGCACAAGCAATGCCTCATCGATCTGAGGGCATTTTGGACAATGGTAATCCTTTGGGAAATGTACAGTTGTGTTTCTTGGGATGCTTTGTCTTCCTGGGTAAAATAATAAGGCCTGCGAATGAAGAGTCAGGATTTATTTTTCAACAATAGCTGCTGCTTTAGGACACTGTGCATTCCTGAAAGAACAAGGCATGTATGTGCTTATTTGATTTGATCATTTTAATTATTAAGGATAGGATGCATTGTTGGAGTGATGATAATTTATGACAAGGGAAACATTCTGAATTCAACATGAAACAAGAAAGACACTGTTTAGAGTCTGGCACATAAGTGGTACTCTAAGGCTCCTCTGGATGAGTTGAAAACTATGCTTCCCATTTGATTAAATACTTTTTTACAAAGAGGGGGAGGCCAAAGAGCTCTTCCACAAATATTTAGTGAGCACCTGCTAAGGAAAGCATATGGAATACATGATGAATAACATCAAAAATAGAATGCAAATCCCTTGCTCTCAAGAACTGGAGTCCTGGGATTCTCTAGCATTGCCAAAGGGGATGAAATGTGTTAGCTTCACTTGTGGCAAGTGGCAGAAATAACTAAATCAGAACATATATATCTGCCCTCTGGCACAGCGAGTACATTCTTAGATATACACCCAAGAGCAATGAATGCATATGTTCCTACAAAGCTTGGACAAGAATGTCCAAAGATGCCTTATTTATAATAGACCCAAACTGGAAGGAATGCATCAGAGATAGAATAGGTGAATAAATTGTGATCTATTCACAAAGCTAAATAGCAGCCAGCAACAACAGAAAGAACTGATTGCTACAGGTATGAACATGGGTAAATCAGCAAACTGAACATTGAACAAAGAAGGCTGCCATCAACAAACAAAAAATATGATTCCATTTATATGATGTACAAGGAAAAGAAAACCTAATTTCAGATGATGGAATTCAGGATAATAATCAACTTGTTGAATGGAGGTTGTAAAATGAAAGGCAAAGAAAGGTTTTAGGGTAACTGCATACATTTTGTTTTGACTATTACATAGATAGTATTTAAGAATATATATATTATATATAAAAATATATATAATATTACATATAAGATAAACACAGTACTTAACATCTGACCACTATTCTATTTATATATGTGTGTGTGTTTTATAACACACTTGAAAACAGAAACAAAGGAAAATCAAATATGAAACACAAGACATCCCAATTTTTTTCAAGATCAAATACATGGAGGCTAATTAATTCCCCTGTATATTTCACAGGTTGGCTGTCCCTAATGAAAAATAAATGAGATAATGTGACAAGCTTCCCACTGTGCAATACACATTTTGAAGTTTCTAATGATGACTCTTACTGTCAGTATCTTGGCATCTACAATGATCCACAATCCAGAACTTTTTGAATATTGACATGATACCAGAAGTGGAGAAATACCACGCCTGGAATTATAACAGTTTACAGACAGAAAACTGTTATTCACTGAATATATTATATAAAATCATGTCCTAGTTGTGCATGTTAGGTGTGTATAAAACAAAAGTTGAGCTTTGAATTTTGACCCCAGTTCTAAGACACCTAATTATTTATGTGCAAATATTCTAGAAACTGCAGGAAATTACACACACGCTTCTACACCTAAACATTGTGACAATGGAAACTCAACTTCATTTTAAATTGTAAGAAAAGCATGCATGTAGAAATAAAATATAATCTGCATGCTATCCGCTCCCCCTCTTCTTTCTTCTACCTCTCTCTCTCTTCCTCCTCCTTCCTCCCTTTGGTATTGACTTACTGTGTAGCACTTGATTGCTTGGAATTTGTCCTGTGGAACAGAAAATTCTCAAGCTAGCCACTTTTTATACTACTTCCCTAATCCTTTAAACATCATCTCTAGAGGCTACATACACTTACAGTAAAGACAAAATATGCCTCAAATCATAGCTTATGTGACAAAGGGAGTGAAGCTAATACGTTATTGGAAGAAAAAGGTTTTGAAATATTGTGGGATTTGGAATTGCACAGGAATGTAATATACCAGGACATAGCCTGAGCTCTAAGTTTGTGTAGGGCAGAGATATGACATGATCTGTTCAGCTATAGCAGTGAAAATAGATCTCCCTATGGATCCCTGTCCTCCACTGGAGTTATCAGCCCTTGGATATTATTGATTCCATTGTCTCTTATTATGAGAGGCTATATACAAAGCGGCATTGCTGGATGATGTCTTCCAGACTTGCAGAAGGATCAGTCTTTGCACGAGAACTTATTCTGTAGATAGATAACTGGGTACACTGTAGCTTACACATTGCCAGATGATCAAGGTTGTGAAGATGATAGGACTGAACTACTTCCCATAGAAAACGGGCAGAAAATATGTAAACAAACAGGAAGTTAATAGAATCACGGAGAGGGCATTTGCAACAAGGGCACTTGGGTGACTGATAATATTTTAGGTTTGTGTATTGCTTGCTTGTGGCTGCTGTGATAAAATATCATACGACTAAGCAATTTCAGGAAGAGTTTAATATTGGCTTGTGGTTCCAGAGGATAGAGTCCATCATGGCAGGGAGGCATGGCAATAAGCAACAGGAACAGGAAGCTGGCTGGTCACATTTTCATCCATACACAGGAAGCAAAGAGAGAGAAGAGTACAGCGCAGCTATGAAATCTCATGATTCCCTGAGATACTTCCTTCAGCAAGGCTGTATGCCTAAATAGTCTATAGCCTTGCTGACAGCACCACCAACCAACTATCAAATATTCAATTGCATGAGCTTATGGGGAATTGCTCATTCAAAGTGCCACAGTTGGGACCGCGAACAAAGTCTTGCTAATAAAGTGATATTTTATCTGTGCATTCTGTGGACCTCCTTTGAGCCCCATTCTCTTCCTCTCTTTCTGTCTGTTGCCATCAGCTACAACTGATGGCTCCTTGCTGGTTATTTATCTCTGTATTCTGCCCAAGGACTCACTAAAATTACAACTATAGTACACTTTAAGCGTTCACAGCGGACTTAACTTAGGACAAATATGTCCATGACCATAAGGAATCCTTGGCCAATAACATCATCTTGAGACAGATGTTCCCCCTTTCCTTATTTGGGTAGATAATTGGAAGGGTCACTCCACTGAGTTTTATAACAGATATTGAGCCAAGTTGACCCCAAAAGAAGCCCACTTTTGTAATGTTTTTCTCTCACTGATGCTTACAATCTGCTAACTCTATTCTATAACACATCCTAAATTAAACACCCACATGAAAGCATGCATGCTAGCTTGTGGTTTCTCAGAAAACTCACAGCAAAAGAGGCCTAATGTCAATAAACAGCCAGTATTGCACAGGGGAAGAGAGACATTGAGTACAGGAAGAAGAAAAAGGCCAATAAAACACATTTGGGCTTACTTTGCCCATAAAACTACCAATGTTTCTCAAAGCTCTGGGGTTCCATAACTGTGGCTAGAAGAGACTGTCAGTTTTATGTCATAAATTAAACCTAGGGAACATTTAGTACTTGTAAAGTTAAGGAAACAAAGGTCAAGAGTCAGACAACTAGCAGGAAATGACCAGATGGATCTCAGGGTGTGGGGTAGAGATGGCAAGACACTTTCTCTTGCATCTCAAAGCTCCATTTGACTCGGTATTCACTTGCTATGAGGCTTCTTCCCAAACTACTTTGTTATAGACAATGTAGACATGCATGCATGTCCATAAATTTTCTTAAATATCTTTCAACATATTCTATGCATTATGCATATATAGTATACACTACTTGTGGGATATCATTTAATGCATATTTACTGGAAATTCTTATTCTCTCTCTCTCATCTCTTCTCCTCTCCTCTCCTCTCC